>NW_011495082.1:2141139-2141245 GCF_000754665.1 Bison bison bison
GATGGGAATACCAGACCACCTGACCTGCCTCTTGAGAAACCTGTATGCAGGTCAGGAAACAACAGTTAAAACTGGACATGGAACAATAGACTGATTAAAAATAGGA
>NW_011495082.1:2141345-2161175 GCF_000754665.1 Bison bison bison
ACTAAAGAGCCTCTTGATGAAAGTGAAAGAGGAGAGTGAAAAAGTTGGCTTAAAGCTCAACATTCAGAAAATGAGGATCATGGCATCCGGTCCCATCACTTCATGCAAATAGATGGGGAAACAGTGGAAACAGTGGCTGACTTTATTTTTCTGGGCTCCAAAATCACTGCAGATGGTGACTGCAGCCATGAAATTAAAAGACACTTACTCCTTGGAAGGAAAGTTATGACCAACTTGGACAGCATATTATAAAGCAGAGACATGACTTTGTCCATAAAGGTCCGTCTAGTCAAGGCTATGGTTTTTCCAGTGGTTATATATGGATGTGAGAGTTGGACTATAAAGAAAGCTGAGTGCCAAAGAATTGATGCTTTTGAACTGTGGTGTTGGAGAAGACTCTTGAGAGTCCCTTGGACTGCAAGGAGATCTAACCAGTCCATCCTAAAGGAGATCAGTCCTGGGTGTTCTTTGGAAGGACTGATGCTAAAGCTGAAACTCCAATACTTTGGCCACCTGATGGGAAGACTGACTCATTTGAAAAGACTCTGATGCTGGGAAAGATTGAGGACGGGAGGAGAAGGGGCTGACAGAGGATGAGATGGTTGGATGGCATCACCAACTCAATGGACATGGGTTTGGGTGGACTCTGGGAGTTGGTGATGGACAGGGAGGTCTGGCGTGCTGCGGTTCATGGGGTTGCAAAGAGTTGGACACGACTGAGCAATTGAACTGAACTGAAGTATATTTAAAATTTTTCCCTTGGGTACCATGACTTCTTTTTGGACTCAAAAGTGTGGCATCTTGGCTCTCATCTATTTTCATCATGTAGCTCAGTGGATGTTTGCAAGGGACCTAAAACATCTATGAGGGCAGGAACACAAAACGTACCACCTCCCTTATTTTATTGGTTCTGGTGTGGTACAGAAGCAGAGTAAGACACTTGTGGTTAATATTCTTCACTATTTGTCATATGAAAGAATGACAGATCCAAGGAAAATAGTCATTCCTCTACTTCCCAATGTTAACTAATTTGAATTTAGCATAGGGTCCAAATGGGTATTTAGATGGCCAAATGGCGATTCCTTTCTCATCACAAGTCAGCATAATTATCTTGGCCAGAGGAATAAGAAGGAAAGGAAATTAAGTGCTTGTTCTCCCCAGGGATTTTATATTCTTAGAAATGTCCTCGCTGAAGTCCTATTATTGCCCTGCACTTCGTGGACCACCTAATACCTCTCTCCCATAGCTTCCATTTCACTAGGAGAAGGATTCTCAAAGAAATATCCATGAAATCCCAAGGCATTTGGTTCCATCCCTCCCCCTCCCTGATCCCCTTGCATCAGCATCTACACTCCCTTGGCAGATTTCACAAAGGGCTGCACACCAGGAGAGGGAAAGGTAATGATGTGTGTTTGTCTTACGGGTGTGCTCACATTTCAAACTTGTCTAGGATTCCAACAAATGAAAGGAGTTGTTAAACCATAACAAAAGCTAAATAAAAAGAAATGTTAAACTGTAAAATGAATAAAAACTGTCATTAGGTGTAACCCAAACAGTCTGTGTGTGGTTTCAGGGAATGACAAGTAAACAATAAACATTAAATGTTGTCAAGTAGCTTCTACAAAAAGTGTTTCCATACATGTGCAAATAGGGTGATGTGCTGTCCCAGCGCTCGATCACAGGAGCTTTGTGGGCAATCACATGGGCATTGAGCAGAAAGCCCCTGATCTGCCAGATTTGCTTTTTTTCCTCCTTCAGTAAGGTTGACAGGAATTCTCTCCCTCTAATTGAATATCCAGTGGCCCTTTACTCTTTTTGGCTGCTTACTTAACAGAGCTCTTGAAAGAAGTGATGGAAAAATGAGTCCCCTTTTAGATTATTTTAGAAGCAGACTTTTGTAAAGCCAAAGAATGCAGTACCCACATTCATAGCATGTATTCATAATAAAAACGGAACTTTCTTTCCACTTCACAATGACAAGGTCATGCAAAAATAAATACCTGGGTGATTTCTTATTTTTTCCTTTCCATCAATCAGAAGTCCCAAACTCCAATGCCTACCACGACCAGATAATACATAAGTACAGGGGTGGGTGCCAAGTGAGTGTAAGCCACAGTGTAGAGAGGTGGGGACTTTGCATAGTGAAAAGTGGACACTTGTCCCAAGGGTGCATCCATTCTCCAACCTGTAATATATGTGTTGCCCAAGCAACATGTTCTCCAGGCTAAATTCAGCCCACAGACTAGCTATAGCTGGCCATTTTATATTGTGATGTAAATAGACTAAAATTAATCAGAAGAGTTAAAGAAAGCCATAGTCCACTAACCAGAGTCTCGATTAAAAGTCCAAATCAGGTACATCCTAGAAGTATAAATCTCCCTAGTTTCCACCTCCTTCTAAATAAAGCAGACACCAATGGATCATAAAATCACTGTGTTTGGCTGACAAAACCACATATTTGAACAATTATTCTATCATTTAGTTGTGACCTTTACAGTAACTCCAATTATATGTTGCTTCCATACACTAGTCATTTTGGTTTTAAAAAATAAACAAACCTTTGCAAAGGAAAAAGAAAATAATTATCTACATACATTGTACACTTTGAACATCTGAGCTGCTAAGAAACTTTTCCAACTGCATCTTCTAGTGAATGTAATATTCATTTGCTCTACAAGGAATCAATGTGAAACAGTGTCTTTGTCAAAAGCTAAGCATTCTGCATTGACAGTAGCTGTTTACACAGATCTTAGCACTAGGTACTAGCAAATGTAACCTCAGTGCCCATGTCTAAAGATATATGTTTTCCAAATGAAAAGTAGAGTTACAGTGACCTAGTTTTCAGTAACAGGTCATAGGCTATTCATAGATATTATCTATTTTCATTATAATGATTGGTTATTATCCTGATCTCTGAAGATGGTTATTATCGACATTGAAAAAGACACTGAGGCTCAAAGGAGGTCAAATGACTTGTGGTAAAGAAGTCTCTGAAACTCAGTCTGAGCCACACAGGGTTTTGATTTGCCTTAAATGATATTGATTTCTTAAGTTTGAAGGAAAAATATTGTGCTCATGACAGTTCTTCAATGTTCGGGTTCCCAGTTTTGGGTTAACATTATCATAAATAAAAACTTGTCAATCTCACGGCAGCAAGCTCAGACTCACATAGAAATACTTTGATATTGTCATCTCCTTGTTCTCCTTTCTTGGATTTAAACATAACACAACCAGCAAGTCAAAAGACATACTGCTTTCTGTTTTCTTATGCCCCTTCAGCAGACTATATAGTCAGTAGCTGTGAAAGAGACAGTAGTAATCACTAAGCAGAGAGGCAAATGGAGGCTGGTGTCCAGCTATTGAAGTTGGCCCAGAAGAGTCTGTTTGGATTGGTGGAAAAGTGTAGCTGATTGGCAGAGAAGCTGTCAGTCCCTACCGCACCCCCACACCTTCCCAGGGGTTCAGGTATACAGTAATAGGAGTAATAAGAGGAACTACCAAAGGTTGTGAACTTGTTACTGCAAAATCCTTACCCTTCAGCTGTTGACCACCCCCCTCCCCCAAAAAAACACGCAACCATGTTCATGAGGACTCTTTCATGGATCACAGCCTTGTTGTAGCAAAGGGACTTGCATAAATCAATGAAACTATGAGCCATGCTGTGCAGGGTCACCAAAGACAGACAGGTCAAAGCAAAGAGTTCTGACAAAACATGGCCCATTGGAGGAGGAAATGGCAACCCACTCCAGTATTCTTGCCACAAGAACCCCATGAACAGTATGAAAAGGCAAAAAGATATGACATTGAAAGATGAACTCCCCAGTTTGGAAGGTGTCCAATATGCTACTGGGGAAGAGCAGAGAGCAATTACTAATAGCTCCAGAAAGAATGAAGCGACTGGGCCAAAGTGAAAATGACTCCCTGTTGCAGATGTGTCTGGTGGTGAAAGTAAAGTCTGATGCTGTAAAGAACAATACTATACAGGAACCTGGAATGTTAGGTCCACAAACCAAGGTAAATCAGATGTGATAAGAGGGAATATTGATATCTTAGAAATCAGTGAAAATGGTCAGGGCTGGGAAAATTTAATTCAGATGACCATTGTATCTGCTATGTGGGCAAGAATCCTTTATAAGAAATGGAGGGGACCTCATAGGCAACAAAAGAATCCAAAATTCAGTACTCAGGTACAACCTCAAAAATGACAGAATTGTCTCAGTTCATCTCCAAGGCAAACCATTCAACATCATAGTAATCCAAGTCTATGCCTCAACCACTGATGCCAAAGAAGCTAAAGTTGATTGGTTCTATGAAAACCTATAAGACCTTCTAGAGCTAATACCAAAAATATGTCATTTTCATCATAAGGGATTGGAATGAATAAGTAGCTGGTCAAGAGATACCTGGAATAACAGGAAAATCTGGCCTTGGAGTACAAAATGAAGCAGGGCAAAGGCTAACAGAGTTTTGTTAAGAGGTCACACTGGTTATAGCAAACACACTTTTCTTGGATTCAAGAGAAGTCTCTACACATGGAATCACCAGATGATCAATACTGAAATCAGATTGATTATGTTCTTTGCAGCCAAAGATGGAAAAACTCTATACAGTCAGCAAAAATAAGAGCTGATTGTGGGTCAGATTAAGTACTCCTTATTGCAAAACTCAGGCTTAAGTTGAATAAAGTAGGTAAAACCACTAGACCATTCATGTATGACCTACATCAAATCCCTTATGATTATATAGTGGAGGTGACTAATAGATTCAAGGGAATTAGATCTGGTAGACAGAGTGCCTGAAGTACTATGGATGGAGGCTTATAATATTGTACAGGAGGCAGTAACCAAAACCATCCCAAAGAAAAAGAAATGCAAGAAAGCAAAGTGGTTGAGGAGGCTTTACAAATAGCAGAAGAAAGAAGCAAAAGGCAATGGAGAAAGGGAAAGATACATCCAACTGAATGCAGAGTTCCAGAGAATAGCAAGAGATAAGAAGGCCAATGAGCAATGCAAAGAAACAGAGGAAAGCAATAGAATGGGAAAGACAAGATCTTGCCAAGAAGATTGGAGATATCAGGGGATATTTCATGCAAAGATGGGCAGAATAAAGAATAAAAATAGTAAGGACCTAACAGAAGCAGAAGAGATTAAGAAGATGTGGCAAGAATACACAGAAGAACTATACAAAAAAGGTTTTAATGACTCGGATAACCACAGTAGTGTGGTCATTCACCTAGAGCCGGATATCCTGGAGTATGAAGTCAAGTGGGCTTAGGAAGCATTAATATGAATAAAGACAGTGGAGGTGATAGGATTCCAGGTGAGATATTTCAAATCCTTAAAGAAGATGCTATGAAAGTGCTTCACTCAATATGTAAGCAAATTTGGAAAACTCAGTAGTGGCCACAGGACTGGAAAACATTTGTTTTTATTCAAATCCTAAAGGAGGGTGATACTAAAGAATATTCACACTACATACAATTGCACTCATGCTAGTAAGGTGATGCTCAAAATACTTCAGGCTAGGCTTCAACAGTACCTGAATCAAGAACTTCCAGATGTACAAGCAGGGTTTTGAAGAGGCAGAGGAACCAGAAATCAAGTTGCCAACATTTGTTGCATCATAGAGAAAGCACGGGAATTCCAGAAAAATATCTACTTCTGCTTCATTGACGATGCTAAAGTCTTTGACTGTGTGGATCAAAATAAACTGTGGAAAATTCTTAAAGAGATGGGAGTACCAGACCACCTCATCTGTCTCTGGAGAAACCTGTATGTGGGTCAAGAAGCAACAGTTAGAACCAGACATGGAACAACGAATTGGTTCCAAATTGGGAAAGGATTATAACACGGCTGTATATTGTCACCCTGTTTATTTAACTTATATGCAGAGTACATCATGTGAAATGCCAGACTGGATGAATCACAAGCTGGAATCAATATTGCTGGGAGAAACATCAACAACCTCAGATTTGCAGATAGTACCACTCTAATGGCAGAAAGTGAAGAGGAACTAACGAGGAGAGTGAAAAAGCTGACTTGAAACTCAACATTCAAAAAACTAAGATCATGGTATCTGGTCCCATCACATCATGACAAATAGAAGGGGGAAAAGTGGAAGCAGTGATAGATTTTAGTTTCTTGGGCTCCAAAATAACTGGGGATGGTGACCGCAGCCATGAAATTAAAAGACACTGTTCTTTGGAAGGAAAGCTTTGACAAACCTAGACATCATATTAAAAACCAGAGACATCACTTTACCAACAAAAGTCCAAATAGTCAAAGTTATGGTTTTTCCAATAGTCATGTACAATATAAGAGTTGGACCATAAAGAAGGCTGAGCACTGAAGAACTGATGCTTTTGAATTGTGGTCCTGGAAAAGACTCTTGAGAGTTCTTTAAACTGCAAGGAGATCAAACCAGTGAATCGTAAAGGAAATCAACCCTGAATATTTATTGGAAGGACTGCTGCTAAAGCTTCAATACTTTGGCCACCTGATGCAAAGAGCCAAGTCATTGGAAAAGACCCTGATGCTGAGAAAGATAGAAGGCAAAAGAAGTGGGCAGCAGAGGATGTGATGGTTAGACAACATCACTGATTAAATGGATATGAATTTGAGGAAACCATGGGAGAGTGGAGGACAGGAGCCTAGCATGCTGCAATCCGTGGGGTCACAAAGAGTCAGATATGACTTAGCAACTGAACGACAACATATTCATGAGGAACCCATGAATATGGGTTAGCTTTAAATCAGTAGGAAAAATCTCTTGCCACTTCACAGACAGGAAAAATTAACAGAGACCTCTGCAATGATTTCTGAATTTTATCTCATTTTCCCTCATATTTCTGCCTTTCCTTCCTTCTTCTTCCTTCAGCCTAAATATTCTGTTTCATTTCATATTTTTTACAGTGTGAATTTTAAGTGTAATGAAATAGATGAAATGAAACTTATTAAAACTTTTATTACCATTCTTGGAAGAGATTTTTTTTCCCTAAAGAATTTCTTAAATGAAAAAGCACTCTAAATGTCATAAATAGATGCTATTTCTGAGTGGCTAAAACAAGGATTTTGGAGTAACATTGACTTTGATTAATAGCCTATTTCTGACACTTCCTTGAAGTCCACCTTTTTGCCACTTAGATGCCATGTAACTTGAGTTTCTGAAGCTTTCTGTGCCTTCCTCCTTTCTATGATGTTAATAACACAATCTTCTGAGCACTCAGAACTTAGAATGTAAAGCGCTTAGAATGATGTCTAATACATAGTAAATTGCTATAAAATGTTTATTATTGCTGTTAATATCTGCTCGACTTTACAAAAGTTCCTCAAACTTTCCAAGAGTCAATTTATTCATCTGAAAATTGGAATAAAAATAATTTCCTCTTGAAGGTGTTGTAAATTCTAATTGACCTTATCTATGTAAAGCACCATGTCTGGCAAACATGTTCACATAGACCGTACACTAAGCAATGCATTTTCCATGCAAATGTCAAACTTTGACCTCCTTGTTTCCAAAGGTCTTCACCTGCTTCTCCCCCCATCAGTTTTCCTTTACACCCATTCCTAGACTTAGTCAACACTTGGAAGAGAGGTCCTTAAAGCTTCAGAGTCTAACATCTCCACTCTCTGATCAGTTTTCTTTGCTCTGTCATTGATCTTTTTGTTAAATTCCTGACCTTGGATCTAGTTATCAATCTTCCTGCCCTCACATCAAGGCAGCCAAATGCTCATGGAGGAAGCCACATAATGGCAAAGACTGGTGCCACCAAAAAGCCATAATTTCCAATTAACTGGGAATTTAATGCTTTGGGATCTTTCTGTTTTCCTCATCAATACTCCCTTTTATGCCTTGTGGTGATTATTCAAATCATCCCCAATTTCCTTAACACTTCCTCTTTGCACTTAGAATATAATCTACTTAACAAAGACAGTAGAAGTTTCCAAGCAAGAACTCCACCAGTATGAGCACAGGAGAAAGAAATGGCAACCCACTCCAGTATTCTAGCCTGGAAAATCCCATGGAGAGAGGAGCCTGGTGGGCTACAGTCCATGGGGTTGCAGAGCTGGGCATGACTGAAGCGACTTAGCACACATGCATGACACAATAAGATTTAAGTAAACTGTGTTGGGCTCCCTGGTGGCTCAGATGGTAAAGAATCTGCCTGCAATGCAGAAGACCTGGGTTTGATCCCTGGGGTGGGAAGGTCCTCTGGAGAAGGGAATGGAAATCCACTCAAGTATTCTCACATGGAAAATTCCATGGACAGAGGAACCTGGCAGGCTACAGTCCATGCTGTTGCCAAGAGTCAGACATGACCAAATACACACGCATTTCATTTTCAAGTGGACAAGTTCTCAAGTAACTTTCTAGGGAAAGCAACACAGCCATCCTCTGCTTCTACACTTGCCAAGCCCTTCCCCAGGGCCTGGACTCTGGGTTTCTGCTAGCTCTCAGATGTGAGTTCTACCCTCATCTGCCAGGCAGGAAATGCCACCCTTCCGCTCAGGACAGGAGTAGACTCACTTTTTTTCTTTTGTTTTTTCAGTTGGGGAATAGTTGCTTTACAATGTTGTGTGAGTTTCTGCTGTGCAATGAAGTGAATCAGCTATATGTATACATGTAACCGCTGCCTCTTGAGCCTCCCTCCCATTCCCCTCCCATCCCAGCCATCTACTGCAGAGCACCAAGATGACCTCCCAGTGTTATTGCAGCAAGTTCTCACTAGCTGTCTGTCTTACACATGCAGGTGTGCATACGTTAATCCCAACCTCCCAATCCATTCCCCCATCCCCCACCACGTGTCCATATATCTCTATCTAAATTCTTAACCCTTTCCTTTTTGCTCCTCAAGAACTTTGCCCCACTAGCTGTCTCTTCTTACTGTAGGCTCTTTTCCAACACAACTGAAATATGCTCAGTTTTCTTTGCTATTAACAGAAAACAAAAAGCCCTTCTTTGGCAATGTAAGTGTTAGTCATTCAGTCGTATCTGACTCTTAGTGACTCCATGGACTGTAGCCTGCCAAGCTCCTCCGTCCATGGGATGATCCAGCCAAGCATGCGTGAATGGGTAGCCATTCCCTCCTCCCAGGGATCTTCCAGACCCAGGGATCCTACCTGGGTCTCCTGCACTGCAGGCAGATTCTTGACCATCTGAGCCACCGAAGAAGCCCTTAGCAATATAAGGATGGCCACAAACCGTGTCCCTGTTTATTCACTTTAACTCTACATCATTAGCAGCTTTAGGTTTCAATTCAGCCTGTCCTTCTTCATTTTAACTGTATCTCATCACCACCTCTACCTCAATTACTGCCTATAAACTTGCCTCTAAACTGGTCCTCCAGGTTTGCCTCTCTAATACATTCTTTGCCTTCCAATGAGAATAATACTTTCAACTAAAAATAAGGTCATGTCACTCCTTTTTTAGAAACCCACTAGTGATGCACAACTGCGCTCAGAATAAATACCAAATGTCTCAGCATGCCAAGCCAGTTTTTCTTCCTGTAACCTCTGCTTATCTCACTCACCTCATTCTGTACCCTGGCTTCAGCTGGACTCAGCCTTTTGCAGCTTCCTGAACACACCATGTTCACTTTGCCTCAGGGCCTCTGTACTTGCTGTTCATGCTTGCATGCTCAGTCACTTCAGTAATGCCCAACTCTGTGTAACCCCATGGCCTGTAGCCAGGCAAGAATGTTTGAACATTCTTTGGCATTGCCCTTCTTTGGAATTAGAATGAAAACTGACCTTTTCCAGTCCTGTGGCCACTGCTGAGTTTTCCAGATTTTCTGGCATATTGAGTGCAGCACTTTCACAGCTGCATGAAAGTGAACTTTCATGCACTTTTAGGATTTGAAAAATCTCAACTGGAATTCCAGCATCTCCACTAGCGCTGTTCGTAGTGATGCTTCCTAAAGCCCATTTGACTTCACATTCTAGGATGTCTGGCTCCAGGTGAGTAATTACACCATCGTGGTTATCTAGTTATGAAGATCTTATTTGTATAGTTCTTCTGTGCATTCTTGCCACCTCTTCTTTATATCTCCTACTTCTGTTAGGTCCATGCCATTTCTTTCCTTTATTGTGCTCATCTTTGCATTAAATGTTCCTTTGGTATCTCTAATTTTCTTGGAGAGATCTGTCTTTCCCATTCTATTGTTTTCATTTATTTCTTTGCACTGACACTGAGGAAGGCATTCTTATCTCTCCTTGCTATTGTTTGGAACTCTAGATTCAAATGGGTATATCTTTCCTCCTCTCCTTTGCCTTTTGCTTCTCTTCTTTTCTCAGCTATTTGTAAGGCCTCCTCAGACAACCATTTTGCTTTTCTGCATTTATTTTTCTTGGGGATGGTCCTGATCACTGCCTCCTGTACAATGTCATGAACCTCCATCCATAGTTTTTCAGGCACTCTGTCTAAAAGATCTAATCCCTTGGATCTATTTATCACTTCTACTGTGTAATCATAAGGGATTTGATTTAGGTCATACCTGAATGGTCTAGTGGTTTTCCCTACTTTCTTCAATTGAAGTCTGAATTTGGCAATAAGGAGTTCATGATCTGAAAGCCACAGTCAGCTCCCAGTCTTGTTTTTGCTGACTGTATAGAGCTTCTCCATCTTTGGCTGCAGAGAATATAATCAATCTGATTTCAATATTGACCATCTGGTTATGTCCATGTGTAGAGTCTTGTGTTGTTGGAAGAAGGTGTTTGCTATGACCAGTACATTCTCTTGGTAAAACTCCATTAGCCTTTTCCCTGCTTCATTTTGTACTCCAAGGCCAAACTTGACTGTTACTCCAGGTATCTCTTGACTTCCTACTTTTGCATTCCATTTCCCTATGATCAGAGAAGGCAATGGCACCCTACTCCAGTACTCTTGCCTGGAAAATCCCATGAACGGAGGAGCCTGGTAGGCTGCAGTCCATGGGGTTGCTAGGAGTTGGACACGACTGAGTGACTTCACTTTCACTTTTCACTTTCATGCACTGGAGAAGGAAATGGCAACCTGTTCCAGTGTTCTTGCCTGGAGAATCCCAGGGACGGGGGAGACAGGTGGGCTGCCATCTCTGGGGTTGCACAGAGTCGGACACAACTGAAGCAACTTAGCAGCAGCAGCCCCTATGATGAAAAGGACATCTTTTTTGCATATTAGTTCTAGAAGGTCTTGTAAGGCTTCATGTGTGTGTGTTAGTTGCTTAGTTGTGTCCAACTCTTTGCAACCCCATAGACTATAGCCCCACCAGGCTCCTCTGTCTATGGGATTCTCCAGGCAAGAACACTGGATTGGGGTGCCATTTCCTTCTCCAAAAGGAACTATAGAAAGAAAGAAAGTGAAGTCACTCAGTCGTGTCTGACTCTTTGCGACCCCATGGACTGTAGCCTACCAGTCTCCTCCACCCACGGAATTTTCCAGGCAAGAGTACTGGAGGGGGTTGCCATTTCCTTCTCCAGTAAGGCTTCATAGAACTGATCAATTTCAACTTCTTCAGCATTACTGGTTGGGACATAGACTTGGATTACCATGAAATTGAATGGTTTGCCTTGGAAATGAACAGAGATCATTCTGTTATTTTTGAGATTGCATCCAAGTACTGCATTTCGGACTCTTTTGTTGACTATGATGGGTACTCCATTTCTTCTAAGGGATTCTTGCCCACAGTAGTAGATATAATGGTCATCTGAATTAAATTTGCCCATTCCAGTCCATTTTAGTTCACTGATTCCTAAAATGTCAATGTTCACTCTTGCCATCTCCTATTTGACCACTTCCAATTTGCCTTGATTCGTGGACCTAACATTCCAGGTTCCTATGCAATATTGCTCTTTACAGCGTCGAAATTGACTTCCTTCACCAGTCACATCCACAACTGGGCATTGTTTTCACTTTGGCTCTGTCTCTTCATTCTTTCTGGAGTTATTTCCCCACTATTCTCCTGTAGCATATTGGGCACCTATCGACCTGGGGAGTTCATCTTTCAGTGTCATATCTTTTTGCCTTTTCTTACTCTCCATGGGGTTCTCAAGGCAAGAATACTGAAGTGGTTAGCCATTCCATTCTCCAGGGACTGGATACTGACTTAGATATCCTATGTTCTCCTGTAACACCCTATGTGTACTTTTATCTTTTCCAAAGAGATATTACACAGCATTGCAACTGCCTGCCAACTCTCCTGTGGCCCTGTTAGACTATGAACTCCTCAAAGGCACAGAGAGTGACTTATATATTGTACTATTTCTAGAGTGAAGAATGGTGCCGAACACCTAGCTGATGATCAAAACATTGATTGATTTGAATTAAATTTCTTGTCTAGAGAGCTGGGCCTAGTATATTATGGGCTGTTTTTCTGCTTGGCCTCTGTGTCCAAGTCCCTTTCCTTATAAGCTGCTTAGGAAGATGGTCTCTGGGAGTGAGTCTATGCCTCAACCTTGCCAGTTTCTTTCTCTGAGACTTGCACCTTATCCAACACCACCATTCTGGTAGCTACAGTCATACTTCCTATTGACAAACTTTTTTGGTATTAACTACTGGCTTCTGAGAGATTTCCAGGTGGCACTAGTGGTAAAGAACCTGCCTGCCAATGCAGGAGACATAAGAGACATGGATTTGATCCCTGGGTTGGCAAGATCCTCTGGAGGAGAGCATGGCAACCCACTCCAGTCTTCTTGCCTGGAGAATCCCATGGACAGAGAAGCCTGGCAGGCTACAGTATAGCATTGAAAAACAGTTGGACACAACTGAAGTGACTTAGCATGCACACACAAACTAACTTCTCCATTTCCAAGACAGTTTAGGATGGTAGAATTAATCATGGGCTGTGCACAAAAATAACATGGGTGTTAATCCCATCTTCAGTTCAGTTCAGTTCAGTCGCTCAGTTGTGTCTGACTCTTTGCAACCCCATGAATCACAGCTTGCCAGGCCTCCCTGTCCATCACCAGCTCCTGGAGTTCACTCAGACTCACGTCCATCGAGTCAGTGATGCCATCCAGCCATCTCATCCTCTGTTGTCCCCTTCTCCTCCTGCCCCCAATCCCTCCCAGCATCAGTTTTTTCCAATGAGTCAACTCTTCGCATGAGGTGGCCAAAGTACTGGAGTTTCAGCTTTAGCATCATTCCTTCCAAAGAAATCCCAGGGCTGACCTCCTTCAGAATGGACTGGTTGGATCTCCTTGCAGTCTAAGGGACTCTCAAGAGTCTTCTCCAACACCACAGTTCAAAAGCATTAATTCTTTGGCGCTCAGCCTTCTTCACAGTCCAACTCTCACAATCCTATCTTAGTTTTGTTTAACTCTGTGAATTTTGGGGTAGATATATTAGCTTCTCTGAGACTCAATTTCCACCCATTTATAATGAGGTAAAAACACTTATAAATTGTTGTGAGAGTAAAATGAGTTAACTTTATTCTCTACCTAATTCAAAGATTCAATAAATACGTCTTTTATCTTTGACTTTCCTTCTTCTGTATTCTTTTAGGTAATACATGCTGTCCCAGAGAGATACACCACACTTTTCTTTATATTCCCAGATTTTGCATACCAAACTGGGCCTGAAAAGTTTATACTCTGACTCAGTAAGTGGGTCTAGACTAAGTTCTGATCTAACCTTCAAAATTCTTGGTTATACAATATTTAGTAAATATGGAATTGAATTTAATTTCAGTATATGTTTAATAAAACTTATTGTCAGCATTCAAATCAAAGAGAGTGAAGAATATCTTTGCTTGTTGGCATTCTCTTCTAAATCAGTCAGGAAGACTTTCTTTCATAAACAGAAAGTCAGACTGTTAAGACTTAAATAAGTGAAGTTTTACTTTTCTTAGCCTTCCACGGTGGTTCAGAATCAGCATGCAATGCAAGAGACCTGGGTTTGATCCCTGGGTCGGGAAGATCCTGTGGATAAGGGAATGGCAACCCACTCCAGTATTCTTTCCTGGAGAATCCCATGGACAGAGGAGCCTGACGGGTTACAGTCCATGGGATAGCAAAGAGTCAGAGACGACTGAGCAACTAACAGTTTTACTTTTCTTAAATAAAAAGTTCAAAGTTAGTGTAACTGGGGTGGCTACTTCACATTTAGTTAACACTACCAACAGGATTCCAAGTTGTCTCTGTCTGGCTCTGCCAAGCTGAGGACATTGTTTTTGTGCTGGTCAATTCACGATTGCCATCAGTTGCTGTATTCCAAGCGCTATGAGTATGTTCCAAGCAGAAAGAGAGGAAAGGAGCAAACGGAGAGCAGAAGAGATGACAGAAACCTCTCCCCAAAGAGACTTCCACTAACATGTCACTGGCCTCCTCTGACCTGAGCATCCATAATGTGAAGTGGAGGTGACCAAGATGTGCAACAACTCTCATTCACTGGTAGTGAGAACGCAAAATGGTTCAGCCTCTTTTGAAGACAGTTGGTTAGGTTCTTAGGAAACTAAACATACTCTTACCATAAGATCCAGCAATTGTGCTCCTTGGTACTTACCCCTAAGGAGTTGAAAACTTATGCCTACACAAAACCCTCCACACAGATGTTTATAGCAGTTCCAATTGTCAAAACTTGGAAGCAATAAATATGTCCTTCCGTGGGTGAGTGGATAAATATATTGTGGTACTTGCAGACAGTGGAAGATTTTTCAGCGCTAAAAAGAAGTAAACTATCAAGGCTTGAAGAGTGGTGGTGATGGGGGTGATAATACTAAATGAAAAGAAGCTAATCAGAATATGCTACTTACTGTATGAGTCCAACTATATGACTTTCTGGAAAAGACAAAACTATCAAGATAGTAAAAAGATCAGTGATTACCAAGGGAGAGGAAAGAGATTGGGATGAATAAGTGGAGCACAGAGGATGTTTAGGGCAGTGAAACTATTTTGTATGATACCATAATGAGGGACACATGTCATTACACGTTTGTCCAAACCCATAGAATGTACATCAAGATTGAATAACAATATAAACTGTGGATTTCGGGTGATTATAATGTGTCACTGTAGTTTCATCAGTTATAACAAAGGTACCACTCTGGTGGGAAATGTTGGCAAGGGGAGAAGCTATGCATATGTGGAAGGGGCAGTATATGGTGACCCTTTGTACAGTCCTCTCAACATTGCTATGAACTTAATACTGTTCTAAAATAAAAATAAAAAAAGTCTAAGTTTAAAAAAAAAGAGAACTCAGTTGAAAAATGTAAAGGGTGTGAATAGACATTGACCATTTCCAAAGAAGATTTGCAAATGGTCAATAAGCACCTAAAAAGATGCTCAACATCATTAATTACTGGGGAAATATAAATTAAACCACAATGAAATATCACTTCACCTCCACTAGAATGGCTATGATTAAAAACTGAGACAGTAGCAAGTTCTGATGAGGATACAGAGAAATTGGAAACCTGGCACATTCATAATAGTAGGGATGCAAAATCATTCAGTCACTTTGGGAAGCAATTAACAGTTCCTTAACACATTAAATAGATTTATCATATGACCTAGCAATTCCACTCTTAGCCATATATCCAGAAGACTGAAAATATGTCTTTACAAAAACTTGTACACAGGTGGTCATAGCAGAATTAGTCATAATAACTAAAAAGTGGAAACAACCTAAGTTTTCATCAACTGTTGAATGAACAAACAAAATATGGTATAGTTATATGATGGAATATTACTCAGCAATAAAAAGAATGAAGTACTGATACTCACTACAACATGATTGAACCTTAAAAACATGCTACATCAAAGAAGCCAGATACAAAAGGCCACATATTATAAGAGTTCCATTTATATGAAATGTCCAGAATAGGCAAATTTATAGAGACATAAGTAGGTTAGCTATTGTTTAAGACTGAGGGTGAAGGATGGGGGTTGACTGCTAATGGATATGGGATTTCTTTCAGGAGATCAAACATGTTCTAAAATCAGACTGTCATGATGATTACACAACTGTATGACTACACTAAGAAACAATGAATTGTACATGTGTGAATCATCTGTGAACTTTATTTCAATGAAGCTCTTTTTTAAAAAGAAAATTATGTAATTTCCAGCCTAATAAATGAATGGATTTTGCAATTACATTACAGAATAATTAGGAAGTTTTGAAAACAAAAATAGTAGCATCAAGTCTGTTTGCCAAATATTTCTTAGTAAATGCTTTGAGAAGAATCTATATTTTTTGAATTCCCCCTACTTCCCATTTAAGAAAAATGGCCATACAATCTCTTGTATTCGTTTTCTATAGCTGCTATAACAAATTACTATAAATTTAAACAAACAAAAATTTATTATCTTTCGGTTCTGTAGGTAAGAAGTTGTCATAGTTCTCACTATGACAAATTAATTTTGTGGGCAATGCTGCATTTTCCTGTGTAGACTCCAGGGTAAAGTCTGTTTCCTTCTCTTTTATAGCTTCTTAAGGCCATGAATTCCTTAGCTCATGGTCCACTTTCTCCATCTTCAAAGCCATCAATGTAGCATCTTTCTGACCCTGTTTCCATCCTTACATCTTTATCTCTAACCATAGCTAAGAGAGATTCTCTGCTTTTAAGGGTTTATGTGATTAGATTGGTCCCATCCATATAAAGCGGGGACATCTAACCATCTATGTCTTTTTTTCCCTTTTTCCTTTAATCATGTATGCAAAGTCCTTTTTGCCATGTAACATAACAGATTTACAGAGGGACTGTTAGTCTGCCTATACGACTAAAGCTCTGTGTTTTGCAAACTCTTGGACTAGATACCCAAATTTTACAATAACATCATAAATACAAATGACTACCAAAAGACTCTGGATATAATATGAAAAGGGAGAGCTTCAAAGAGTCCTTTAGAGTCAAATATTTGTCTCTATCTGAGTGAGTAACTCACTCAACAGACTTAATTTAACATTCTTTTAGGAGTTTGTTGAAAACTCCACTCCAGGTTGTTGTAAAACACCATAAAATAACTGTATCCGTTTAATGGGCCTCTGAATTTTCAGAAATACTTAGGACACCTATATAGCCTGTAACAGTTTTTTGATATTAAGCATGGTATAATCCAGTGATCTAAAATTTTGTCTTGCTTAAACATGGAAATATGGCTCCTGTGGCCATAGTCCAGCTGACAGTGGTTAGTCATCCCTACATCCATACACTTTGTGTGCCCTGAGTCCTCCTGTGAATGATGCAAACATATATTAAATAAACCTTTATTGGTTCCTAAATCATATCCTTTATTTTTAGCACTTTTTGTTGTAGAATCAACTCAACGGACAGGAGTTTGAGCAAACTCCCAGAGCCAGTGAAGGATAGGGAAGCCCAGCATGCTGCAGTTCCTGGGGTCACAAAGTTGGACACAACTGAGCGAATGAACAATGAAAATATCATGAGGGGAAAGAGCTCCATGGAGTAGGAATAAGGAAATTACTTTCCATTATTCTTGGAGATTATTCTTTTCAACCCACTTTGGTCACTTTTTGATTGATATATTCACATATTATGTAACAGAATGAGATATAACTTCCTGAAAGAAAAGTTAGAAATTCCTAAGATAGATCTTTTTTAAAAGATGAGGAATATAGTGTGTAATAGACAAATATGGCCATTCTCTTTCCCTCAGCAACTTTCTATTTGACAAGACTCAAAAACCACAGTTTTGATCCCCTTAACTCCACTATTATAGTTTTCATTGTTCATTGGTACTAAATGCCATCATTGGTAAACAAACATCAATGTCCTAAAAAGGTCACAAACACTGTAAATTGCTATGTGATTGGTTGACAGTGTTAACCAATTATTGATTATAATTATTTGGTTCTATCACCCACCAAAATGAAGTGAGGCAAAGTTGTCCTCTATCATAGACAGCCCATTTGATAAATAAAATCAAGAAAACATCAATGTGCACGGTATGTTCAGTGGCTATAAACATACAATTAAAGCAGATTTTAAATATAAAGGGTAGAGGCAATAATGTCCTAAAAGGAGATTTGGCAATATTATAAAGAGCCTTGATTTCCAGAGTCAGGAATGTCAAGTTTATTTTGTACATCAGTGATTTATTACACTGACTTATTTGGGATCATGAAAGAAAAATATGGACACTGGCAGAGATGATAATTAGCTGGTATTTAGGGCCAGTCTGTCTTTTTGCAACTAGTGTACATGCTGTTCGGTTAGCAAAGCAGCTGTGATTTGGTTGATATTCTGTCCTGTCACTTGTCAACTTCTTTGATTATCACCCCTAAAAGCTTGCGCCATTCTCGTAGAGTCTGCTTCATTTGGTCTGGGGGAGGCCGGGCATGTTGTTGCTCAGCTGCTAAGTCATGTCCAACTGTTTGTGACCCCATGGACTGCAGCACACCAGGCTTCCCTGTCCTTCACCATCTCTGAGATCTTATTCAAATTCTTGTCCTTTGAATCTGCGGTGCTGTCTAACCATCTCATCCTCTGCCACCCTCTTCTCTCGCCTTCAATCTATCCCGCCAATGAGTGAGGCTGGGCATAGGTTGCTCTAAAAACTCCCCAGGTAATTCTAATGTGAAGTCAGGACTGGGAATCACTGTTGTAAATAACTGAAAGCCAATGAAGGTTTTCCAACATGAGAGTGACATGATGAATATACGGTTTTAAAGCCACAATTAATCTGAAGTGTACTGAGGGAGGGAGCAGATATTAAGACAGAGAAGTTATTCATCCATTAATTTGACAAGTAGTTATTTTGTGTAGCTCTGGGCATTGAGATACAATGCCCACCCAGCTGAAGAAATGGGAGTTCAGTTCAGTTCAGTCGCTCAGTCCGACTCTGCGACCCCATGAATCGCAGCACGCCAGGCCTCCCTGTCCATCACCAACTCTCGGAGTTCACTCAGACTCACAACCATCAAGTCAGTGATGCCATCCAGCCATCTCATCCTCTGTCGTCCCCTTCTCCTCCTGCCCCCAATCCCTCCCAGCATCAGAGTCTTTTCCAATGAGTCAACTCTTCACATGAGGTGGCCAAAGTACTGGAGTTTCAGCTTCAGCATCATTCCCTCCAAAGAAATCCCAGGGCTGATCTCCTTCAGAATGGACTGGTTGGATCTCCTTGCAGTCCAAGGGACTCTCAAGAGGGAGAGGTAGTGCCAAAAGGAAGGGATAGATTGCAGATAACAAGATAACCCAGGGTATGGTACATAGAAGGTGCACTAGTCAGAAACCAAACAGAGAAGGTCTGGCACTAATTCTACTTTAATTCATTGTGGGATACTTTGTGTCAAGTCTCCTTACTTATAAATGCATTTTGAATTTGTGAAAGAAATTGGAAAATGACTCAGAGGAAGAACCATCTTTTTCATTTTAGCCCATGAAAATATATCTTGGCTTTGGCAGTGACAGTTTTTGT
Source organism: Bison bison bison (assembly GCF_000754665.1). NCBI lineage: Eukaryota > Metazoa > Chordata > Mammalia > Artiodactyla > Bovidae > Bison > Bison bison. The sequence continues at coordinate 2,160,704 of NW_011495082.1, forward strand.
TTCTTATCCTTGATAGCTTTAGGTATTGTACTGCCTTATTCTTATAGTTTTTCTTTTGAGTTACCATGTTTTGTGTTTTGAGTTCCTAGTTTTGTGGAGAGGACTGAAAGAAAAAACATCAGATGATTTTATTAAAAGCTATTTAATAGAATGCAGGTCAAGAAGCAATAGAACTGGACATGGAACAATGGACTGGTTCCAAACTGGAAAAGGAGTACGTCAAGACTGTATATTGTCACCCTACTTATTTAAATTATGCAGAGTACATCATGTGAAATGCCAGGCTGGATGAAGCACAAGCTGGAATCAAGATTGCTGGGAGAAATATCAATAACCTCAGATATGCAGATGATACCACCCTTATGGTAGAAAGTGAAGAGGAACTAAAGAGGCTCTTGATGAAAGTGAAAGAGGAGAGTGAAAAAGTTGGCTTAAAACTCAACATTCAAAAAGCAAAGATCATGGCATCTGG
>NW_011495082.1:2161275-2178244 GCF_000754665.1 Bison bison bison
TATGCAGATGATACCACCCTTATGGTAGAAAGTGAAGAGGAACTAAAGAGGCTCTTGATGAAAGTGAAAGAGGAGAGTGAAAAAGTTGGCTTAAAACTCAACATTCAAAAAGCAAAGATCATGGCATCTGGTCCCATCACTTCATGGCAAATAGATGGGGAAACAATGGAAATAGTGACAGACTTTATTTTCTTGGGTTCCAAAATCAATGCAGATGTTGACTGCAGCCATAAATTAAAAGACGCTTGCTCCTTGGAAGAAACCAACCTAGACAACATGTTAAAAAACAGAGATATTACTTTGCCAACAAAGGTCCATCTAGTCAAAGCTATGATTTTTCCAGTGGTCATGTATGGATGTGAGAGTTGGACCATAAAGAAGGCTGAGCACCAAAGAATTATTGCCTTTGAGCTGCGGTGTTGGAGAAGACTCTTGAGAGTCCCTTGGACTGCAAGGAGATCAAACCAGTCAGTCCTAAAGGAAATCAAGAAATCAATCCTGAATATACATTGAAAGGACTAATGCTGAAGCTGAAGCTCCAATACTGTGGCCACCTGATGCAAAAAGCTGACTCATTAGAAAAGACCCTGATGCTGGGAAATATTGAAGGAGGAGAAGGGGCTGACAAAGGATGAGATGGTTGGATGGCATCCCCGACTTAACGGACATGAGTTTGAGCAAGCTTCAGGAGATGGTGAAGGACAGGGAAGCCTGGCATGCTGCAGTCCATGGGGTCACAAAAGAGTTGGATACACTTGAGCAACTGAACAATGACAATTGAACACTCTAGGATCAGCTTCAGAGGAAACATAGAAGAAATATCTGCTCCTGTCCTTTTTTAAAGATTATTTTGATTTGGACAATTTTTTAAAGTCTTTATTGAATTTGTTACAATATTGCTTCTGTTTTATGTTTTGGTTTTTTGGCCCCAAGACTTATGGGATCTTAGCTCCCTGACCAGGGATTGAACCCACACCTCCTGCATTGGAAGGCTAAGTCTTAACCACTGGGACACCAGGGATGTTCCTCTGCCCTAGTCCTTGATAAGTTATCCATATGTAGGGAGGAAAGAAGATCAATGTGCAAGCTAATACTAATTTACAAAACAAATCAGTGTATGACTAAGGATCCCCAAATCACAAATACTCTAAGAGATAGAGTTCATTAAAAACAACAACAGCAACAAGTAAACTCAAAGCTTTCTAGAAAGATATCTTTGAGAATTAGATCTTGACTTTGAAAGCAAGTAGGTTTTGAGTAAACAGAGAGGGAAAGGCACACCAATGAAGGAGAATCAGGTAAGCAACTGTGTAGAGGCTGAAGGTCTGGGGGACTTCTGAGCAGACCATTCTAAAAGGACCACCTAATCCCTGACCTAGTGACTTCCATGCTACTTAGCTTGCTGGTTCTACTTAGCTTGCTGGTTCTTGACGACTTCCATTTCTGACCTTGTCAAGAATTTCAAGTGGTCATAAGACCATGAGGAGAGAGTCAGAGAGGGGAAGAAATATAACCTCACTGTAATACAGTCAGACACCTTTTACTTACTTAAAAATTTATACAGAGCTATGGGAATACCAGACCACCTGACCTACCTCTTCAGAAATCTATATGCAGGTCAGGAAGCAACAGTTAGAACTGGACATGGAACAACAGACTGGTTCCAAATAGGAAAAGGAGTACGTCAAGGCTGTATATTGGCACCCTACTTATTTAACTTATATGCAGAGTACATCATGAGAAATGCTCGGATGGAAGAAGCACAAGCTGGAATCAAGATTGCTGGGAGAAATATCAATAACCTCAGATATGCAGATGACACCACACTTATGGTAGAAAGTGAAGAAGACCTAAAGAGCCTCTTGATGAAAGTGAAAGAGGAGAGTGAAAAAGTTGGCTTAAAACTCAACATTCGGAAAACGAAGATCATGGCATCCGGTCCCATCACTTCATGGCAAATAGATGGGGAAACAGTGGAACCAGTGGCTGACTTTATTTTGGGGGGCTTCCAAATCACTGCAGATGTTGACTGCAGCCATGAAATTAAAAGATGCTTACTCCTTGGAAGGAAAGTTATGACCAACCTAGACAGCATATTAAAAAGCAGAGACATCACTTTGCCAACAAAGGCCTGTCTAGTCAAGGCTATGGTTTTTCCAGTGGTCATGTATAGATGTGAGTTGGACTGTAAAGAAAGCTGAGCACTGAAGAACTGATGCTTTTGAACTGTGGTGTTGGAGAAGACTCTTGAGAGTCCCTTGCACTGCAAGGAGATCCAACCAGTCCATTCTGAAGGAGATCAGTCCTGGGTGTTCACTGGAAGGACTGATGCTGAAGCTGAAACTCCAATACTTTGGCCACCTCATGTGAAGAGCTGACTCATTTGAAAAGACCCTGATGCTGGGAAAGATTGAGGGCAGGAGGAGAAGGGGATGACAAAGGATGAGATGGTTGGATGGCATCACTGACTCAAGGCACAGGAGTTTGGGAAAACTCTGGGAGTTGGTGGTGGACAGGGAGGCCTGGCATGCCGCATTTCATGGGAGTCACAAAGAGTTGGACACGACTGAGCGACTGAACTGAACTGAACTAATACTCACTAGGTACTGGTGGTGGTAGTTTAGTCACTAAGTCATGTCCGACTCTTGTGACCCCATGGACTGTAGCCCTCCAGGCTCCTCTGTACATGAGATTCTCCAGGCAAAAATACTGAAGTGGGTTGCCATTCCCTTCTCCAGGGTACTAGGCATGATTTTAAGAATATTTACATAACAACTCATTTAATCTTCATAACAACCACATGATACAGACACAACTTTTGTCTCCATTTTAGAGAAGAGAAAAGAGGCACAATAGAGGTTAAGGAAACTGCTTGAGTGGCACAGGTTGGTAAGTGATGGAGCTGGAATTTGAGCTCTGATAGCCTGGCTTCAGAACCCCAACTCCCATGCAGAAGTGAACATGTCGAGTAGAGGGACCCTGGAACACAGATGTAGGAGTCGGTATTTCACTCTTAGAGCAGAGGGGAATCCTTGAAGGTTTTGACATTTGTCTAACACGATAAATTTAATCTGGCATGAACGTGTAGAATTGACTAGAGGAGAAACCGCTGCCATATTATTTTTCTCTCTTTTTCCTAAAGTGCAGTTTTCAACGTGTTATGTAGCTGGCAGACGTGAATCTGACCCACAGTTCTGGTTTAGCTGATGTACTCTGGCTTCTGAATGGCACCTGTCTCCCTGTTCCAATGTTTTCAATTAAACCATGGAAACATAACAGTTGCATTCACTTTTTCTGGATGGCTTAAAGTACCCACATTAAAGCTCTGTGGAAAGGAATCTTGCCATTTGCCTGTCTGCCTGCCCCCTTCTCGGTGTACACAGTATTAATTTTGCCCGGCTGCCATTGCCTTTTCAAGCGAAGCATGCATGCCACATTTCCATGAGGCAACATGGGCAACCCATCAGGAAAGGTCTTGGTGCCTCCAATTAAAAACTGTTCAATAAACACAAATTTCAAGCCCTCTAAGACTAAAATCAAATCCCTGGTGGGTTGTTGATAGACTTGTTATTAAAGGTTTGCCAAGCTTTAATAAGACTGATAACAAGAAACTGCAAATCTCTTCAAACTATTCTGTAAACATTTGGATAGGACTAAAATTAAGAATACAGAGTACACGCATTTCATGAATCTGTTCTTTTTAGCTGGCTTTCATGTTACAAAATCAGCAACATATGTAGGCAGATACAATTGACCTTCAAGCTAGAGTTTGAATATCTTAGGTGTATGTCACCTCATCTCTGACTTTGATCTGCTGTAAGAAAGAGAAATATAATTATTAGTGCATTGTTCTGTGCAGCTGACAGAGCATCTGGTATTTTAGAAATGCTTTTGAGACGCCTAAATTGATTTGAAAGTCGGCTGTAAGGGAGCTTGGAAAAGATGCAACATCTTTACAGCATTAGTAATTAAGAGAAATCAGGAACAAGGTTGATCAGCATAAAGTTATAGCTGGGAATAAAATATCTAAGAATGATTAAGGAAAGAATTCACTTAAAAATGAAAGCACATAAGCCTCCTTATGAATGATTAGTCAACTCTTTCTGATACGGACAATTTAATTACATTTCCTTATTGCAACATCACCATCCACCTGACTATGGTGACTGAATTTCCATCATGAACTATTATGTCTGAGTTTCCATTATATACAGTAATTTTTGAGGTTTAAAACCTCAGTCATTTCAAATTGCTTCAGATTTTAACTTGGCATATGGGCTGTTAGTCCAGCTGCCATTATGTGAAAAAGAAAAAAAAAGTATTTGAAGTCTTTCAAGACAGTTATGAATAAAAAATAAAAGTATACAATTTTCATGCTTCTTTCCTCAATCTCTAGTCTAAAAGAAATGTGCAAAAGAGTTAGTCTAAAAATGTTTCAATACTGGTTTTGATCCAAATGAATGAAAAATATCTCTATTCATTTGAATGGGGATTACTGTCATAACAAATATTTGAAAGGGGAGAAAAAGTGCCATGTTCTTTCAAAAGAGAAGTCAAAAATACCTGTAAAATGTCTAGTTAGAAATGCTGGCTTGGGTCCACTCCCTAGCATCAGAATAGTTTCTAGTATATTTCTAATATAACAAATCACTTTCTTAGGCAAATTTGTATTCATTTTTAGAAATTTTGGAAGTAAATTTCCAAATTTTCCACTAAATTTTAAATGCTGGAATATCATAATACATGTTTCATTCTGTTTGTACTCTTTTTCAAGGATAATGCACTTATTGATAAATTGAGATACATTTCTGATTTGTTCCCAAGTACCATTTATCTTCTGTTATGAAAACAATCCTCCCCCTCCTCCTCCTCCTAAGTCGCTTCAGTCGTGTCCGACTCCGTGCGACCCCAGAGACGGCAGCCCACCAGGCTCCCCCATCCCTGGGACAATGCTGAGTGCCAAATCACAGTGCCTGTGACCTGGCTTTGTAAAGCATTTCCATATTTGTGGCTAAGAAAGAACTGTACTCTTGGTCAACTGCTGCTCAGTATCTGCAGGTTATTTACATTATGACAGACATGAAATCAACACTTAATTCTATGGCCATTGTCTGCTTTCCTTTCCCCAGGATGACTGATGTGTTTTTAGGAAATGCAAAGTAATACTTAAACCAATTATCTTCTTTCAAGAAAAACTTCAATATGTAAACTTGTGTGGATTTTTTACATTGGAAAATCTCTGATGTTGACTTGGGTACTCTATATTTTATGCAATGACTATACATATCACTTATAAAATACCACTTTTAACCATGGGAATATTACTAGTGCGTGAAGGCAAACAACATCCAGTAGCAACGCTTGAACTTATAAAACTGAGAAGTCCAAAGTGTACCTTTTGTGAACTCCTAAGAAAGAACAAGCTGATCTCAAAGCTGGTATTGCATTCTATAAATAGCATATGAACCAATGCACATTCATCAACAAAATTCCCAAGCTCAGTTAATCTTTAGAGGGGAAGACCCCTCATCCAGTTATCTCCCTATTCACCCATACCTGCCACCTACACACACACATGTACACACATAAGTGTAGTGACAGAGGGTCAGATGAAAATGTTGTGAAGAAGTCTATATAAAATCAGTGATGCTCTGGAACCCCATCTTTGTGGGATAGAAGTTTGGAGAAGGTGAGAAGAAGTGAGAGCTGTGGTCTCCATGCCCTACGAGTCACAATTTGAAAACTCACAATATCTAGTTCTGACTAATGTACAAGGTTGGTATATATTACAGATGCTTTTTAACACCCTCATACCTATTTAACAGTACAGATAGCCATGTTTTTTAAAGACCATGACTGTCTCCTATGTCCATCCACACTTACTGAAAAACACTATTTTAAAAAGACTCAGATATATACAGATGTGTAAATTAAGGTCTTATTCTGAAGTCACTAGCAATTCAAAATTTACCAAGGTGAAATGTGGGGGAGAGGTTTTCCAAGGATAAAATTCTTCTCACGCTTGGGGGTGGAGTTTTTTTAACCCGACACTGAATCATTCATGGTTTCTTCTGTAGGAGGAAAAAATCAAAAGCAAATATGAGGAGCAATTTTTTGAAATCTGGTGTCACTTTTATTATTATTAAACATGGGACCATCCTTGAGTAATCTGATACAGAGGTAGAAATTAGACTTCATGATATTTATCTAAGAGTATTGCCTAACCAGGGAAGGAGAAAGTGAGAGAAAAAAGATTGATGGAAAAAAAATAGACTCAATTTTCCAGGCAAATATAAATCATTTATCTGCCATACACTAGTTTCAGGTAAACCTCTTAATTAGCATAGATAATCAGAAACAAGATTTGCATATTTTATTTCAAAGTACAAACTTTAGCTTACAACCTTAATACCCCAACAAAATACTTCCAATCTGACTTTTTAAATATCATAAAGCCTTCTATAATAAAAGCATGCATTATGGTCAATTCCTCAAAGCTAAAATCAAGTGACTCTCTAGTGAATTTGGAGATATTAGGGGAGTCTATTTGGCTGTCTACATAAATACAATTCAATATAAACTGAAGACTGTTAGACTCGTAAAACTGTCCCCCGCACACACAAAAAGAAAAGCTGAGATCATTCTTACCTGACAATTATTTGCCAGGTTTATGTAGATGACTTCTTCAGGTTTGTTTGACACCAAATTTTCATGAATATGGTGATCGTCTCTCAAACTCCAGTATTCGCATGAATTGTTCCCTTTGCACACATCACAATTTCAATATAGAAATTCAACTGCTTATTAAAAGAAAGAGCAACTGAATTTCAGAAAGCCATTTTAAAATAAATGATTGACCCCACACTGCATTAATATTTAGTCTATTTTGTATTGCTTTAAAGAAGATAATATGGTATTTTTTCACTTTCCTTCCATTTTAATGACAGTTTTTTATGCTCTTAACTTCACCAAGTTCTTTTTGCACAGAAGGAACCTAAGTGGTGAGTGTAGAACTGAGAATTGTGGAATGCGATTGCCAAAGTGATCCATGAATGAAAGGAAGGGAAAGAAAAGAAAAGGAGAATTTTAGCTTTCATCTCTGTTCCGTGACACACATGCGTGCTCACAGGTCAGCACAACACATTTACCCCACACCTTTGGGGCGAGGTGTGACTCCCCCTAGGAGTCTCAGATGAGGAAGCTGAGACTCCGAAAGGTTAAAATCTGCCTAAGGTTACACAGCTAAAAAACAAGGATTCAAATCCCAGATAAACTTTGGTCGGAACGCACCTTAGTACAACCTGAAACAAGGTGAATTCGAGAGCTTGGGAATTAACGTGTTCATAATCATTGTGAAGAGAAGCAACTTGGGTTTAACAAGGATATTTGGCTAAAGACAGCGAACAACAACAAGGCCGCTCAAGATTCCTTGCAGCTATTTTTTTAGAGAACGAAATAGAGTTTGGACCTATTTTGCATTCACATTCTTTCCATCTCTTCCATTCCTAGGCTGTAAATTTAGGAATGGTTTCAAAAACTACCTCACTTGAAAATGAGGGATCTGACTGTTCCTTGGAGTATTGATAGGGTTCCACTATTACTTGCGGAAGTAAGATTTATTAGAATTTTATGGAACTTGTTTGCAAGGGGACAACTCAAAAGGTCTTCAATTCCAAGAATGAACTTTAAGAAGTGTGACTTACCCACACTTTCTCCACCCTGAACTCAAAGGTTTCTTTGGTTCAGTCCTCATTTTGCAGCCTGGATTCTAAACTCCCACCAATTCTTTCTATGAGTGCTAGCACCATGAGGAGGAAGTTTCACTAAACTGTGTAGAAAATTCTGTGGATATAAAGAGCTAGAGAAAGAGCTGACCAGTTCTTTATCATTCAGTAATGCAGCAAGACAGACAATAACAGACTGTAAGTGGCAGGCGTATCATTGGGATCAAGGTTAGAGTTCCCTGGGTGGTTTGAAGTCTCTGAAATGCCAACATTTCACAAGAGAGGAAGTGTTTAAGCATCGTTCAGATGTATTCTGCAAAATTCCCCTTTCTATAGAACAATTATGGTATATATATATTTAAATGACTAGGCATTTAATCTAGTAACAAATTATTAGCTTTATAAAATGGTGTGGTCCCTTGGTAGGTGAAGAAATTGCCAAGTTGCAAATCATATTATCACATATCTGCTGGGTTTATGTGAGTTTCTCTCAAACTAGAAAAGATCCCAATTATTAACCTAAGATTAATTCCATTCTTTCTCCCTAGTGCTTGTTGCACTGCCCACTGATGAGTGTCATAGCTGCCATCTCAGATAAAATGCTCCTCCTGATCAACGCCCAAATATGCCTAAAATTACAGACGACAGTTGTGAGCTTTTTTGCCTGCTTATCTGTCTGCCTTCCATGTGACCCTAAATTAGGCCTCAGAAGGTATAGTGTTTAATACAGATTCCGGGCACACTATACCTTCTCACAATTAGTTGAAAGTGCTGTTTTGTAATTAAAGGGTGAAGTGGGGCATGATGAACATATGGAAAAGGAGACCCTTAATAAGTGATGGAGCCTTCAAAAGAAATTGCTAATTAGTATGCATTTGATGTGCACTATACCAATTTTAAGACTTTGGCTTGAATAAATTGCTATGTTGGGTGTACGAAGGAGTGGTGAGATTAGCATTTACAAAGGGGGCAATTTTCTGTCTTCTTGACTCTGTTAAATGGAGGAAATAACTTCCAAGACTGGAGCAGTAGTTAGCCCATCAATCATTCTCACAGCTGGAAACTGGGGATCCCAAATGCGGAGATCAGTTAATCCGTCAGCTAATAAGTTCATAGTGGCACCATATGGCGCAGGGCCACTACACACTGGGACAAGGACAGAACTGTTTACACAGGCATGCTGCTTTCTCAGGTAGCTCCCTGCTGACAGAAGCCTTTGTTCTGAAGGATCAATTTACTTTGCACAGTAAATTGACTGAATTGATCAGTTCAGAGCATATAATTGTTGGCTAATCCTGTGGAATCATGTCCCATCCGTGTGAGAGGGACAAAGGGGTGCTGGCCATAGTCTGGTCTGGGGCACCATCCTGGGGCTATTCTCATGAGACAGGCTGGACACTGATTAAAGGACCGGTGGATGGTAGATACGTAGTAAGCACTGACTTCAAACGCCAGAGAGAAGAGAAACCCTGCAAGGTTCAGAAGGGCTTTTCTGAGTGTCTTTACTCAACTGGTATCATGACTTGGAATAAAAACAGCCAGTCCAAGCAATTTCAGGGCCGACCCTTCATCAAACACTCACCTGCCAAGGATGAGAAGGACCACTCCATCTCCAAATCTAAGAAGCAACTGCACTCACGCTCATTTCTAAATTTTACCTTCTACTTTTAAATTAAGAAGACTGGGACTAAGAAGAAAAAGGAAGTTCCAGAGATATGGCCAGAGATTGCAAGTTAAGTGAGAGACGCATATCTGCGTCATTGTGCAGAAGTAACGGAGGCCTCCACGGTTAACGCCTGGCTATGGGAAAGAGCACCGGGGCTTTTCAGAGCAAATCAGAGTAGAATCTTCCCATCCCTGTACATTGGTGTGAACCCTGTCGCTTTGTTCTGTCGATGTGTTTGATCTTTGTTTTTTCCTTCTCAGATAAAAAAAATAAAAGAAGAATAAATAAAATGAAAAAATTCCACCCATAGAGATAAATGTTGGACATAGTTCCCTCCAACTAAAGGTTTTCCTCAATAGCTAGCATCAATAGAATCATTTCACATCAATGATCTGAAAAGAGAATGGTGTTCAATAGGAACTGAAGCCATTTGGAGTTGCTGAGAGAACATTTGCTTATTAAATGCCTGAACAGTAATGAACTTTATACAACCACACCAAAAGTTTCCATCAATTAGGGAGCCATTGATTTCTATACTTATTTATTAAAATAATATTGAGAATGTCTGTGATTAGTGTAATAAGGAAAAATTGCCACAATGTCTTGGTTTGACAAAATGTGGCATCTTAGGGATTATTGGTTTTTCTCTTCTTTAAAGCGACAGAGAAAGAGGAGCATACAGTTTAATGGCAGTTGATGTATTTTTCCATAAAACACATGTATTACCAGTGTAGCTTCCCAAGTTTCTATGCATCTTCAATTTTTTCCCCTCATGGTGTTTTTCATTCGTCTATTACCACAACCACAGTACGCAGGATTTCACAGTATTCAAAAAAAAAAAAAAAAACCAACAAGCATTAGTATATTTTATTTTAGAAACTGCCATAATGAGAATAAAATAAAACATAAATAATACTGTAGAGGCACTTTTAAATTAAACTTGTGAAATGAAAAAAAAAGCATAAAATGTAAATTGTATAAAGAAAACAGCATAAGCAGGAGGCTAATGTGAAAGCAGGCACTTTGCCAAAAGAACGCTTTTTAGAGAGCAAAAAGCCCTATATGTTGTTTTGGTAAAATTTTCTCTTTCAAATTGTCATCAAATTGGATTCTCCTGCTCCATAGATTGCATCTAAGGCAAGCTCGAACTCTTTCTGAGCCATTCATGTGCCACTTTTCTATTTGTTTAAATAAAAGGTGAGGTGCCCAAGTGCATACTCTGAAGTCCACTTAAATTCCCAGGCCCTGAATTACCAAGATCAAATTCATCCCCTTTGCCCTGTACTGAATCTCGCCAAATCTCCACCCCGTCCCCATCTCAGCATTTACAACAGGAAAAAAATAATTCCAAAGGGCTCGTGTTCTAAACTAAAAGATAGGAAACACAGTCATTGAAATATGTGTTTTATTTTGCCCATTCATGGCACACTATATAATTGGAGTTGAATAAAACTTCATAAATTTAATGACTTTTAATCTTCAGTGATTTTTAAGTATAAGGAGTGGGTTTAAAGAGGTTATAAAAATTACATTATACCAAAATATTGCCGAATAGTTTCCACCCATTTCCTTATTTTAGTATACTCACACCCTTCTTCGGCTTTCCAGATGCTCTGTAGTAGTTACGCTAGAAATCCCTGAAATTGTTCATGAATCAGAAAACGAGAATGCTCTTCACAGTTTCTGGCAATATGTTCTAATTTTTAAGAGCAATTTTGAATTCATTATCTCAAAATCTTTACATAAAATCTTTAACATGTTTAACTTATTTATTATTTAAATTAGCAAAAAAAAAAAAAGGAGCCAAGAGAAATACACGCTTTCTTCTCCCTTTTGTTCCTGTTGACCTTCTCCTCCCTGGGCCTTTTTCAGTGAAGACAAAGAAAACTCTTCTCCCATCTCATTATAGAATGTCCCCTTACAGGCTCTATCTCTTAAATGCATCATTAGATGTGCTTTCTTTCTTCTGTAGTTTCAGACTAAAGAAATGCCTATTCAAGGGCTTTAGAAATTTGCTGTTTTTCAGAACTAGCTTTGGGTGTGTGAGTTGGTCAGTAGAGTTCTTCATAGACTGAGACAAGCCAAAGGTCAAGACCTTGGTGATTTCTCTTTATGATTACAGCTATTTCTCTATCTACCCATCTAAATTTTAACATCAAATCCATAATATTTCCCTTCCTTACTTTGTCTCCTTAGCAATGATCCCCACTTATTATATTACGTATTTTGCTTATTCATCTTGTTTGCTGTTCCTCCCCAAGATGTAAGGGACATGAGAGTAGAGATTTTTGTTTGTTTTGTTCCATTCTGGGTCCTGGTATCTTGAATAGCACCTAGCACATAATAGTACCTCAAAAAATATTGTTAAATGAATGAATGAATAAATAAAATTAACCAACAATTATTGTTTGAAATCTTGGGACAAATTATATTATGCAAAAATGGAATCAAATACACAAATTTCTGCCAATGAAGTCAATATTCTAAAAGATTAAGTCTTTATGCAGATTTGTTTTACTATCAATTATGTAAATGTTTATTTTTCAGACTGTGGGTTATCTGTGACTTTTAGTGCTGTGGGTAGGGATGGAAGGAAATGTAGGAAAAATTATATTCTTTCTTTTGTTATTTGTTTGATGTTTAAATTAAAGATTTTATATAATATAGAAACTTAAACCTAATTAATAGTGTTTGAGTATATTCATGCATTTAATCTCACCCATATAATAATTTCTGTTTCTGTCACTACAAATTGCTAAGAATTGATACTAGTTTGGTATAGAAAGTTTAAGGTTTTAATAGCCAACTTTTAAAAAGTTTATTTTCATTACACATGATATTAATAGGATATACAAGATTCCTTTCTTCTAAAAACTGGTATTCTTTTCACTGGTGTGCTGGAGCCAGCCTTTATCAGCTCATGAGAGCTGCTTCTATGTGTCTCTTCCAAACTCCATGCTCAGTGACATCAAACTGATATTTCAAAATTGACCATGGAGAGAGAATCTCAAAAATTGGTAAAAGCTACCAACAGAGATTGTTTACATTTATCAGTACATCACTAATCTTATCTGAACCAGATGACACTAAAAGTTAGCTGTATGCTCAGTCATATCCAACTCTTTATGACCCTATGGACTATAGCTTGCCAGGGTGCTCTGTCCATGGGATTTTCTAGGCAAAAATACTGGAGTGGGTTGCCATTTCCTCCTCTAGGGGATCTTTTTGACCCAGGGATCAAACCCATGTTTCCTGAGTCTCTTGCACTGCAGGCAATTCATACTGCTGAGCCACTGAGAAGCCAACTAGAATATTGCTAAACAAAAGAGATATACACATTTCTGTTTTATTCTACTAACCTGGAAAACAGCACTAGAAAGATTTCCCAACTCTCCTTCCACTTCCTCAGCTATTTATTTTCTCTTTTCCTATCGAGGCATTAAGAAAATATTCAAGTATTACTCTTCAGATAAAAAGGTTTGCCATACCAACTATTTTTCCAAATGTCCAATGGGTACATATTATATGATGCATGATGATGTTATACAGGTAATAAATCATAAACAAGGAAGGGGGAAAGTTGTTTTATTAGTCCCTTTGAAATGCAGGATATCAGTTTTTATGGAATATTTTGTGCCACACCCCTCTTCCTGGTACTTTTATACAGAATCATTTAGAAACGAACAGAGAAACAGGAAGTTGCTTCTGATTCACTTACAACAGTGCTCTGAGTAATACATTTGTGTAAAAGGTATTAGAGAAAATCATTAGAGTCTGATGAATTAAGGGAAACAAAACCTTTTTCCCTTTAAGGACAAAAACAGTTGGCATATTTAAAAATCACAGAAGAAGCCAGGAAGTCCAAGTCTTGGTGCTTCACTTATGGAGTGTGTTTGAGGGAACTGCATAATTCCTTGAACAAAAGATGGATCAGATGTTTGAATTCTTTGGCTTTTGCTTTTGGAAGCTCATATCTTAATGTTTTTTGTTCCTTTGAAATGACTTTTAGTGTTGGTAGGTTGTATTAGAAAAAGATTGGAGCAGAGTAACATTTGTAAAGATGAAGACACTATACGGTGAAATCACAGCATGCTCTCAACTTCTTTTTTAACTAAAAACAAAATCAAGAATATTTCACTGATTTTTAAAAATTAATCAAAGACTTATAAGATTCACTTTCATACTATGGTATCAAAGAAGCTTAATGCTGTAAAAGACTTAGAAATTTATTTGACCCTTGTGAGTAAATGCATGACATGCATGATAGCACTCACCACTCCAAACCCCCATGAAAATACTACCTATTGACCACAACATTCTTTTCCATGTTCCCAAATTTGGTTCACATCGTGGGCAGCCCAATGCTCCAGGAATGTACCAATTATCAGGAATAGGATACAACATAAAACTGATTTTGCAACCCTAATTTCAGTGAACCCTTTCATTTCACAGTTTTCCTACATGGCACACTGAGTTAATGAGAACTATTTTCTCATCCAGTTATGAATACATGATTGCTAGATAAAATGTTTAAAGGAATTTTTAAATATATGATTAACCTGTAAGAAAGAAAAAAAAAAATCTCAGACATCATGATGAAGAAGAAACTTATAGACAGATATGTACCTATGTTAGTTGACATTATGTTAGGTTAGAAAGAGATTCATTATAAACTCTTGGTGTTAAGGACTCTGATCTTAATATTCAGACAGTATCAAAACGTGGCCTTGATTTAAATTATGGTATTGAAACTGAACTTTCTACATGTAAAACTGGCATCCTGGAACTCCAGCTTTTGGGACAGTTGTACAATTTCTACCCATAGACATAGGAAAGTGAAAGCAAAAAAAAAAGTGCCATAGGAAATAATATCTTCAGTTCTTCCCCACACATGGGTTTGCAAACTGAATTAGGCTTCACTTGTTATTGTGAAATCCATGGGAAAAAATGAGGATTAAGGTAGTTAAAGATCAATAAAACCCTTTAGGGTTCTCAGCGGAAGCTAACACAAAAATATTGAATTTGGACACTTTCAAACTTGAGGGCACAGAAACTCTAGGTTAAAAAACAACCACAACTGAAGATAAATGTACAATCAAAAATTACAAGTCATACAGTATATGATTTACCATATGAGAAAGTGGGTGGAGCTAATCTAGGAACACTATTATTCCAAGACTATTTGGAACAACAATAGCATTCCAAATAATGACCTTAAAGAGACCATTAATTAGAAAATTGGGTTAAAACATTAAATTTAAAAATATATAAATTATAATAAAAGAACATGCTATGAAAAAATGAACAGCTAAAACTGAAAAAGACCCAAACTGAGCTTCTAGAAATGAAAAGTAGTCTCTTAAGTTAAAAATTCAATAGATGGTTTGATAGCTGGTTCAATATTACTAAATTGAGAATACATGCACTAGAAGATAGATCTGAGGAAATTACTTACAGTACAGCACAGACAGTCAAAGAGACTGAAAATATGAGAAAAGAGATTAAGAGGCATGGAGCAAAGACGGAGGAAGTTCAACAGACACCTCACAGAAATTGTATAAGGAAAGAATAGAGGGAACCAAAGGAAGGTAATATTTAAAGATTATGGCTTAAAATTTCAAAAATATATGTAAATCAT
The DNA here is from genome assembly GCF_000754665.1 of Bison bison bison. Taxonomy (NCBI): domain Eukaryota; kingdom Metazoa; phylum Chordata; class Mammalia; order Artiodactyla; family Bovidae; genus Bison; species Bison bison. The sequence continues at coordinate 2,176,304 of NW_011495082.1, forward strand.
GAATACTCAGAATAAGGAATTACAATTAATTCCAGGTATAATAAATAAAAATAAATAAATGTGAACTGTGTGTGTCTGTGTGTGTATATATACTTATATACACAATTAGAACTTCAAAGACAAAGAGAAAATTTTAAAAGCAATTAGAAGAATAAAACGTTAGGTACAAACGGCTGAGAACAGATTTCTTATCAAGTATGATAAATGCTAGAAGACAATGATGTAATACTTTAAAGAGCAAGAGAAAAGAGTTGCTAATCTAAAACTATCATTTAAGAGGGCAAAATAAAAAAATTATTTCCTATTTAAAAACTGAGAGAATTTACCATTTCTAGATACTAATTACTATGAGCTATGTGAAGAGTTGACTCATTGGAAAAGACTCTGATGCTGGGAGGGACTGGGGGCAAGAGGAGAAGGGGACAACAGAGGATGAGATGGCTGGATGGCATCACTGACTCGATGGATGTAAGTCTCAGTGAACTCCGGGAGTTGGTGATGGACAGGGAGGCCTGGTGTGCTGCGATTCATGGGGTCGCAGAGTCGGACATGGCTGAGCGACTGATCTGATCTGATCTGATTGGTTACTGCCGCCATGAAGTTAGAAGACAATTGCTCCTTGGCAGGAAAGCCATGACAACCCTAGACGTTGTATTAAAAAAGCAAAGCTGTCATTTTGCTGACAAACGTCCATGTAGTCAAGGCTATGGTCTTTCCAGTAGTCATGCCCAGATGTGAGAGCTGGATCATATGTAGAGCGCCAAAGAACTGATGTTTTTGAACTGTGGTGCTGGAGAAGACTCTTAAGAGTCCCTTGGACTGCAAGGAGATCAAACCAATCAATTCTAAAGGAAATCAACTCTGAATATTCATTGGAAGGGCTGATGCTGAAGCTGAAGCTCCAATACTTTGATACCTGACCCAAGCCACTGACTCATTGGAAAAGACCCTGACGCTGAGAAAGAAGGCAGTAGGAGAAGGGGGCAACAGAGGATGAGATGATTGGATGGTATCACTGATTCAATGGACATGAACTTGGGCAAACTCTGGGAGATGGTGAGGGACAGGAAAGCCTAGCATGTTGCAGTCCATGGTGTTACAAAGAGTCACACACTACTTCGCAACTGAACAACAACATTAGAAATCAAAACTAAAAGGAAGTAATATGAGCAAAATATTGGGAAACATGAATATATGAGTGAAAAATAATATATTTATAAAGTAAATTAATATAATGTATATTTCCTGGTTTAGAGACAATAATAATGTGGAAGCTAATGGAAGACAATGGATAAGCAGAAACATCCAAAGGTCCCATTGGTAAAAATGGAAAAAAATATTAATTATAGATTTTATTAAATCTAGCTTGTTTTTAAATTATTTTAAAGCTGGCAAAAAAAATCAAAATGCAAACATCCAAACTATTAAAAGAGAAAAGTGACTGTAGAAAGAGCAGGAGAAAAGTACAAAACAAAACAGAAAATATATTTATTGATATGATAAAATATACAATAAATAAGTGTAAATCAGATATTCTCAGATTGGATGAAATAAGAATTCAACCATAAGCAGTTACCAAGAGCCATTCTAAAGTTAATAATAATAGATAACATTTCCTGCATAAAGAGATGGGAATACCAGACTACTTGACCTGAGTCTTGAGAAACCTGTATACTGGTCAGGAAGCAACAGTTAGAACTGGACATGGAACAACAGACTGGTTCCAAATAGGAAAAGGAGTACATCAAGGCTGTATATTGTCACCCTGCTTATTTAACTTCTATGCAGAGTACATCATGAGAAACGCTCGGATGGAGGAAGCACAAGCTGGAATCTAGATTGCTGGAAGAAATATCAATAACCTCAGATATGCAGATGACACCACCCTTAAGGCAGAAAGTGAAGAAGAACTAAAAAGCCTCTTGATGAGAGTGAAGGAGG
>NW_011495082.1:2178344-2180813 GCF_000754665.1 Bison bison bison
CGAAGATCATGGCATCCGGTCCCATCACTTCATGGGAAATAGATGGGAAAACAGTGGAAACAGTGTCAAACTTTATTTTTTGGGCTCCAAAATCACTGCAGATGGTGACTGCAGCCATGAAATTAAAAGACGCTTACTCCTTGGAAGAAAAGTTATGACCAACCTAGATAGCATATTGAAAAGCAGAGACATTACTTTGCCAACAAAGGTCCGTCTAGTCAAGGCTATGGCTTTTTCAGTGGTCATGTATGGATGTGAGAGTTGGACTGTGAAGAAAGCTGAGCACTGAAGAATTGATGCTTTTGAACTGTGGTGTTGGAGAAGACTCTTGAGAGTCCCTTGGACTGCAAGGAGATCCAACCAGTCCATTCTGAAGGAGATCAGTCCTGGGTGTTCTTTGGAAAGAATGATGCTAAAGCTGAAACTCCAGTACTTTGGCCACCTCATGTGAAGAGTTGACTCATTGGAAAAGACTCGTGCTGGGAGGGATTGGGGGCAGGAGGAAAAGGGGATGACAGAGGATGAGATGGCTGGATGGCATCACCGACTCGATGGATGTGAGTCTGAGTGAACTCTGGGAGATGGTGATGGACAGGGAGGCCTGGCGTGCTGCGATTCATGGGGTCGCAAAGAGTCGGACACGACTGAGCGACTGAACTAACTATGCAATCTTTTAAGCACTTCACATTTAATACTTCATTTATCATCTCAACAATCCTTGACATGGGTATTAATATTAAGAAAAGGTGGACAGGGACTCAAATTTAGGCAGTATGGCTCCAGAATTTGTTTAATCACTGAGATCCACTATCATTATAGTAAGAATAAAATAACTAGGACTTGTTGAATATTTACTACATGACAGGAAAAGTTCTAAGTGATTTTTCTATACTAATATATTTAACACTCACCATAAACCTATGTGGTGGTGGTGGTTTAGTCACTAAGACATGTCCAACTCTTGAGACCCCTTGAAATGTAGCCCACCAGGCTTCTCTGTCTGTGGGATTTCCCAGGCAGGAATACTGGAGTGGGTTGCCATTTCCTTCTCCAGTGGATCTTCCCAACACAGGGATTGAACCCAGGCCTCCTGCACTGCACGCAAATTCTTTACCAATTGAGCCACCAGGGAAGTCTCATAAACCTATGAAGTAAGTACTATTATTATTCCCATTTTTCAAATGAAGAGGCAGAAGCACAGAAAGTTTGAGTAACTAGCCCAAGATACACAGCTGTAAATAAGAGTCAGTCTTGTTCTGGAGGCCATGTTCTTAACCACAGTGCTCTACCATTGTCCATGAAAGCACAGAAAGTTTGAAAGTTAAGGAGCAGAAAAAGGATTGGAAAAGTGTACTCCAGGAAAATACTAATCTAAGAAATCTGGTGTCACAATACAAACATTAGACAAAATAGACCTTAAGTAAAAAAGCAGGATTAAGAACGTAGAGCGTTACCATATAACAAACACATTTGCCCATAAGATTTAACAATCCTGAATTTCCATGTGCTTTAACAAGGTAGCATCAAAACATATAAAGCAAAACTCAACAGGATAATGAGGAGAAATCCACAAGTTTATAACAGCAATGGTAGAATTAAGGAAACTTTCTCAGAAATTGAGATTAAAAAAAAAAACACAAAGAATTAGTAAAGGTAAAACAACTACAATTCCAAGAGGTGAAGTAACAAGTTTAGGGTTGGTGTACTGTGCTTAGTCGCTCAGTTGTGTCTGACTCTTTACAATACTGGAGTGGGTTGCCATGCCCTGCTCCAGGGGTCTTCCCAACCTAGGGATTGAACCCAGATCTCCCACATTGCAGGTGGATTCTTTACTGTCTGAGCCACCTGGGAAGCCCAAAAATACTGGGTAGCTTATTCCTTCTCAGGGGATCTTCCCAACCCAGGAATCAAACCCAGGTAGATTCTTTACCAGCTGAGCGACCAGGGAAGTGCCACCATCCCCCAACCCTCCGCCCCCAGCCCGGATGCATCACTCGGTAGTGTTAATCCAGATGATGACTCAGACAAAGTAGCAATCCTTTCTATTTGGGCAATTTCTTTCACTTAAAGAAGATAATATCACATATGTTTCTAAACCTTTCTACAACTTGTTTCCTAAATGACACTGAGTAAACAGGCTCCAAGAAATTAAATAACCTGTGTTGAAGAGATAACAAAGAGTGACAGCAAAGAGTATGTCTGCTTTTTTTTTGCATTTAAAAATTTTTCAATTGGAAGATAATTGCTTTACAATGCTGTGTTGTTCTCTGCCATACAGCATGAATCAGCCATAAATATACACATGTGCCCTTCCTCGTGAACCTCTCTCCAACCCCACAATCCATCCCCTCCCTTTAGCTTGTTGCAGAGTTACTGTATACCCATGTTATACAGTAGGTTATAACCTAGGTTCATAAACACTTAAGACAATTTTAGTCTAACATCCTTCCAGATCCAAATAACTTTTGC
>NW_011495082.1:2180913-2214978 GCF_000754665.1 Bison bison bison
AAATTTTTCAATTGGAAGATAATTGCTTTACAATGCTGTGTTGTTCTCTGCCATACAGCATGAATCAGCCATAAATATACACATGTGCCCTCCCTCCTGAACCTCTCTCCAACCCCACAATCCATCCCCTCCCTTTAGCTTGTTGCAGAGTTACTGTATACCCATGTTATACAGTAACTTCCCACTGGCTATTTATTTTACATATGGTAATGTCTGCTTTTATACCAGATCCTCCCACTGTACCTAGGTTCATAAACACTTAAGACAATTTTAGTCTAACATCCTTCCAGATCCAAATAATTTTTGCATGAGCAATATACCAGAGAAAAACTTCCTTTCCTTGATTAACTAAGAGATTTTTTCATACTGTCACCATAGGGATTCTATTAAGTGGAATGGAGCCTGGCTCTTTTAGGTGCTATTAAGTTACCTCAGGGAGAAGGCAATGGCACCCCACTCCAGTACTCTTGCCTGGAAAATCCCATGGGTGGAGGAGCCTGGTAGGCTGCAGTCCATGGGGTCGCGAAGAGTCAGACACGACTGAGCAACTTCACTTTCACTTTTCACTTTCATGCATTGGAGAAGGAAATGGCAACCCACTCCAGTGATCTTGGCTGGAGAATCCCAGGGACAGCGGGGCCTGGTGGGCTGCCGTCTATGGGGTCGCACAGAGTCGGACACGACTGAAGCGACTTAGCAGCAGTAGCAGCAGCAAGTTACCCCAAGTAGTAGAAAGAATGGAACTAGCAAGGAACTGAGCTGCTACAGCCTGCTCTCAAAGAAGCTAGATTAGAATGTCATTCTGAATTTTTTCGTATCAGCTGTAGGGATCATGGCCACCAGTTTCTATAGAAATTTACCTTAGTGCTGACCATTAGCACTACATAGTTCTCTCTTCATCTTTGGTTATTTTTCTGTGATCTCTTCTTTGCTTCTTACCATCTGAATTTACTCTGCATCTTTCTCTACCTCACAGCTTCTCCGTCATTATAATTCTAGTTCATGCACTTTAGCATTATGATCATCATGATCAGCTGCCAACTCTCAAATAGTCTTCGTATTTCCCAAATATCTTTAAAGTGAGCATCAGATTGGTCAAGGTATTTTCTATTTCAGAATCCTTTTTCACCCTAGGCTACCTCGTGTTTGGCCTATTGATTATTGTCTTCAGGACAGGCACATATATAGTCAGCTGTGCCCAAGAAGACATGCTTGCACAGTCTAAAACATGCCCAGCTAATATGGGTTGTTCCTTTTCTGTGAATAAACTATAGGCTTAACATGAATGTGACTTTCAATTAAACATGTTTCTCATAAAAGTTTACTTGAAATCTAACAAAACACAATTTTTCAATGCAGAAATGTTTTCAATATTATCACTACTATGTGCTTAGCTGCTCAGTCATGCCCAACTCTTTGCAACCTCATGGATTGTAGCCCACCAGGCTCCTCTGTCCTTGGGGATTCTCCAGGCAAGAATACTGAAGTGGGTTGCCATGCCCGCCTCCAGGGGATCTTCCTAACCCAGAGATCGAACCCAGGTCTTCCACATTGGGTAGCTTCTTTACTCTCTGTGTCACCAGGGAAGCCCACTTACTACTCAGTCCGTTCTTTTCTATCCCATAATGGTTTCTCAGGCAATCATCTTCATTACCATACTACCTTTACAGAAGACCATTAGAAGCAGATTGCTGCCTACCGTGAAAATGAGGATTTCAAAATTTCAAAGTAGACAGAGTGATTTAAGAGTTCAACTATTTTTCTATTTCTGTCAAACTCACAGAGCCAAATAGAAAATAATCCAAATTATCACGTTATAATGCTTGCCATATATCTCAAGTCTGGAAGGGTAATTGAAGTTGATTATTTTTATCAATTTTACTCAAGTCACAGAAATACTGGAAACTGGTTTACAAGAATAAAAATTGAGATTAAATTTGAATGAGTCATGGTGAAAAAAACCAAAGGCAATGATTCCTGCCAAATGGCCATACGGGATGTTCCTTTCATGCTGGAGTCCCTAGAGGGCAACAGATACACAGAAAATGGGTTTGACAGAACTCATAAAATGTGTCACCATCTTGAGGCAGGTGCCAGAGTGGTGATGCTGTTGATGGGCCTTGAGTTCCAAAGACTCCAAACTAAGAACACTTCCAGAATTTTATTTCAAGCACTTGGTGAGAAATACAAAAACATAAAAATTTTAATACTAAAAAGAGAGAGACATTCTAAACTGGCGTAAAATTCAACAATGGACACCAGCTCTATTTCTATCAGATTTCCACATAGGTCCACAAACTCCCTCAAACCCACCCTTGATGTCTGGAAGGAAAAAGGCTCTGTTTCATACATTCTCTTCTGGTTTTTCTGTTTCTGTTTTACCAATTTCAGTCTTCAAAGAATGACTCCTTCCTTAAACAAAAGAGAGCCCTTGGCTGGTACAGCATAGCTGGATTGCCAGACTCTGACAGATTGAAAAGCTACAAATCTGCAATGAACCAACAATAGGGCTCCGTGACCTCTAGCACCTCCCTAAGTTGTCTGACCCCCTTCCTTTGTCTCTCTCACTTTTAGTTTTGGATGTGTTACCTATGGCTTTTTCAAAGATTCCGTGTCATCTACCATGTTTCTGCAGAAGTTAATTTCTCAATTTCAGATCCTTTCAGTGAAAGTTAAATTAATTGCTCATCCCTTCACCCTTAGGAAGACTTCCACATACATACACATTGAAAGCTTACTCTTTGATATCTGAAAATTGGTCTCCTCTTGTATAGCGTCAATTTATTTTTGTTGAAATAAAAAATTTTATACATACATATATATACCTTAACTTATATATGTGTATTCATATATACTTATATAAATATCAGAATGGCAGACACTAAAAATTTTTCAGTTTGCATAGTACATAGCAACAAGTGACCTGTTAAATGATGACAAATCCTTTAGATTATGGCTTTAGACCTTTAACCTTTTGACTTTAGGTTGTATCCAGGGAGCAGTCTGAGAGGAAGAATGCAATAAACTGCTTGTAATCTAGTGGTCTCAAAAGAAATTACATCAAAACCAGCTGTTACACCACTAGTCATTAAAGACTGACAACATGTTAACTAAAATACGGCCATTACATTGAAAAAGACTCTCCTCCCCACCCCACTGCTGAACTGCTAGAGGTCTCCTGCCTCGCTTAACAACATCAGAAAGAGTGCGTGCAACAAAGCAGACCCAAGGCTTACACTCAAACCAGCAAGAAGTATGCTGCATTTGATTAAGACATGACCTCTTTATTTTAATGTGTTTGAGGGATGTGGACAGTTTTAAACATAGTGGTCCTCTAGACTGCTGGCAGATACTTGGGATTTTATGTGTCTTGGCAGCTAGGAGAACTTTTCTTTGATTTTTTTTTTTAAGTGTGGGTTTGTTTAAGATTGCACCTGTCTTCTTTCCCTTCTCATATGATGTGAAGGAAGTTTGTTCAGGGATTTTAATCATAAAGTACAATTCCCCAGGTACCATTTTCCAGCTTCCTGCCGTTGGCAATGTCAAAGGACTTTGAGCTGGAAGTCACACCGGTCTGTGTCTGACAACTGATGGCACGTCACAGTTGTAGCATAAAAGCTTGAAATGTAGTGCACATCTTCCTGGGGATTGTCATCCAGCCACACCAGCATTTAAAATCCAGCAAACAGTATGGGTAGGCTTCAAAGATAAAAATCAAAATCAATGTTGGAAGCACACAGTGGTGGCTGAAAAACAAGGGTAGAAAACATGTTGCTAAGTGCCTGCTATAAACACAACCTGTACAAAAGAGAGAGTTCCAAGGGTGTCCAAAGAAGAGAAGATGCCTTTCCCTGCCTGGGAAACCGTGCATTTGAGCATGAGGGAAAAACCAGTGACACAGCCAGGGCACAAATTCAGCAAAAGGCATTATTCCTGGAGCAACATTTTGACCTTGTTCTTTCTCATGCAGTGTTCAGTACATAATCCTCTCCTTAGGAAAGTCTCCTTGTTGAAATAGCAGTAATTTTAAGCTATTCCTTCATTCTTGTTCTGAATTTACAGCAAATTCAACTCTGATTTTTTTTTTCATTTAACATTTTAAATTTCAAAGCAGATGTAGCGAAAAATAAAATATCCATTTTGTAGAGAGAAAAAATAACAAATATGTGATCTTATAAAGCCAAAGTATACTTATAATCTTCAGGTGCTGTGCCAAATCTTTACCCATTGAGAAAGTCTGGGAGGTTTCCTTTTGCTTGAGCCTCTAGAATCGAAATCTAACATGTTCCTTGTTTGTTTATGTGCTGTGTAGTCGTCAGCCAGCCCCCTACCTCAGCACCAGGCCTGTTCTAACCAAACACAAAGTCAGGATTTCAACTCTTGATTGATCCTCTTGAGTACTGTGGGCTTGGCCATAATGGAGAAGGGTCACAGAACCCACCTTTGAGTAGGTTCACCTACTTGTTCTGTGCTTTTGGCACAGCTTCTTCAAGTTTTAGTTTTCACACATATAAAATGAAGTTGACAAAGCCAGGCTGTCAGATTTCACCAACTGGATTTTTTAAATGAAAATCTTAAAAAATATGATGTATGAAAGGGTTCTATATAATTTAAAGGGACACACACATAAAAAAAAATACTTTTATTACCTCCTCCTGCTCCAATAATTCTCCAGTAAAGTGAGTGGTGACCAAGCTTTCTGAGATCATCTGCCTCCACAATGTACAGAGTTGATTCCATAAGAACACTTTGACCTCTGACATCTCTGGTTCTGACCCCTTTCAGTTCAGTTGCTCAGTTGTGTCTGACTTTTTGCAACCCATGAACTGCAGCACGCCAGGCCTCCAGGTCCATCACCAACTCCCAGAGTTCACCCAAATCCATGTCCATTGAGTCGGTGATGCCATCCAACCATCTCATCCTCTGTCATCCCCTTCTCCTCCTGCCCTCAATCTTTCCCAGCATCAGGGTCTTTTCAAATGAGTCAGCTCTTCGCATTAGATGGCCAAAGTATTGGAGTTTCAGCTTCAGCATCAGTCCTTCCAATGAATATTCAGGACTGATTTCCTTTAGCATGGACTGGTTGGATTGCCTTGCAGTCCAAGGGACTTTCAAGAGTTTTCTCCAATACCACAGTTCAAAAGCATCAATTCTTTGGCGCTCAGCTTTCTTTATAGTCCAACTCTCACATTCATACATGACCACTGGAAAAACCATAGCCTTGACTAGACAGACCTTTGTTGACAAAGTAATGTCTCTGCTTTTGAATATGCTATCTAGGTTGGTCATAACTTTCCTTCCAAGGAGTACTTTAAAGGACCCCAAATAATTCACTAGTAAGTAAACCATCAGTGAAACCCATGTGCCGGGTTGCCCTGATGGTTATGATAATAACGCATGCAATGCTATAAAGTTTACAAAATGCAATGTCTTACCAATAGTAGGTGAGGAAAAAGCAAAGTAAAATTCACTGGCCCTCCTATTGTTCATCCCTCATTATTAATCTATATCCACCCTCTAAAGGGCATTCTGAGAGCTTATGAACCTACTCCATGGCTCTTTTATACTCCTTTAACCTTGTTAAAGAAAAACAGTTCTTCATATATTGAGGATACGTATGTCTTCCCTTTCCAGTGAAAACCCTTATCTTGGCATGCTTCCTTTAGTTAATATTTTTAGGAAAACTCCACGTTGAATATGACATATAAATGAGCATAGTACACCCCTTTTTTGCGGTGTTCTGCCCAACACACAAGGACTCCTGATTTATCTTAAAACAACATTCTACGATTCACAGACATATGCACAACGCCAGCCATGCTTATCTTCCACAACCATGGCTGATTCAGTTGGTGTGGGCAACCCAACCTAAGGTTCAACCAATCAGATCCTCTTACCCTAATTATGGAATTAAGATTTAGATTTCTAAATCTTAATAATCTACAGTTAGATTATTTCTACATGTTGCAAAAACCATAAGCTATAAATTCAGGGATTGTGAGAGACAAGAGAGAAAGCTGGATTTAAAGATAGAAGAATGAGGCACATATTTGAAAAGAAGCCAAAATGGGAAGGTCCTCACAGTCTCTGGATCACAGCCTTTCAGGATATGTGAGTCTAATGTGTACTTCTGTCTTTCCAGATATTTTTATATCTTTATGGCAAATTTTATAAATTTTCATTATTTTTAGCCTACACCAAATCAATTTATGTTTTGTGCAATTTATGTTTTGTGCAAAGTCCTAAAAAATATATTGAGATTTTGTACTCACTAATTGGTTTAGAATATCTTAATTCACCTGAGAAAAGAAAGTGAGGAAAATAGAATGTGTAAGTGGAGAAGATATTAATTGCAAATTTTATATATTTATCACAAGGTCTAAGATACAAATGAAAAAATTCTACATGATTTGGTTATATTGAATCCAACCAATACAGAGGTTTACTATATTTGTTGATCAGATTCTTGCATCAATTAAGAGTCAGACCAGATGACCACCAAATTTTTGTCATACCATCACCAGGTTTTTATTTTAAAGTTGGCTAAAAAATTCTCTACCCATCCATCTATGTATCTAATGTCATGATATTTGGACACTAAGTGCTAAGTCACTTCAGTCATGTCTGACTCTTTGTGACCCTATGGACTGCAGTCCGCCAGGCTCCTCTGTCCATGGGGATTCTCCAGGCAAGAATAGTGGAGTGGGTTGCCATGCCCTCCTCCAGGGAATCTTCCTGATGCAAGGATCGAACCTGCATCCCTTATGTCTCCCACATTGGCAGGCGGGTCCTTTACCACTAGCACCACCTGGGAAGCCCCATTTAGATACTAGGAAATCCTTTTTTAGAGCCAAGAAATAATGACACACAAAAAGCAATGAGCATTTCTAGTTTCTCTAAAACCAGAGGTAGCTTACTCCAGAGCTGGAGCAGAGAACATACAAGATGATCCTGGAATATTCTGTTATGCCAGAAAGTGTCAAAAATGATGGGTTATGTCACAAGAACAAATAAGTCTATTTGAAGGGACTTCTTAGACCAGATCTGTGACAATTTATTGACTACAATAATTTTAAAAAATAATGAATTTTAAAATTTTTGAAAAAATAAGAATTCATGGGTCCATATTAATAATTAAAAATAAACAGAAACTTAGAGCAAACATTATTCTCAATGCTGAAAAACTGAAGGCATTCCCCCTAAGATCAGGAACGAGACAAGGGTGTCCACTTTCACCACTATTATTCAACATAGTTTTGGAAGTCCTAGCTACAGCAATAAGAGAAGAAAAAGAAATAAAAGGAATCCAGATTGAAAAGAAGAAGTAAAGGTCTCACTGTTTGCAGATGACATGATACTGTACATAGAAAACTCTAAAGATAGTATTAGAAAATTACTAGAACTAATCAGTGAATTTAGCAAAGTTACAGGATACAAAATCAATATACAGAAATCACTTGCATTTCTATATACTAATGAAAAATCAGAAAGAGAAATTAAGGAATCAATCCCATTCACCATTGCAACAAAAAGAATACAATATCTAGGAATAAACTTACCTAAGGAGACAAAGAACTGTACACAGAAAATTATAAGACACTGGTGAAAGAAATCAAAGATGATATAAACAGATAGACAGATATTACATATTCCTGGGTAGCAAGAATCAATATTGTGAAAATGACTATACTACCAAATGCAATCTGCAGATTCAATGCGATCCCTATCAAATTAACAATGGCATTTTTCACAGAAATAGAACAAAAAATTTGGCAATTCATATGGAAACACAAAGACCCCGAATAGCCAAAGCAGTCTTGAGAAAGAAGAATGGAGCTGGAGGAATCAACCTTCCTGACTTCAGATTATACTACAAAGCTACAGTCATCAAGACAGTATGGTACTGGCACAAAAACAGAAATATAGACCAATAGAACAAAATAGAAAGCCAAGAAATAAACCCATGCACTTATGGGTACCTTATTTTTGACAAAGGAGGCAAGAATATACAATGGGGCAAAGACAGCCTCTTGAATAAATGGTGCTATAGATGGAAAACTAGACAGCTACATGTAAAAGAATGAAATTAGAGCACTTCCTAACACCATATACAAAGATAAACTCAAAATGGATCAAAGACCTAAATGTAAGACCAGAAACTATAACACTCTTAGAGGAAAACATAGGCAGAACACTTGATGACATAAATCAAAACAAGATCCTCTATGACCCACCTCCTAGAGTAATGGAAATAACAAAAGTAAACAAGTGGGACCTGATTAAATTTAAAAGCTTTTGGACAGCAAAGGAAACTATAAGCAAGTTAAAAAGACAACCCTCAGAATGCAAGAAAATAATAGCAAATGAAACAAATGATGAAGGATTAATTTCCAAAATATACAAGCAGCTCATACAATTTGGTACCAGAAAAACAAACAACCCAATCAAAAAGTGGGGAAAAGACCTAAACAGACATTTTTAGTGTGAAGTATACAGACAGCTAACAAACACATGAAAAGATGCTCAACATCACTCATTATTAGAGAAATGCAAATCAAAGCTACAATGAGATACCACTTCACAGTGATCAGAATGGCCATCATCAAAAAGTCTACAAACAATAAGTGCTGGAAAAGGTGTGGAGAAAAGGGAATGCTCTTGCACTGTTGGTGGGAATGTAAATTGATACAGCCACTATGGAAGACAGCATGGAGATTCCTTAAAAAACTAGGAATAAAACCACCATATGACCCAGCAATCCCACTCCTAGGCATATATGCTGAGGAAACCAAAATTGAAAAAGACACGTGTATCCCATTGTTCATTGCAGCACTATTTACAATAGCTATAACATGGAAGCAACCTAGATGTCCATCGACAGATGAATGGATTAAAAAATTATAGTACATATACATGATGGAATACTACTCAGCCATAAAAAGGAATGCATTTGGGTCAGTTCTAATGAGGTGGATGAACCTAGAGCCTGTTACACAGAGTGAAGTAAATCAGAAAGAGAAAGATAAATATCATTTCTAATGCATATGTATGGAATCTAGAAGAATGGTACTGAAGAACTTATTTACAGGGCAGCAATGGAGAAACAGACATAGAGAACAGACTTATGGACATGGGGAGAGGGGAGGACAGGGTGAGATGTATGGAAAGAGTAACATGGAAACTTACATTACCATATGTAAAATAGATAGCCAATGGGAATTTGCTACATGGCTCAGAAAACTCAAACAGCGGCTCTGTATCAACCTAGAGTGGTGGGGTGGGGAGGGAGATGGGAGTGAAGGTCAAGAGGGAAGGAATATATGTATACCTATGGCTGATTCATGTTGAGGTTTGACAGAAAACAACAAAGTTCTGTAAAGCAATTATCCTTCAGTTAAAAAATAAATAAATTTTAAAAAATAGATAAAAAGGAAGGCTCTTGCTTAAGTTTGAATGCAAATTACCAACTCATACATGTGAAAAGAGTGCTGAAGCTGGAAAATCAGCATTGTAACCATTATAGAAAGATTGGGTCAGGCAAAAATTATCAATATATGCTAAATCTAAGAGGGAATTTTGACAAGGAGCAAGATATTCACATGGCCTTAAATTATGTCCCACAGACTGATTATTAACGGTAAGGAAGAAAAAACAACAATTGTATAGTGGAGAAATCAATAACACTTTGACCACATGAATAAAAATACTATCACAATGAAAAATAAATGGCATCATGAATCTCCAGGTGTGATATTCTGAGATGGACACACCTTACATGGGAAATCTTCTAGCCAAGAATGAATAAACTAAATCTGAAGTTTCATGCAGAAATCATCAGACAAACCCAAGCTGAGAAATATATTTTAAAAAGACAGAAAATAACAATGTCATTAAAGGCAATGATAGTTGGTGAAAATGTTACGGATTAAAAGGAGACTAAAGAAACATGATAATTAAATGTATCTGACCTATATCCCATACTGGAGGGAAATATGTTATCAAGGATATTATGGGATCAATTTTAAAAATTGGATTGGACAATATACTAGAGTACTGTATCAAAGTTAAATTTATTGAAGTTGATCATTGCACCATTGAAATGTGAGAGACTGTCCATATTAGGAAATACACAATGAAGTATTTAGGGATAAAGAGCCACATTGTATATAACTTATCCTTAAATGTTCCATAAATAATATTATTCATAGTGAGATGATAGATGTATAGATAGATTTTGATAAAGAATAAAACAAATGTTGCAAATGTTTACATAGGTGAATTCTAGGCAAAAATTTTGAGTACCCTTTGAACTATTTCCATTCTTACATTTTTTCCTGAAAGTTTGAAATGATTTCCAAATTAAAAAATTAATTTTTAAAAAGATCTACTCATAGACCAGAATAAGACCATGGATAAAGTCTAATCACATACATCTCAAACTGTTCTAAGAGATAGTAACAGGTATTCTGAAAAAATATAAGTATTTCATGTTAAAGTTTAAAATGTTAGGTTAAAAAAATATATATGAGGTTCTTTACTGAAGGGTTTCTCTGAGCCTTCCACATGTTGTTGATGGAGGTTGTGAAGCTTGAGAAAAGGTCTTCAGTTTGAAGTGCTTGGGCATTGAACTTTCTCTCACTATTCATTTATTATCTTTGTTCTTCTTGTCTAGTCTCCATAACTTTAAAAAGAACTGGGGCTCACAGATGATAAATGATTTCAGTTCTGCCCAGGGGAATATAGCTTGTAAATAAGAATCAAAGTATCTAAAAGCTCTAGAGTACTTACTGTGTGTCAGTGCTTGGAATATATTTTTCTTCATGCAGCCCCATAAAGTAGAAGCTACTATCACCTCCATGTAATAGATACGGCTATGCGAGGCCACATGCCTTGCCCAAGGGCACCCATCCAACAAGTCAGATGGGAGATTTGAACCCAGGCTGCCTGGCTTTGGAGCCGATAGGCCAAAGTTAGGGCCAAAACCTGGAGCTTCATTCCCAATCCAGACCTCTCTCTCTAGGAATCACTGAATAAATGGACCTAATTTATTGTCTATTTAAATTTTAAGAGTCAAAGAGTTAAACAGCCTGTTAATTATTGTGTTCTTTTGTTTATGTAGGTTCCATTTTTTATATTTTAAAAGGAAAATGAATTCTTGTGTTTTCTGATATTCACACATAATCATCTCAATGAATATTAAAACACAGTTTACCTTAAACTCTTTTAATTGTTTCATTGGTTGTGTGTTGCTTTGAATTGCTAATGTATAGTATTGACTTCCCCATACTGTTGGGACTCCAGAATACTATATTACTGTTAAGTACCATTTACATAGTACTTTATATTGCCCAGTGCTTTGCAGTCAGTTCAGTCAGTTGTTCCTTAATATGGGATGGCACTGTGAAATCCTCTGCATAAGGCAGAGATGAAAACAGTTTCGGTGTCATGTGAAAGTCTAGTGGAACTCTGAGTTGCAGAACCACCCTCTCAAGGGGTACAATTCACAATGCCCCTCAAAGGCCTACTAGAAGCCTGGCCAGCGAAGCCATGATTGGTACAACATTGTTGAGAGACCTAGAGAAGAAAGCTGCTGAATCATATCCATGTGCAAAAAGAAATTGTGTCTAAAAGCATTTGTACTACCGAGTAGTTTCTGAAGTTAGTTGCATGTCAGCTTAATTTTTCTTTTCACTTATAATTTACAAGTATCTTCACCATAGGCCGGTCTTCTAATTCTTAGTGTAACAGAAGTTCTAAGCCACTCCTTACCTTGATATGTGGTATAATAACACTGCCTGAGAAGAAGAAGGATCTGTTACCTAATAATGAAGAATTATGGTGCAGACAGCAGCGCTTGTCTTAGTGACCACTGATGTAGAAATCGACAGCTTCCAGGCTGCAGTCTCCTCCGCCCGACTCGGCTGATAACTGTGCCAACTAAATGACAGTGTGTCAGCGTTCAAAGCCACCAGACACGCACAGCTAGCCGAGTGTCTACAGGAACCATGTCATAGACCTCAGTTACTGTTTATATTACTAGTTTATCAATCAAAACCTACCAAGAGTAGAGCCGGTGGAAAAGCCAGTGGAACTGCTGAATTCAGATACCAGCTGTTCATTCATAAAGAACAAAAGAAAGTGTGGACGCGCCCATAAGTTCTAAATTGTAAAGCCCTGACATGATTGATTAAAATTACAACTGTTTCCGGTAGTTACACCAAATCCTAAAAGGGGGTTAGAACCAACGTCTAATCCCAGGAAGCAACTTTATGGGTGTCTCCTGTCCAGCCCACCTGTCCGGCCTCATTGTCAACTACACTGAGACCCCTAGATTCTTAACTTCTGTCACTTTACCAAAGCATAACACCCTCCCATGTTCTGTTCTCTCTTCTTGTCCTTCTCCCTCTCACAATTCCTGCTTCCCCAACTTCCTGGCAATTTTCTACCCTTTTAAAAAATTTTTTGCCCAAGCATGACCCTCTGTCCAAGCTCCCTAACCTTTAACTTCTATCCCACAATCATATGCTGTTATTCTTTCTCCAGTATCCTTTCTATTTCTTTCATTTTTATATTATTATCTGCATCCATATTGTATAGATTTATAGTGATTTGTTTACAAGTATATCTCATCCAATAAACTACGGGTCCCTGGAAAGTGGTGAGTGTATCTGTGTGCTTAATTGCTTCAGTCGTGTCTGACTCTTTTTGACCCCACTAACTCTAGCCCACCAGGCTCCTCTGTCCTTGGGATTCTCCAGGCAAGAATACTGGAGAGGGTTGCCATGCCCTCCTCCAGGGGAACTTCCCAGCCCAGGGATCGAACCCATGACTCCTGTGTCTCCTGCATTGCTGGCAGATTCTTTACTGCTGAGCCACCAGGAAAGTGGGGACAGACTATACCTTAATCTTTCTTTTTCCAAAGGCCTAATAGTTTACTGATGCATGCTATACCAGCAGTAAGTGCAAAAGTGATCTGTTGAACTTTAAGTAGGTCCACCTAGGACACTTACCAGGAACATGTTTTTAAAAGAGTATTAAGATATTTATAAATAGCATATATTATTTTTTTATAATATTATGCAGAGGAATTCAAAACCTTTGAACAGTATTAAAAAGGCAAAAAGAACCTAGCTGACCAGTTATCCAGAGATAACTAGACATATACATATGTATGGATATTTATAGGCATAGGTATACAATTTTACAGAAATGGTATGAATTTACTCAGGCTCTCATGCAGTCTTATTTTTTTAACTCAGTTATATTTTACAGACATGTTTCTGTGTCGATAAATAAAATCTAAATCTCATTCTAACAGTGGCAGAATAGTTCATAATACGGATATAATGTACTTTAACACATTGATGGACATTTAAACTGTACTCAGTCTTTCATTGTTACAAATATTGGCACAGTGATTTTTGCTAGTAATGTATACTTTACAGTTATTAGTGAGGCAGAGCATCTTGTATTTTCTCTTTTATAATTTACTCTTATAGCCTGTTCTGGTATTTTGACAAGCATTTCACAATCATAAATTCTTTTAACATCAAAAAGTAACTAATGTTGGAACTTCAGATATGGAGTCAAGAGAAGAAGAAAGACTTTTTTGATGAACCTGCCTGTAAGTGTCCATCAGATCATACACCTTCATCAGCCTTTGCCAGGAATAATAACAGTGTGTCAGATCCAAGTTATAGAGACGGGAGTTCTCTTTAGGTTATATTTCATTGTGAGATAAGTAGTTTAGAAAATCAGTGCATTTGTCTATTTAAATGTTTTACCTTTTCTTCAAAGTAATCCCTCACAATGTTCATTAAAAATTCTTATGACTAATTTACTGACCTCAGACATTTTACTTATGGTTACATGTCACTGTGCCATCTTTTTTCCCACAGGAATTTAAAATACACATGTTAAAATAAATTTTACATATTCAAAACTACAATTTAAAAACCAATTTATTTTGTGAAGGCTTCTATGGCCTTTAACTGGAACATTTGACACAATTTATTTCCCAAACCATACTCTATCTTTCTGAACTCTTGAATCCTACAAGATAAAATAAGACAGTTTCAAGTAGGGGTCTGAATTCACACCTGTATATCCCTTTTGTGCCACAATTCACAGTGGCTTTGTTGATCTCAAAGGTACTAAAATAAATTTCATTTTCATGTTATAAACACCATTATTCTAAGCTATTGAAAGATTAGTAGGTGAGAGTCTGAGTAATGTTACTTCTAAGCAAAAATGGGAAAGCAAAGTTTCAGGATCAATTTTTGTCAGATATGTGAACATCCGTCCTATAGAATTCAACTCCTGTTTTGACAGCTTATTGAATACTCTCCCAACTTTTCCCGCCTGGTAATGTCTCCCATTAATTAATACCCATTCTCTGTTCACAGTTTTGATAGAACAGCAGTAGTTGTTAACACAACACTCATAATCACAATTGTTCAGGTATGTTTTTTTGTCTGTATTATGCATAAGCCTCAAATAGTAAATGTTGCCCGAAGAGAAAGGTAAGGTAGAATTTTTAGAAATAAAATTCAGACTTGTAATGGGAATAAGAATTGTGTTTGCATTTCACTTCTCCCACCCCCCTTTATTGTAGTATCAAACTATGCAAACATCTTTTCTTTTTTTTCTTGTATGAGTAAGGCTATAAGAATACAGTTTAAAAACTTTAAAAATGCATTTAGAAAACAATATTTTTTACTTGGTTGGAATTGGGGAGCAACTTTTTACTACAACATTGTAAATAACGGTCATCAAAAGAGGTCAAATGTTCAAATACAATTTTGACCTTGGAGTGCAAAGTAATTTAATGATGTCACTTTTCAAGATTTGTAAAGAGAAAATATATATGTATTCTGACAACATATGCACTTATATATGTATACATGTAAATATGTGTAACATGTATATGTTGTTATATATATAATACATATATACATACATACACATATAGGCTTCCCTGGCATCTCAGCTGGTAAAGTATCTGCCTGCAATGTGGGAGACCTGGGTTTGATTCCTGGGTTGGGAAGATCCCCTGGAGAAGGGAATGGCTACCCTCTCCTGTATTCTGGCCTGGAGAATTCCATGAACTGTTCATGGGGTCACAAAGAGTCAGACATGACTGAGCAACTTTCACTTCACTTCACACACACATACCCATGGAGACAGAGAGAGAGAAAAGAAAAAGAGAATTTTTCCTCTTGCTTACACGTTTGGGCAAAAATAAGGGAAGGTGTCTAACTTCTTTTAATTTTTATTTATTTGGTTATCAGATAGATTGATGATTTCCCACCATGTATTTGTAGACTACAGTTAATACTTAATTTAAATATAATTGGTTATATACAGTAGACTAATAAGAAAAGATATGAAAAATGAAATAATGTAAGTTATTTGTGAAGTATGATTGAGATTATAATTAAAATTACTGAAGCCTACTAATCTTGTCTATAAAGTAAATAAAAACTATCTCAATCCATGAATCAGTTTGAGGGATAATAAAAGTAAAACCATTTTCAAAGCAACTGGCTAAAAACAAGTTTTTCCTGGTTATTTGGGCAACTTGTGCTGGTTTACTCCTAAAATTCACTGTGTTTTCATAATAGAATTGAAGTTTTTTTCCTGTTTCTATCAAGTGTTACTAAGAGAAAAAAGAAATCAAGGCTTCACACAAAGAAACAATGACTTAAGTGTTTTTTTTAAGAAAGCAATTTAAAAAACCTTGTTTTTTTTATTTTAATGATTATAGATTATTAAAGAAGAGAAAATATGAACCTTTCTGCGGAGATGTGTGAGTTATTTAAACATAATCTTTTGTTCAACGTCATGATCAGTTTAGGTAAATAGATGAATACAGAGGGAACAGGAGAGGAAACATGAATGAAAAGAAGATAGGAGGACAAAAAAGACACCAATAGGCAAGAAAAATAGAGGGATAGCCACAAGACGGAATCACAAATACAGAGCCCCAAGGCAAGGAAGAAGAAAGACAGACGTGCTGTTAAAGACCCTGAGGGAGGCATCAGTTTAAGGAAAAGAAAGCCGCTTGAGTCACACTTTGGTGTGTGCGGGGACTTGGACCTCTGATTCTGAGCTTTTGTGATCACCACTTCAAACACTGACTGAGGGGCAGAAACCAATGAATTGATAAACACGTGACACGTCAGGTCAGAACTGGGTCTCCATAACCAACGAAAGAAGAATGCAATCCCTGAAACAGTGTCAAATCCAACTTGGGTTCTCTATGGAAGATCCAACCTAAACACTTTTTTAAGGACTATGATCAACCCACCCAACAGAGTTATCTGCACAAGTAGCTCCGGGACAAGTGCTGTCTAATTTCTAACATAAGGAGAAATTACTTTCCCATCCGCTTGTGACAATAGTGAAGCACAGCATCCTTTGCTCATTTTACTTTTGATTACTTTTTACCTTAACTATGTTGTTGCATGATTTTTCCATGGAAACCGCCAGGGAGGCCTCATTTCCACTACACCGGGATGGCGTGCCATTCTTGGCAGGGAACTGTAGGTGTTGCTGAAGCTACATAGCTGAAAAGGCTAAGCCAGGCCTCCAATTCTTTGGCTCATTACGGTTCTATTTTAGCCCCGTCCTCTTCCTCCCACTCAAATTCTGTACCCTAGCATGTGTTTGGATATGCTGCATCCTCCAGCTCTTCACATTAAATATACTCTTAGAAACCACGAGCGCAACTTTGCACATGAGTCATTCTCTCTGGAAGACTCAGCTCCACAGTGGACAGCTCGTAAATTGGAATAGATGCAGTTGGACGGGGGGAGTAGAGACAACAGTCGCTGGTTCATCATGTTCTGCAAAGAAAGCCAACAGGGTGGAGGTGGGTGGTTCCAGAGTAAATTGAAGCAAATTCTCATATCACACTTTAAAGAGAAGTTGGCTAAAGAGCCTAATACTCTACAGATAATGCTCTAAAGCTTAGAATTTGTGTGTATCACTTGTTCGGGGGTCAAGCACTTTTTCTTTGTTCTTCTTCCTTTGTGTGTGTGTGTTATCCTTTGACCAATGCTCAGAGCATAATTTGTTTCCAGTCTTTTTTGTTCTACGAGTGAAAAGGTCAACACCCTCTGACATGGCATGAGCTGTTCAGTGCACCAGGGGAAACATGACCAGCAGTGGCGGGCTTAAAACAACTTCAGGGCAGCCGGAGTCAAACACAGGAAGTGTTGTTCAAACCCCGGGAGAACACTGGCTTTGTTTATTAGCCAACTTACATCTTGTTGAATTGCTAAGTGCCGCTATCTTGAATGAGCAGATCTATCAGAGACTCCAAACCCAGATGAGGTATTTGTAGGCGTGATAAAACAACATCACTCTCCTAAAGTGTCCCCTACAGGAATCTAAATACAGAGTGGCTATTTTCTTAAATAGGAAAAGTTCCATCTCAGGTCCCCATAGTCCAATACATGCTAAATGATTCTACAAATGAACAAACACTGCTTTGATGAGACAGTAAATTTAGTGGGAGAAATAATCAACCAGAAATGCAGAAAAAAAAATGTGGATTTCTTTTATAAACAGTCTAACCAGGAAATGACTTACACATTCAATCTTGTACCCCCACAAGACTTCTTTTTTATTAATTTAGCTGAAAACACTGACCTGTTCAACATTTTTATTTACATAGCACATGTAAATCTCTAAGTGTTCAATGATTTATTAACTGTTACTTTACCAGTACAAGATAATATTTTAACTCCATTTCACAATTAATTGAGAAAGAAAGGTTAAGTGTTTTGCCTAAGGTCACTTGACAAATCTAAACCAGAGACACATTTAGCTCCTTGAACTACTGACTTTCTGCCTTATGTTTTAAATCAGTTAATTATTTTGCTTCTAAACAGACTGAAAGATTCAAAGCTCCACAGAAAAATCACATTCTGCAGCAGTCCTCCATTTGGAAATAGAGGAAATATGGATGAAATACACATCAACCTTTTTGGATAGTTTTGGAAGCAGTATTAAAGAGGAAAAAAAAAGTAGCCCAAAGAAGGAAAAATCCTAAGGAGGTACCAAGTGGGGCTTCCCTGGTGGCTCAGATGGTAAAGAATACGTCTGTAATGCAGGAGACTCAGGCTCAATCCCTCAGTCGGGAAGATCCACTGCAGAAGGGAATAGCAACCCACTCCAATATTCTTGCCTGAAGAATCCCATGGATGGAGGAGCCTGGCGGGCTATAGTTCATGGGGTCGCAAAAGTGGGACAAGACTGAAGCAACTGAGCA
Source organism: Bison bison bison (assembly GCF_000754665.1). Lineage (NCBI taxonomy): Eukaryota > Metazoa > Chordata > Mammalia > Artiodactyla > Bovidae > Bison > Bison bison. Next base: position 2,199,191 of record NW_011495082.1, read on the forward strand.
CGCATGCAGGTACTAAGTGGTTTGACCATGCAAAAAGCCTACTCTTTCCTTTCAGACCAAGAGTCAAGATGCTTGGGCTCAGGTCCCAGCTCTACCATACATTTAGTGGGATGGTCCTCAACCTAAGTCTTTTCTTCATCAGTAAAACGGATATAAAAAGACCTGCCCTCCCCTGAGGAAAGTCATGAGTTTCAAATAAAAGTATGGACATGAAAGAGTAATTTAAAAAATACTGTAAGTTGTAAAATGCTGTTCAAATCCCATTATGATTGTGGTCGTAGAACAATTGTTGTATTAGAAAGGAAACAACAGGAAGCCCATGAATAAAATAGATGTCATAAATTATGCCACCAGCCTCACTGAAAAATCCAATGAACATCATGGACTCTCTTCAGCAAAATTCACAGAAATATACCCCAAATGTTATTTATAATTTTCAAGAGGTTTTATAGATCATCTGAATCTCATGTGTTCATGGACCTCGTATTAAGAACACTTGTTACAGAGGAAGAAGAGAAATGGAAGATTGTCTAGAAAGCAAGGAGGCATGGGAATCAAAGAGCAAAATAGACTTAATTAGTCAGCCAGACAATTTCATGGTGTCAAGCCATAAGAAGATGGTTTAGGGTCATTTGCTGGTGAGATGCGGACTGCTGGTCGAGGAACAGTGTTAACACTGCCTTGTTCAGAAGAGAAGGAAATACATTATTCATTTCCATGACAATTCTAGGAGGAGTCTCCCAGAGATATAGGGAGAAACCCACAAAAGTGTGGCTGGCAGGAGCAGGGGAGTGCAGGGGTAGATGATGAAAGAGGATGGCAGCTGGGAATTCTGATTTGGGGGCAGGTGTGGAAAGGCAGAGTTGGGGGTAGCATTGCACCCTAACACATGAGCCCCTGCACTCCTCTGACTCTCCTGCCTGTGGGTTCAGCAGGAAGCCAAACTGGGACTAATTTTGGATAGACCCAGGGGGAAAACGGACCCCAGCTGCCAAGATCTCTCTCTCTTTCTCCCTTTTTTTAAGTTGCAGTATGTGGGATCTAGTTCCCTGACGAGGGATCAACCCCAGGGCAATCCACCTTGGGAGTGTGGAATCTTAGCCTCTGGACCACCAGGGAAGTCCTAAGATCACTCTCCGTTAAAGCCAACCTGCAGCTGACCTGGTTCTGACTTTGGCTCCTAGGCTTCTGTGAATGGATTTTACTACCTGCTGCTGCTGCTGCCTGTTGTTCAGTTGCGTAGTCGTGTCCAACTCTTTGCAACCCTATGGACTGCAGCATGCCAGGTTTCAAACTCATGCCCACTGAGTCAGTGATGCCATCCAACCATCTCATCCTCTGTTGTCTCCTTCTCCTCCTGTCCTCAATCTTTCCCAGCATCAGGGTCTTTTCCAATGAGTCAATTCTTCGTATCAGGTGGCCAATGTATTAGAGCTTCAGCTTCAGCATCAGTCCTTCCAATGAATATTCAGGGTTGATTTCCTTTAGGATTGACTTGTTTGATCTTCTTGTGGTCCAAGGGACTCTGCTGCCTGTAGCCCCTTTCTATATCTGGATCAACAACCTTCCATCAGTCATTGGAAGGACTGATGGTGAAGCTGAAACTCCAATACTTTGGCCACCTGACCTGAAGAGCTGACTCATTTGAAAAGACCCTGATGCTGGGAAAGATTGAAGGCAGGAGGAGAGGGGGATGACAGAGGATGCGATGGTTTGATGGCATCACCAACTTGATGGACATGAGTTTGAGCAAATTCTGGGAATTGGTGAGGGACAGGGAAACCTAGCGTGCTGCATTCATGGAGTCGCAAAGAGTCGGACACAACTGAGGGATTGAACTGACTGGCTGATGTGTTCCACAGGTCTGTTTTATGCTTGTCTCAGAACTACCTTCTATAGGCATCCTATGATGCGTGACATTTCTTCCCTGCTGGCCCAGATGGTAAAGAATCTGCCTGTGATGTGGGAGACCTGGATTCAATGCCTGGGTGGGAAAGATCCCCTGGAGAAGGGAATGGCAACCCACTCTAGTATTCTTGGCTGGAGAATTCCCATGGACAGAGGAGCCTGGTGGGCTACAGTCCATGGTGTCACAAATGGTTGGACACAACTGAGCAACTAACACTTTCACTTTCACTTTAGTCTTGATTTTGCAGATCTCATCTCTTCATGGCTTTGAGTGCAGGACAGATTTTGGTTCCAGTCTTTCCTTGGTCTGACTTGATGTCTCTCCTGACTCCTGATCTGACCAGAGTAGCGGCTAGGGACTAGAGGTTCACAGTGATATTGCTTGTTAGGTGGAATTGCTTGCTTGTGTGATTTCAACAAATTGCTGTGAATTTTTTTCCTTCTATAGATACTTCCCGAGTTATGGAGTCAGCTCAGCAATACAGACCTCTCAAATCCAGAGTGATTCCTCCAATTTACTGTATGTTAGATAACTGTTAATCTATCTAAAGTTTCTGAGAATAAAATTATCAGTAAGAGAAACTGGGCACTAACTGAAGGTTGATATTTGTGCTTATAATAGTGTACATGTGAGAGGGCACACACTCACACATATGTCCTTCTACTTTATAAGAAGTCACTTTGGCATATCCTGTCCATCCTAATGTTAACTTTCTGTACTTTGAGATTTACTGGCTTTTTTTGTAGCCCACACAAAATTTCTAACTGTGTGTTCTATTATATAATGCAAGGCTTGGTTATACTCTTTTCAGCACTCACCTCTGTGAAATTCTCAACTGGGAAAAAAAAAAGTATGAAGCTCAAAGAGAGAGGGGAGGTGGAATTAATAAGTGAGGCCAGACACCTCTGACTCCACTATGCTTCCCTGAGTATTAGAAATGGCAATCTATTTTAGGAGTCATAAATTTACTCTATTATATGCAATTCTGACTAGGGAACTTTCTTTTGAATATAAGCTGTGAGAACTTCAGCAAAACCCCTTGAGGATCTATAATATGATGTTTTATATGATGCTTACAACTGTACAAAGATGAAAAACATGTTATTCTATGAAACTGGAGAAACTATATCATTTGGCATGTACTATAAAATATTTTATGGAAAGCAAATACATTATATAACCTTATAACCTCAGTAAGGGTGATAATCTACATGACTATTTCACTTGATGCTTAATGTATGCTCTGACAATTCAGTTCATTATTGTTTTACTCTATCACATAAGGCTTTCAACACAAAATTTAAGACACGGTAATAATAAATAACAATTTTCTGTAACATACAACATTTTCCTGTCTTTAGATAAGCATCTTTTGAATGAGGGAAGTCACACCTCTTAACAAATATTGCAGGGAATATTAGCTAGCAATTTCAAAAGTACTCACTGGAAACATTAGTAAATATTTTGCTAAACTGTAGCACTAAAACAATCCAAGTTCATTTTAAACAGCATTATTTGAGTACAATTATAAATATACCTGGTTGCAATATTCATATGTGATGGGACTAAAGTAATGTTTTTCAAGGGCACTGATTTGAACCAATTACTTTTGGATGGCAAGTTACACAATCAATATCATGATGTTGATATTAATTTGTATCTATAGTATCAGACCAGAAAGCAAGAAGGTAGTTGTTTCAGCAACAACCTCAGTTTATTATTAATATATAATCATTTGGAGCAATCTAGAGAAAGGATGTATTATTCTGAGAATCTCTAATCTGTAACCTATGGTTGGGGGCAAGTAACGAGGACAATTATATTGCATTCATACAACTATGGTATAAGATCTGACTCTCTCCGATTTAGTCAATTTTTGTTCATTCATCTATCCAGTTATTCATTCCCTTAATCTACAAGACACAGCACATTGCTCTGGCAACATGGAGAGGTATCAGACATGGCTCCTCAAAGAACCCGAAGTTATTACGAGAGGAAGGCACTAAATGTCAGGGTAGGTCGAACAGTAACCTCCAATAATAAGTGCTCTTTCTAGAAAGGATATATGTTCACTCTACCTAGGGAAAGGAAAAATGAGAAGAAAGGGTTGGAAAAAGCAGAGTATGAGGCACCCCTTGAAGGGTATGTGAAGAGTTAGTGGCTCAGTTGTGTCCAACTCTTTGTGACCCCATGGACTACAGGGGCTCCCATGTACATATACAAGAGCCTGGCCCTATTAGAGTCCCCGAGATCCTGAAGTAGAGGGCCAGGCTCCACTGCTCATGAAATTCTCCAGACAAGAACAATGAAGTGGGTTGCCATTCCCTTCTGCAGAGGATCTTTCTGACCCAGGAATTGAACCTGGGTCTCCTGCATTGGCAGGCAGTTTCTTTACCATCCAAGTCACCAGGAAAACCCTGTGGAGAAAGTGTTGAAAAAAAGCAGAGTATGAAATGCACCCTGAAGGATATGTAAGTATTCTCTATTTGAGACAATTAATGTTTTCACTTTTAAGCTATTTTTAGCTGGATGTTCTGTTACTTGCCGCCCAAAATTTCCTGATGTAGGTTTTAAGCAATTTCTATTATAAAATTACTCTTTTTATGGGTCAAAACCAGTCCAAAATCAGCAATCTTACACTTCAACATCAGAGCTAATGTGAGGAGATCAGGGTTTTAAGCAAGGGATTAACATGGTCATGATCTATAGCTTAGAATGATCATATTAACAGCAGAAAATAGTATGGATTTATGGGAATCTTAAACAGTAAGCAAGGAGGTCAGTTAATAGACTATCATCATAGCTGAGTTGAGTGTTAATGGGGCACTAAATTAAGGGAAGAGCTCTAAGGATGACATGGTGTGGGAGTTCAAGAAAGAGAGATGTTAAAGAGATAGAATTGACAGGTTTGGTATTTTAATGGAATTAAATGTAAGAGAGAAAGGGATACCCTTCTAGGACGATGTTTTGGCTCAAGTAGATAATTAAACTGTTTAATTGATTCTAACTCTGTGCTCACTTCTGAACCTTGACTCGGGAAGTCCGTTGGTCCTGGTGAGCCCTGGCCCTTTCTTTCACTTAATGAAAACCCCTCCTTCTGCTTTCAGTCCTCTGACTGCACTAGTATCTTCTTGCAGTGACTTGTTTTGGGGGACCTATATTTTTATACTGCACATTTTGATGCTCAACAGCACATGACTCTGCTACATGGTCTTTTGGGGACATGAGGCCTGCACAATGATGGCCTCCCCTCATGGAAGTGTAAACTCTTTGCAAACAGGGACAGGACCCTGCCTTCTATTTCTTGGTTGTCCTTATAACACCTGACATATACATATGCACACAAAAAAACAAGATTGACTTCAATTATGGCCCATCAGATGCTTCCTTATGGTAAAATGTAGGGAATTTTAAAGAAATGTTGGCTAATTATAGGAAGAGATGACAGCTGTAACAGCCTAGCCTAAGCTGCCCATTCCCTTCTGATCCCAAGTTACAAAACCCTGCTCCACGCCTCATGGGGTAGCAGACATCTGCCTTACCTCCACAATCCTTATGCCTCATCTATCTGGAAGATAAATAAGGAAATTTAAAGGATTTGACATGCCCTATAATTCTGAGCTTCATTATTTGTATTAATAAATCTAAAGGGGGAATAGTTGCTAAATAATTTAAATTTTAAGGATATTTGCAAAGTATTTTGCTTGTAGAAAACTCAAGAAAATAAAAATAATATCAAAATTTATATGACTTTGAATATTATTTTTATATAGTTATCTAGAATTGAGCATACATTCTTTACTGATATGTGATTTTCTTCTCAGTTTTATTATACAAGAAAACTTATTTTAAAAGGTAAGAAAATGGTATCATCCAAAAAAATCAATTAAATGTGTTTTCCAACTTTAGTTGTGGATGGCTTGCCATAATTATAAAAGATATAACAGTAAAATATTAATTTTTGATGAAAAATTTTTATACAAATTTGTATATGTATTTTATACAAATAAATAATTTTTATACAAATAATGTAGATTCTTCTATTTATTTAGGAAAAAGAAAAATCTATGATCCTAAAGATCATTCTACAGTTCTCTCTATGTCTCTTCATATAATTTTGCCATTTTGATGCAATCTATCTATATTGCATATGAAACTGCAAAATTTGAAAGATGAAAATGATCTATTCAAATTATCTGCTATTACACAAACAGGTTAATAACAGTAATTAAAAGAATAATTATGCAACTACATGCCACTCAAAGGAGTCATTTAAATTATGCAAATCAAGCATAAGGTCATGTAATGCTAAGAGAAAAGAGCTAAAATATGCAAAATAGTGTGCTCTCTGTTGGTGGTTCCAGTATTAGAAATATTCATATCACAGGCATATAGTGTGCATTTCATTTTTGAACCTTTGTACCATAAAATTGAATTAATTTTTCCTACCTTAGGTACTCTGAAATTTGAGTAGTACAAAGTTTTATAGATGAGCTGATTTCATCCATGAGAGGAATGCTTGTTTCTCATTTGAGTACTTTAAGACATTGATTTTTTTCTTTTCTAGCTATAGAAACAAGTCACATTATAAAAACAAAAGACTTGGTAAACAAACGGAAGTATAAAATGTAAAATAAAAATCACGTGTAATATTAACACTTTGAAACAAGCATGATCTCATTTTTGGTGCATTTCCTTTCCTTCCTTTTTAAATGCATTTTATTTTCGGTCATAATGGGTATCAGTTGTTTTCTTGTCTGTGTCACTTTTGCTTTTGATTTCATTTAATATTATACCACAAATATTTCCCCAGATGACTCTTGAAACCTGAGTTCTTAACTGGTGGGATGAAACTTTTTACACATGTATGTAATATTTAACTATTTTATTATTTTTGCATTTTTTATTGCCTGTTTTTCTATTATATCAAGCTATGATTAGCATATACTAAATCAGATGAGAATTACTGGTTTTTTATTTTACTAGATTGCTGAAAGTAGATTAGGAAATTGTGTATATGGCTATGGATAAACCTAGATTTAGATTTAGGATGAGGACTATAATAAACATGAATTTTTAAGTTTCTAAGTGTATATTAACAAATTTGTTCACAGAACATTTGGATCAGTTTGCTCACTTATAAGCAATCCAGAACACTATAAGGTTCTTCATAATAATGAAAATTATTATTAATGAATAATAACTAATAAATTTATCTTATTTGTATTTATTTTTTTCCATAAGTTTCTAGACTCTCTGTTTTTCTTTCTTGATTACATGGCTGCACATAACCTTTATTCATTTCTCTACTTAGTTATGTTTAAATAATTTGCAAGAACTTTTTCCTTTTGTCATATTTGTTGCAAATATTTCCCAGTTCTTTTTATTCATATTTTTGACACATACATTATATTTATAGGAGTCAGATTACTAAATATTTGCTTTTACAGTTTTTCCCATTGCTTTTATGCTTAAAAATCCCTCAACATTTTAAGAATTTTTCCTAGATCCAAATGAAAATTAACAATAAATTAAATTTATCAATAATAATAATATAATGATCTGATTTTGCTAACATTTGTTAAAATTATATTTCTTTACTGTTTGTTTCTTTTTATTTGTTTACATATTAGTATGTGTTTTAGGATTATCTAGTCTTGTTCACTGATTTGTGTTGATTCATATGTACAAATTATACTCTTTTAATTATCTTTATTCTGTACTATGTTATACTATTTAGGAAAGCAGGCAAGCCCCCACCATTTTTGTTTTTCATATGTCATGTATTTATCTTTCAGATGAACTTATCTAAAGAAATTTTCAGAATTTATCCCCAAAAGATAAAGAGTTATTCTTCTTAAAAATCACCTCATTATTTGTGTGCTTCAAAAACACCTCTTACATTTGTATCTCATACAAGGGAAAGGAAATATTATGAACTACCTCCCCCTTCTGTCTTCCAAATACTTGCTACACATACAATAAAAGATAGTGCTAAGTTGTGTCCGACTCCTGCAATCCCATGTAGCCTGCCAAGCTCCTCTAGTCAAGGATACTAGAGTGGGTTGCCATTTCCTTCTCCAAGGGAACTTCCTGACCCAGGAATTGAACCCAGGTCTCCTGCATTGCAGGCATATGCTTTACTGACTTAGCTATGCAGGAAGCCCATACAATACATACAATATACAACATATACAACACATACAATATATACAACACATACAATATATTCAACACAGTTCCTTAATTCTCAGTCATTCTGTGAAGACAGGATTAAGTATTGCAATTTATACATAAGAAATCTAAGACTTTGGGAATTTATGTCTTACCCAGTATTTCAGTAAAAATGCAGGTAGAATTACTCCAAGCTCCTTTCATAATATCACATATATTTGTCCCTTACTTAAAACATAAAACTCTCAAGTTAGTAGACCATCCTTTTACTTAAAATGCATATGTAATGTATATATATCAAATTTTAGGTTATTTATGTAATTAACATGCATCTTTTTTTTTTTAATTTTCCAGATGATATATTTTGAAGTGAAATGTGCCAGAAAAGAAGACTTGGAATCTCTAAAGGCAATCATATAAACTATGGTTTACTCTCCAACCACAATGGAGCTCCAGATAGGTCACTTAATTTGAATTTGCTTATGGGAAACTATTCGCTTACTCCTTGGAAGGAAAGTTATGACCAACCTAGATAGCATATTCAAAAGCAGAGACATTACTTTGCCAACAAAGGTTCATCTAGTCAAGGCTATGGTTTTTCCTGTGGTCATGTATGGATGTGAGAGTTGGACTGTGAAGAAGGCTGAGCGCCAAAGAATTGATGCTTTTGAACTGTGGTGTTGGAGAAGACTCTTGAGAGTCCCTTGGACTGCAAGGAGATCCAACCAGTCCATTCTGAAGGAGATCAGCCCTGGGATTTCTTTGGAAGGAATGATGCTAAAGCTGAAACTCCAGTACTTTGGCCACCTCGTGGGAAGAGTTGACTCATTGGAAAAGACTCTGATGCTGGGAGGGATTGGGGGCAGGAGGAGAAGGGGGCGACAGAGGATGAGATGGCTGGATGGCATCACTGACTCGATAAACATGAGTCTGAGTGAACTCCGGGATTGGTGATGGACAGGGAGGCCTGGTGTGCTGCGATTCATGGGGTCGCAAAGAGTCGGACACGACTGAACGACTGATCTGATCTGATCTGAAATATTTGTTTCTAATATTCCCAAAGTTAATGATAAAGATCTACATGTATTTTTCACTATTTGAGTATGTGTACAGAATACATTATAACAAAATTACTATATTGATATTGAAGAATTAAATGTGTGCAATATATTGCAGTCTAATAGGAATTCTTTCCAAGTCAACCTATTGTAGATATCCATTTCTAATTTAATCTTTCAGTGATCCCACTCCTATACCTTACACTCTGGTTAAATAAATTATTAGATACTTCTCATATATCAAGATTAACCAGGATTCTTTGGTTGTAAGTGACAGAAACTTAAGAAAGCTAAAGCAAGAAAGGAAATGGATTGTTCATGTAACTATGTATAGAGATCTCTGGATTCCAGCACAATTTGATCTAGATGTTGAAAAAATATTGTCATAAACTTCTCTCTCTACATATCTTCTAGAAATATCTAAGTTGGTTAACTGAAGCATTGGATAATGAGAAGAATCTAACATTTTATCCTACTTATAAGTAATGAGTTAACCTACCTCAGTTACATGATGTTAAGAAAAAAGACATGAGACTCTTGGGCCAGCGCGAAAGGGCTTAATTACTCATGGCACAGCCAGCAGCAGAAATGTCAGCCTATTTCTATGATCCCCTTCTCTCTAGATCCCACAGGAGTGATACAGACAAGCCCAGGTGGATGCCCGCACAGGCAGTATGTTGTGCTACAGTACAGAAACTGTGAGCTTAAGGAGCTTGAATACACTGGGGGCAGCAACCTTTCCTTTCCTTCACTCTGGATCTCTAGTTCTCTCTTCCCAAGGCTGTTTACTAAGCAAGCACATTTAAAAATATAGTGAACAATGGAGTGGAACAAAATAATATGGAACAAAGAGCAATCAGTACTTTGTGCACAAGACACAAAGGTGAGAGGTTCAAGTAGAATTGTCTCCCTACGTAAGACTTTCCCCACCAGGTAGCAAAGAAGTCCACCAGTTATATTCTACCACCTATGCAACCTCAGCAGAAAGAGGAAATATGCATTCTCTCACAAGTCCTAGATAGCATGCATGTTCCTGGACCACTGTAACCCTGACTGGCCAGACTTGACACTGTGGTCCTCTTTGGAGCAGAGTTACCTGATCAACTTCCCCCACTTCCCCTAGAAGCCTAGAGCTGGTGAGAAGTATCTGCTCAAAGAAATACTTGGGTAGTGTTATCAGAGAAGGATGTACTGATATAAAGCAAACAAAATGCAGACAGACACTTGATTGTTTACTGGCTCACCTCTTGGTACCTTTCTCTTCATCCCCTCTCTATTTCTGTGTCCTCTGGTCCTTTTTCACATCTCTCTGTCCATATCTGAGGCATCCTAAGAAGTCATTGTCAAGTGTCTCCGGCAATGAAGACAAAAATGTTCCCTTCCCAGCTAGAGGATTCTCTAGTTTCACTCAGCATTTTGCCTTCCCCAATTATAGCATTTTTACTTCCTACAATGCATTTCAGTAATCTGTTTTAAAGCTTTAACCTTCCCAACCAGACAGGGATCCCCTTCTGAGCAAGGTCATATCCATGCCTCTCAGTGTATCCTGGGGTCAAAGAGTATCACGGGCGCTTAGTATCTATGCATCGAATAAAGAGAAGGATATTAGATGAATTTCAATCACTCAGATCCCTCAACTAACAATGATGGAACAATTACCAGGCCAGGAGTCCAGAGACTTCGCTTCTCTTCTATTTTTAGCACACACTGGTTGGCCACCTTGAGCAAATTTATTAACCTCTCTGAGACTCAATTCTATCATTTGTAAAAACAAAATAAAAAGTTGAAACTATGTGCTATTCCTCTTACGGTTATTGAGATAATCACATGAGAAAATGCATGGGAAATCACTTTAGAAATGTAAACCACTCTAATAATTAATGAACTCCATTTTCAAATAACAAGCGAACCATTTCTGTGATAGGAATTCAATGTGTTTAGAATTATCAGAATAGTTATTATACAGAAGTAAGCAGATACAGTTTGAAGGATGCTTGCAAATTGCTGTCTGTAACAAAATATCTTCCTTGGTATTACTAATTCGTCTATCACATTTTAATTTCTCTGATTTAATTTTAAGAATAATTACCTCCAAACATTCCCATAAAAGTTTAAAATTTTGATAGAGTTAATACAGTAATCCATTATTGTTGATAAAACTTTGTCTTTTTCTGGATGACAGGCAAAGGGATATATAAGGCAAGTTTTAAAAGAAGAGGGACAAAATTAAAAAGTAAAAGAGTGAGATGAGTTTGTCTAGAAGACAACTGGAGGAGAAGCGCAATGCCACTAAGGAAGAATGCTCTTAGTGAGAGAGATGTTGCCAAATTATTTTTTTTAATCTTTAATTAATAGCTTTGCCTTGGACTGCTCTTGTTAATCAGGCCAATTTTCTGTACATCTATTTTTAATTCAAAATTTTCTCCTTCAAATTTAGACAGGAAAACAGACTAAAACCAAATAATCCATTTGTTTAGAACATTTTCTCCCTTTAGAGGAGGAATCCCATAACTTTTTGAGGTTTCATTTCTGTTTTATTAACCAATAGTTAGAAATGCATATTTTTCTTAGATTTTTTTCCCTAGAAGTTTTGGGTGCCTCCTCAAATTTGAATAGAATTTACAAATACGTGTGTTGAAAATTACCCCTACCAAAGCTATGTGGTTCTCCCATCTGTCAGAGAAATCAGTTTGTCTCCACAAACGCCTTCCTAATTAACAATGAACAAATGCCCTATGAGCACAATCATGACAATGTGATACAGAAATGTTTGCAGTTCATGGGAAAAATGCCAGAAGGACAAAGTTACAAAAATAAAAAGACACAGAAGCTAATACAGAAAGTCCAAAGCAACTACATTTTTTCCCAGAGAGTTGGGGACTGTTTGGAAAGAATTCCAAACTATTTCCTCAAAAATAAGCAGAAATGAAAATTTTGAGGCAGGACTGTACTTCTAAAGACTATAATGCAGTCTAGGCATTCAGTTGAGGGTCACGATCTCCAGCAACAAAAGCTATAACAGGGATCAAGAAGAATTCAGATGGGTAGTTTGGCAGAAAGAATCCACCTGCAACATAAGGTCATTGCAACTTGCTTCTTCATTAGTTATCTCCTAAAGCAGGAGATTAACAACCTGTTGGGGAGGCTGAGAAAGTGCTTACTCCACTGTCCACTTGAAAGAGACTACAGTGACCGAAAAGGCTATAAATCATCAGAACTCTGATTTCAGAGAACATGACAAGAATATACCTCAAGAGTCAAAATTAAAAGGTCAGTACTTTCCTTGCAGGGCTCGCCAGGTGGAACAGTGCTAAAGAATCTGCCCACAATGCAGGAGCCCCTGGTTCAATCCCTGGGTCAGGAAGATCCCCTGGAGAAGGAAACGGCAACCCACTCCAGTATTCTTGCCTGGAGAATTGCATGGACAGAGGAGCCTTGCAGGCTACAGTCCATGGGGTCATAAAGAGTCGGACACAACTAAGTGACTAAAACCTTTCACCTTCCTTGCACTTAACAGATGGGGTACACCTCTGTATCAATCAAACTGCAACTTTCAGACCCTTTCCCTGCTTGCCAAAGTTATAAGGAAAATCTTGATGGATTCTTTGAAGGCTTTGATTTTTTTTTTTTTACTTTTCAAAAGTCTCATCTAAATGTTTCTTAATAAAACACTGCCATGTGAAAAGAGTACTCTGGGTGCTTTTAAAAAGTTCTTATGTGTTGTTGTTTGTGTCCCTGCAAAGTTTTAGATATCCTTATAGTAATCCTTCAAAGGAAAGTAACAACTTAAGGCCACATGGGTGTCTAGGTTATTCATTGACACTCAGTTCACTTCAGTTCAGTTCAGTCACTCAGTCGTGTTCGACTCTTTGTGACCCCATGGACCACAGCACACCAGGCCTCCCTGTCCATCACCAACTCCCGGAGTTCATTTAAACTCAGGTCCATCGAGTAGGTGATGCCATCCAACCGTCTCACCCTCTGTCGTCCCCTTCCCCTCCTGCCTTCAATCTTTCCCAGCATCAGGGTCTTTTCAAATGAGTCAGCTCTTCGATTGACACTAGTCATGCTTAGATTTTGGAGTGAAGCATCTTTGGTCTGTTGAGAGTCTGGAAGTGGCAATTTTTAGTTGTTCTGTTAGCTCCTCCAGAACAGCTCCGCCTCCTCCTTCCCCTACCTCTGGAAGCAGCTGAAGTCTAGAGGACTTGGCACTCACACTATCTCAATATTGGACACTGGCTAGCACCGCTTATACTTATTCACACATGAAGAATTATCAGCAGTTAAAACTATATTCAAAATATACATTTAAACATGTATATCTTTACATGGTACTTCCCAGGTGGCTCAGCGGTAAAGAGACTGCCTGCAATGCAGCAGCCGCAGGAGACATGGGTCCAATTCCTAGGTGAGGATGATGACCTGGAGAAGGCAACAGCAACCCACTCCAGTATTCTTCCCTGGAGAATCCCATAGATAGAAGAACCTGGTGGACTATAGTCCATAGGGTCGCACAGAGTTGAACACGGGTGAAGCGACTTAACACAAACACACATATATCTTTATATACACACAAATTCCAGACAGTGTTGTTTTAATGCATACATGAGAAATAATCAAAATAACAGAAAACAAACAAAAAAATCAAGCCTAGAGAGAATGCAATCCAATATGACTGTCTACAGAGGAATTTTCCCCAGCATCAGAAAGAAAACTCTTATGATGCATTCTATGTTGGGAATTTGTACTAAGAGGACAGACTTACCCAGAGCCTGAATCACAAAAATGCCTTCATTGAATTAAGAGGAAAATACAAAAGTTGACCCAAGGACAATACAGGTTTTTAATCAATGGCAAAAAACCTTAAAATGTTCAACAGAAAAAAAGTTCAGGTAGATACACACACACACAAATTACTAAGAGAGCTCTTTCTCCAAGGACTACAGCAAAAGCACTATGAAAGGTTTAAATGGAGAACTGTTGTTGTTATGCTCCCACGCAAAGAGGTCCTCGTCCTCCCAGGGTGCAGGTAGTAGCAGCCCCACATCCAAGGAGCAGCAGCTGCTGCGCAGGCGCAGGAGGGCCTAGAGGAGCTACTCCACGTTCAAGGTCAGGAGGGGCAGCTGTGAGGAGACACCCCTTGTTCAAGATAAGGAGCAGCGACTGCGCTTTCCTGGAGCAGCTATGAAGACATACCCCACATCAAAGGTAAGAGAAACCCAAGATGGTAGGTGTTGCAAGAGGGCATCAGAGGGCAGACACACTGAAACCATAATCACAGAAAACTAGCCAATCTGATCACACGGACCACAGCTTTGTCTAACTCAGTAAAACTAAGCCATGCTGGGTGGGGCCACCCAAGATGCATGGATCATGGTGGAGAGGTCTGACAGAATGTGGTCCACTGGAGAAGGAAATAGCAAACCACTTCAGTATTCCTGCCTTGAGAACCCCATGAACAGTATGAAAAGGCAAAAAGATAAGACATTGAAAGATGAACTCCCTGGGTCGGTAGGTGCCCAATATGCTACTGGAGATCAGTGGAGAAATAACTTCAGGAAGAATGAAGGGATGGAGCCAAAGCAAAAACAATACCCAGCTGTGGATGTGACTGGTGATAGAAGCAAGGTCCGATGCTGTAAAGAGCAATATTGCATAGGAATCTGGAATGTTAGGTCCATGAATCAAGGCAAATTGGAAGTGGTCAAACAAGAGATGGCAAGAGTGAATGTCGACATTCTAGGAATCAGATAACTAAGATGGACTGGAATAGGGGAATTTAACTCAGATGACCGTTATATCTACTACTGTGGGCAGGAATCCCTTAGAAGAAATGGAGTAGCTATCATGGTCAACAAAAGAGTCCAAAATGCAGTACTTGGATGCAATCTCAAAAATAACAGAATGATCTCTGTTCGTTTCCAAGGAAAACCATTCAATTTCATGGTAATACAAGCCTATCCCCAACCAGTAATGCTGAAGAAGCTGAAGTTGACCGGTTCTATGAAGACCTACAAGACCTTTTAGAACTAACACCCAAAAAAGACGTCCTTTTCATTATAGGGGACTGGAACGCAAAAGTAGGAAGTCAAGAAACACCTGGAGTAACAGGCAAATTTGGCCTTGGAATACGGAATGAAGCAGGGCAAAGGCTAATAGAGTTTTTTCAAAGAGAACGCACTGGTCATAGCAAACACCCTCTTCCAACAACACAAGAGAAGACTCTACACATGGACATCACCAGATAATCCAGATTGACTATATTCTTTGCAGCCAAAGATGGAAAAACTCTATACAGCCAGCAAAAACAAGACCGGGAGCTGACTGTGGCTCAGACCATGAACTCCTTATTGCCAAATTCAGACTTAAATTGAAGAAAGTAGGGAAAACCACTAGACCATTCAGGTATGACCTAAATCAAATCCTTTATGATTATACAGTGGAAGTGAGAAATAGATTTAAGGGACTAGATCTGATAGATAGAGTGCCTGATGAACTATGGACGGAGGTTCATGACATTGTACAGGAGACAGGGATCAAGAACATCCCCATGGAAAAGAAATGGAAAAAAGCAAAATGGCTGTCTGGGGAGGCCTTACAAATAGCTGTGAAAAGAAGACAAGTGAAAAGCAAAGGAGAAAAGAAAA
>NW_011495082.1:2215429-2220080 GCF_000754665.1 Bison bison bison
TGATGGAATTCCAGTTGAGCTATTTCAAATCCTGAAAGATGATGCTGTGAAAGTGCTGCACTGAACATGTCAGCAAATTTGGAAAACTCAGCACTGGCCACAGGACTGGAAAAGGTCAGTTTTCATTCCAATCCTTAAGAAAGGCAATGTCAAAGAATGCTCAAACTACCACACAATTGCACTCATGTCACACGCTAGTAAAGTAATGCTCAAAATTCTCCAAGCCAGGCTTCAGCAATACATGAACCGTGAACTTCCAGATGTTCAAGGTGGTTTTAGAAAAGGCAGAGGAACCAGAGATCAAATTGCCAACATCCGCTGGATCATGGAAAAAGCAAGAGGATTCCAGAAAAACATCTATTTCTGCTTTATTGACTATGCCAAGGCCTTTGACTGTGTGGATCACAATAAACTGTAGAAAATTCTTCAAGAGATAGGAATACCAGACCATCTGACCTGTCTCTTGAGAAACCTGTATGTAGGTCAGGAAGCAACAGTTAGAATAGGACATGGAACAACAGACTGGTTCCAAATAGGAAAAGGAGTATGTCAAGGCTGTACATTGTCACCCTGCTTATTTAACTTTTATGCAGAGTACATCATGAGAAACTCTGGGCTGGAAGAAGCACAAGATAGAATCAAGGTTGCTGGGAGAAATATCAATAACCTCAGATATGCAGATGACACCACCATTATGGCAGAAAGT
The DNA here is from genome assembly GCF_000754665.1 of Bison bison bison. Taxonomy (NCBI): domain Eukaryota; kingdom Metazoa; phylum Chordata; class Mammalia; order Artiodactyla; family Bovidae; genus Bison; species Bison bison. Next base: position 2,216,136 of record NW_011495082.1, read on the forward strand.
GAAGAGGAACTAAAAAGCCTCTTGATTAAAGTGAAGGAGGAGAGTGGAAAAGTTGGCTTAAAGCTCAACATTCAGAAAACAAAGATCATGGCATCTGGTCCCATCACTTCATGGGAAATAGATGGGCAAACAGTGGAAACAGTGTCATACTTTATTTTTGGGGGCTCCAAAATCACTGCAGATGGTGATTGCAATCATGAAATTAAAAGACGTTTATTCCTTGGAAGGAAAGTTATGACCAACCTAGACAGCATATTCAAAAGCAGAGATATTACTTTGCCAACAAAGGTCCATCTAGTCAAGGCTATGGTTTTTCTAGTAGTCATGTATGGATGTGAGAGTTGGACAGTGAAGAAAGCTGAGCACTGAAGAATCGATGCTTCTGAACTGTGGTGTTGGAGAAGACTCTTGAGAGTCCCTTGGACTGCAAGAAGATCCAACCAGTCCATCTTAAAGGAGATCAGTGCTGGGTGTTTACTGGAAGGTCTAATGTTGAAGCTGAAACTCCAATACTTTGGCCACCTGATGCAAAGAGCTGACTCATTGGAAAAGACCCTGATGCTGGGAAAGATTGAGGGCAGGAGGAGAAGGGGACAACAGAGGATGAGAAGGTTGGATGGCATCATTGATGTGATAGACATGGAATCTGGGACCTGGTGATGGACAGGGAGGCCTGGCGTGCTGCAGTTCGTGGGGTCACAAAGAGTCAGACACGACTGAGCTACTGAACTGAACTGAACTGATTCAGTTGCTAAGTCATATCTGATTGTTTGTGATCCCATGAATTGCAGCATGCCAGGCTCCCCTGTCCTCACTATCTCCCTGAGTTTGCTTTAACTCAAGTCCTTTGAGTCAGTGATGCCATCCAATCATCTCATCCATTCTCGCCCCATTTCCCTTTTGCCCTCAGTCTTTACCAGCATCAGAACACTCCTGAGTACATAAATGAGGGTACACAAATGTGAGTCAGTAGACACTCTAAGTCCATAACAACAGCACAGTAGTAGGAACCATTCAAGAGGTTTCTTTAGTTTACCCAATTAAACAGGAAAAAGTACATACATCTATTCCCATTTCCTTCACAAATCACCAGATTGTTACTTTTTGTATTAAATTTGTAAAACAGGGTTAAATTTATAAATTCCAAATTCACTATTGTTTTTTGCAAATTGGTAAGACTGATTTTTAAATATAATTACTATAGGGAAAAGGAAAATAAATTCTCTGAAGAAAAGTAGAACTGCAATTCCTGTGGTAGCCATCAAAGCCAGTTAATAGAAGATAATAAAAGAATCCCATTCACTGTATTGTAGGTGACAACTAAGAACTAAGGGATTGGAAGGCATTAAAGATGATGTGACATATACAGGAAAAGAATCCTTGTGGTGGCCAGCTTTTATATCATTTTAAAGAAAGTCATCAAAAACGAGGCTATAATACATACATTTATGAATGGAACAGCATAACCACCTAAAGGAATGACAGTAATTTGCAGAAAAATGCCAACAGTAGTCTGTAGGTTTAAATATTTTCTGACTCCCCAGAACCATAGAGCTATTGAATATTCAGATACTGGAGCAAAAACAGATCTTCACAGACCCACTGAGGTGATGCCTAGAAGCTTCAAAAAAGAAAAGAAAAAAAAAAAAAGTACTTTCCAAGGAATTGTGAGGTGGTCCCAAAATCTAAGCTTCAAGAGCAAGCAAATGACTCAGTCAGAAGCTGGACCAAACTGAAAATGTGAAGATTTCCACTCCACTCCACTCCACTTTGCTCATGTCTTTATCAACACTGTTTCCCCCAAACAGGAAACAATTCCTCCTGAGAGGAGAAGCCTGTTGTTTTACCACCCAACGAGTGGCAAATTTATTCTGAATTTATCTTCAATTTTATCCAATTTGTGACTCAGCCATGAAGACCTTGGAGAGATTATGGCAGGTCACTGGAGTCCCCTAAGTAAAGTGAAAGTTACTCAGTCGTGTCCCACTGTTTGTGACCCCATGGACTTTACAGTCCATGGAATTCTCCAGGTCAGAATACTGGAGTGGATAGCCTTTCCCTTCTCCAGGGGATCTTCCCAACCCAAGGATTGAACCCAGGTCTCCTGCATTGCAGGCAGATTCTCTACCAGCTGAGCCACAAGGGAAGTCCAAGAATACTGGAGTGAGTAGCCTGTCCCTTTTCCAGTGGATCTTGCTGACCCAGGAATCGAACCAGGGTCTTCTGCATGACAGGTGGATTCTTTACCAGCTGAGCCATCAGGGAAGTCTGAGTCCTCTGAAGCAGTTGTTTAGAGCTTGAATTCATGAAAATCTCATAGAAAACGGAACCCTTGTTCACTGTTGGTGGGAATGTAAATTGGTGCAGCCATTGTGGAAAACAGTTTGGAGGATTCTCAAAACTCTAAAAATGGAATTTCCATATGACCCAGCAATTCCACTCCTGAGTATATATCCAAAATACATGGAAATACTAATTCAAAAAGATACATACACCCCAATTTCATAGCAACATTATTTACAGTTGCCAAAATATGGAAGGACAGTAAGTGTCATCAATAGATGAATGGATAAAGAAAATGTGGCATATATACACAGAATGGAATGTTACTCAGCCATAAAAAAGGATAACATTTTTGCCATTTGCAGCAACATGGATGAACTTGGAGGACATTATCCTAATAAAAAAAGTCAGACAGAGAAGGACAGTTACTGTATGATAGCACTTACATGGGAAATCTAAGAAGTATAAGAAACAAGTGAATATAACAAAAAAGAAGCAGACTCACAAAAATAAAGAACAAATGAGTATTACCAGTTTGGGAGAGAGAGGCAGTAGTGGGGTGGTATGTCAGATCATTTTATCAGGTAATATCGTAATGAGAATAAAAATTTTAAGATTATTATAAGTATTATAGAATCTAACTTTTTATAGTATCAGGATAGAAATATTACAATAGAGACTTAAGAACTCTGCTATAACCCAAAGAGACGGCACAACACAAGTCGTCCTCTCCCTAAAGCATCCTGTAAGAGATGGGCAGCTTCAAAACAGACCATGGCATGGCCCCTGTGGGTCTGCCATGAATAGTGCATTCCTGCCACGCATGTGCCTCCGAGAATTCTGTTACCTAAGAGAATGGAGGTGAATAACACAAACTAGAGAAAGAGGTAGGGAGCTGAGTCTTAGTCCTCACTCTTAACTCTGCCAGAAACTGTTTCTTTTAACAGATCACTCAATTTGGCAAGATCGTGGTAACGCTAAGGACATATATGTGGAGCTACTGCAAGAATATCAAGTAATTTATTTGATTTTTTTTAACCAAAATGATCTAAGTAGACTGAGTAAATTGAATTAACACCTTTAGAAAAGATACATAAGAAAAATCAGAAGGAAAAATAACTTATCTAAAATAAAAAGACCTTTAAAGATATATGTAAAGAAGAATGTTTGAATAGTATGGATACAGTGTTTAAGGAATGAACACCCATACATATTGCTAAGAATACAAAAATGTAAGTGATGCACGTTCTTTTAATTTTCTTCAAATTATCAAACAGAATACTGTCCATAAAGATACAGTAATCTGCTATTTCATCTTGAATCATCTTATTTATTCATTTCTACCCTTTCTTGAAAAGATCTGACTTAACTAAGTAACTGGTGTACATCTTTTTTTAATCTTAGTTGTTTGAAACATAACTGAACAATAATTAAAGCTAAAAATTAAGAAAACATGAAATGTGCATGATTTCTGAATATTACCTTAAAAGACAGTTCAGAGACAACTCTAAAATTTCCATACTTAAAATATGTAAATACCAAATATATCCCCTGGAGCTAATTAAGAAATGCTATAATCAGATATGAAGTATCAGATAAAAAAAATTTTTCTCCAACTCAGAGGAAAATAAGGGGTGGTCTAAAGCAGGCTTTCCAGGTGAC
>NW_011495082.1:2220281-2221058 GCF_000754665.1 Bison bison bison
CCATGGACAGAGGAGCCTGGAGGGGTATAGTCCATAGAGTCGCAAAGAGTTCGGACACGACTTAGTGACTAAACAACAACAAAAGCAGACTTCCAGCATCTTAATAAAAGCCATATCTTATGAATCCAGGAACTGCCTAAGTCCTTTAGATACATTCTCTTATTTTACTTTCTCAACAATCTTAAAAGGCAAATAGCATTATGATCCCCATTTTACAGATGAGGAATTTAAGAATTAGGGTAAGTACCTTGCCCCAAATCATACATGAATGAGAAGAAAGAGAGCTAAAATACAAATACAGCCTAACTCATCTTTACCCTGGTAATTACCTCATTTTCCTGCCTGCCATTCACTTGATGTTTTGAGCGAGCATTACTTCCACCCCACAAATGGCTACAGCTCTCTGTCTGTGATTGCTCTGTTGAGTATTCTGTTTTTCACGATGCTCCAGCAAATGAAGAAATTCTGTCACAAACCTTTCTGGCTTCTTGTATCACCACCCCCTGCTGCTCCTGCTGCTAAGTCGCTTCAGTCGTGTCCAACTCTGTGCGACCCCATAGACGGCAGCCCACCAGGCTTTCCCGTCCCTGGGATTCTCCAGGCAAGAACACTGGAGTGGGTTGCTATTTCCTTCTCCAATGCATAAAAGTGAAAAGTGAAAGTGAAGTCGCTCAGTTGTGTCCGACTCTTAGCGACCCCATGGACTGCAGCCTACCAGGCTCCTCCATCCATGGGATTTTCCAGGCAAGAGTACTGGAGTGGGGTGCCATTGCTTTA
>NW_011495082.1:2221158-2285250 GCF_000754665.1 Bison bison bison
CAGCATAATCTCAGGAGGCACAGAGCACTGGGCACATCACATGGAGTCTCCCAGAACTGTCACAGTCAGGGTGAGTCTAGAAGTGTGGCTCCACGACTCCACGCCAGTGGCACAGCAAGCCCGCTACTGTGTTGCTGATCCCCTGAGATGTGTTGTCATCATTGAAAGAAAAGAAAATTATCTTCCCTACAAACCCAAGTATTTGTATTACCTGTAAATCATTCATGTGCTGCTTAAAAGATTTTGTGTGCGTGTTCTTTTTTTTTAATTTTTTAACTGGAAGATAATTGCTTTACAATGCTGTGTGGGTTTCTGCCATAAAATAACTTGAATCAGCCATAAACATTTGCATATTGATAAGCCCAAGGCTTTCTCTTATTCCTTCCATTTCTAGTCTCTCTCTATATATTATATGTTAGTTGCTCAGTCATTTCCAACTCTATGCAACCCCATGGCCTATAGCCCACCAGATTCCTCTGTTCGTGGAATTTTCCAGGCAAGAATACTGGAGTGGGTTGCCATTTTCTTCTCCAACAATGTCTCTATGATCATGGTTAAAAACCAATCACATACACAACAAAAGGCCATTTGGTCATATTTCACTGCCAGTTCGGAGAAGGCAATGGCACCCCATTCCAGTACTCTGAGAGAGAGAGTTTAATAAAGTAGAACCTTGGAGAATATGAAGTTAGGACAGCATGGAAATACATTGAGTACTCCTTGCCATAAGCCATGTGCCAGGGAATTTCCCACCATAATCTCAACAGTTTCAAACTTGCCCTTAAAGGAGTCAGCCAACTTGTTTCCCAGTCCAACATCTCTCAATGCCAGAATTGAAGCGTGGCTGCCGTGCCCTCTGGACCTCCATTAGCAATGGCTCCAAGAGAATCCCAAGTTGCTTGCATTGGTGGTATGAAATAACTTTAGTTTCTGCTTTTAAGGCAAGTGTACACGAGTCTGCCAGCGTGAAACTGATTGAGCAACTTATTCATTTACTAAACAAATATTTCCCAAGTGCCTGCATTGTGGCAGGTACTGAACTAGATGCCAAGAACACAACAGTGAGCAAGATAAATCTGATCTCACGTTTCATGGAATCCATATTATCAGGGGAGACAGAAAATTACACAAGCAATTACAGTGGGGACAGTCATATACATACTTAACGTCATCATCTATATTCATTCAGACAAGAAAAGAAGAGAAAAAAGAAAAGGAAAAGGATGAGCAGGCAGAGGGGAAAAGAGAAAGAAAAAAATGTAAAACAAACAAACAAAAAAACCCTCAAACTCTACCCACTATTATTCTCACTGACATGTCCTGAGGTAAACATGATCCAGAAAAGATGAAGTCTTGGTTATCACTGGCCACATATAATGCAAATATCTTGCCATGAAATGATCTGAGTGGTTTGAAGGTTTGACCATTAACACAAAACACTGCCTTCATCTTGTCTTTACTGAATTAATAGCAGCCTAGAAGACAAATGCGTTATGCTGGATTTGTTAAAGACAGGATAAACAAATGTATCCTCCAATGTAGTGCTTTTCCATAGAAGATTTCAAAGGTAATTTTGACCTTGTGTAAATTCTGTTTACCAAAATGTGGAAGCTATGTCTCTACTCCATGCTAATGTGGTTTATGCTAGGAAAGGAAAGTTCTAGGCACTTACATGGCCAAAGTTTTTCCTGTGTGATTTCACAGATCACCACATACACAGGTGAAGTGGAGTGGGCGATGGGAGGGTCGTGTTTTCTGCCAAACACTGTGGAGTTTATTCTCTGCCCTTTTAACTGTGCCTGTTGTGCACTGCTGATATCTTCGTGTGCAAAGCAGTTCTGAAAAGATCAAAGCCTTTTACCATTAGAACAAGATCTTTCTCACCTGAGAGAATACTGTGTTTAATCCCAGTGCAATTCTTCTTGATACCAATGAGAAGGATCAACAAAACAAAACAAAACAAAACACACTTCATTTCTATTGGTAGATTCTCAAGATGAGAATCTGACTATTTCCTCTCAGTTTCCTCATTGGGCATTCCTAGCAACCCTGCTCAAATGAACTAGGTTTAAGGAAAGACTCTGATGAAAGTTACCCCCGTGGAACAAAAGAGAATCAGAGTATAAAATGAAGGCAGTTGCCTACAAAATTCAAGCCAAAAACTCACCTTTATCTCTATTACACGGATACTTAAAGGGGGAAAGGCAGTAAGTTATCTAGACAATTGTATCATTTCTTTAATTCATCACATCCTCATCCTCAAAAGTTTCTTATTTTCTTTTTGCAAATAGTTCGGTTTCTAAACTTAATTGAAATAAATAACAAAACCAAATGAAACCATTTTCATTCAAAGACTTGATGATTCAGAGAAGGGTATCGGTCCTGTATCAGAATGATAGCAAACTTTTGCATTATTGTTGTATTACAATATTACTTAATTGATATTCAGAAACATGCAAGGCCATGCTACTTTCCCATAAACAGAAGTAGAAAATATTGAAATGGAGAACAACAACAAGAATGCATAAATAAAATATGAAAAGTTTTGTCATGTTCTATTAGGGTTTTTCATGTTAGCATCCTATTATATTAGTATTTGTTTTCACTAATATGGAATGAAAATTGCTGAAATGATTGCATGGTCATATCTTGTTAGGCAACTCAAATTCCAAAATTATATGATTCTAATATAAGATGAAAGAAAATTGTTAATATTATAAAAAGTTTCTAATATGATCTGAAGGCCCATTTGGAAAAAAAAGTTTAGTTACTTTGGTGTGATTTCTTGGAGACATTTTCTTTATAGGAACCAGGTGGTGACAAAGGAGAAATTGGGCAGAAGGATATCACTGGTGGACTGGATTCATAAATGAAAATATTTCTCTCAGGTAGGCAATATATTGCATAAATTTTTTTGCATGTTTTTTTATCTGTTCTAAACAATTGTGAGTATTGATTCAAAAAGTTGAGTTTTATTGTCATTGCTTTTGAAAGCAGGAGGTAGCTGCAGTAATTATAGTTTTTACCTTTTTTTCGTAAGAAAAGCCACTATTAGTAATATTTATCTTCATGATTTGTTTTCATCCGAGAGTTACTGTTAATTGTTAAACAATAAACTAATTGTTAAACAATATAGCTTGGTATATACTATGAGATAATAAATAGAGGGTGTTGCTTAAGGAAACAATTTTTTGGCACTTACTGAAAAACTGTTTTTTAATTTATTGCACCTATTCAATGTGACAAAGAATCAGTCAGTAGTCTGCCTTATTAAATAATTAGTGGTTAAATCTACACTTACTTTCATTCTGGGTATAAAGATGATCTCAGAAGTAATGTTTGTAATGTAACTTTGGAGTCAAAGTAGACTTTATCAAAACTTGTTTTTATGTTGCAGAAACCTGCCATAAGTATCAAGTTGAGAACTGAAAGAAATGTTGGAAGAATAAAATAATTGATTGTAAAGGTTGTTATTTATTCTTTTAAGAATACTGATTTCAAAATTCTGTAAGATTCCCTAAAATACTATAGTTAATTGAAGACTGCCACATTTTAATACTTATCTTAATGCAACATTTTATACACTGAAGGAACCTTTTTCTCAAAGATGACATTATCAGTGGTTTACAAAATGATTATGATTGCTTGAAGGACTTGGTTTAGGAAATCTAGTCCTGACATATATTATTTTTACAGAAAAAATAAATTTATCTTGATTGGCTCTTAATGTCAGCTAAAAGGGGAACCATTTAAAATTAGCTGCCAGACACAAAAATCATCTTAGTTGAAATTAGAATTCATTTAGAATATGTTTTAAAGAAAGACAAAGTGACAAAACTGGATTTCAGATAGGGCAACGTTTTTTAAAATGCAGTATATTTTATCTTAAATATGGTATCAGTTGGTTGTCAGAACCAGACTATTTCCATCTCCTTCACCTATCCTCCTACTCCAAGGGCTCAGCATCATGTTCCAGTTCTTCAGAAATTATTTGGGTTAGAATCATTTTGATGCAAACTTCTACAGGGCCATTTGGAACCCTGCAGAGGATCAATAAAACAAATGAGGTGAAATTATAGCTGAACTAATCATGAAAATGTTTAAAATGATAAGACATCAATTCAAGCTTTTTCTGAATGCCAATACATCTAACTAATTACCATATCTGTCCCGGATTGGGATGAATCTATGTATCCAGGTCTTGTTATCAAGTCTTGTTCAAGGCAAAGAAAATCAGGTGGAAGAAGTTTCTGAGGTTAGTAATAAAAATTGAAACATCCATACCAATTTGTGATGCATTTCCAATATATTATGTGGTCAAAAGATCAGATTCATCTTGAAAAAAGAAACCAAATGCTTCTCATTAAAAAAAAAAAGAGCAATAACAAGAACCACACCTCTACTTAAAGAATGGCCATCTTGCATAAAGAATGTATCTTTCTATGTCTACATTGCTAGAGTTTTTCTCAGTGCTGGGAACTTCATATTTATCTATGCTCTAATTAATCAAGATAACATGATCCACCTTCAAATTAATGTTATCCTAAACAACTTTTCTAATGTTTTCACTAACTTCCCTTTAATTGCACACATGGTGAAGATGTAACGTGTCACCCAGGCCCCTGTCTGTCTGTCTAGTAGTAGTCGAAGCCGCAAAACTTCCACACTGTATTATCTATTGCAATGAGAATACTGCTAGCCTCAGATCAAATGCTTTTCTTCCCTCAAAGCCCCAACAGTGCTGCCCTCCCCACCCTACCCCCCATAAATTAGCAGTGTTTAGAAGGAGACTTGCCCACATTCTATAGATTACTTGAAGGAAAAACTCCGTCATCCATAATACATTTGGGCTTCTTTCTAGTTGAAGATTTATATATATTTTTTATTGATGGGTTATGAATATTGACACAGGAGATATTCATTGTTTATTGAAGGCTTGTTTACATAAAAGATCTTCACAGGCTACCCCCTAAGTCTAGAGGTCCTAAACCAGTGTCAGGGAGCTGTCTGGGGATTTTTTCCCACGTATTGCACTGCCATTCTACCAACAATAGAGGCCCATTAACGTTTGGCCCTTCAAGTTACTGCAGCCCAAGCCTCAGTGGCAGGACGTCTGCCCAATATGTAAAATAACGGAATGAATGGATTCCTTGGAAACAATGATAACAAGACCTGGCTGAGCTAACTGTGACAGCATGTGGTAATTTTCCAGCCCGCTGGCCCTGTAAAGGAAACTGGAACACAAAGGGGAGACTGCGGGGCGGGCCGGCCTGAATAGCAGCAAACAAGTGCAGAATATCTGATGATGTCATACGCACAGTTTGACAGATGGGGCTGGACAATTTTGCCCCCTTCAAGTGCGCTCTTAACTATTTGTATTCCATCGGCTTCTCACTTGGGAAGTTCAATCCTGTAATCACCTGCTTGAAAGACTAAACAAACCTTAACTGTCATGTGCTTGATTCAAGTACCACTAGTTTCATGAAGAAAAATGATATCCATTATTAGCGGCTGAATGCTGAGGAGGGCCGTGGGGGAGAGGGTGCTGCTGTGGATTAATGCATCATCTCTGCTTTCAGCTGTGGGCCAGGTTTTGAGTCTAGCTCTGACTGAATCCTGCCATACACTTTGAATAGCATAATGAAGTATTGTTATGGCCCTCGTCTAGTCATTACATCAGGGAAACAGACATCGAAAGTTATCAAAACTGATTACTAGCTGAGCTTTTGTGTCTATAAAACAAATGTGTTAAAAGGAGGCTTTTTTTTTTACCCCCCAGTCTTATGGGAGTTCTCCCAAGGTTGGATGTTTTAGAGTTTATAACACTGTCACGATATGGAAGTTGGTGCTAGGGCGTAGCTATACACAGCCCCTCTCCCAAAACACGTTGGTATGTAGAGCTGCATGTGTGTGTGTGTTTAAGTTGGTGCATGGGAGACAGAGAAAATGAAGATTGACAACATTTATAAAAATGAGACACAACTCAATTAAAATTCACCGAAAATAGTAAATGAACCGACATACTCGGTTTAATTGTAACGACACAAGACTGTCTTTTTCCTCCCTTCAAATAAGTAGTGCTTTGGATCTCACATGTCTCTGCCATTTTATTCGTGTAGTTCTTTTTATTTACTTTGCAAGGAATTTATGTAAATATATGTAGGCTACAGAATGGGTCTCACATACAGCTTTATTCTTTAATCTTTTCATCAAATAGCTAACCAAGGCGGGATAGCCAAAGGATTCTATTTGTCGAGAAGTGATATCTCTCCCACAGAAAAGCAAGGCACACTGCCTAGCTTGTGGAAACAAGAATAACAGCAATAGCATGATGCAAAAAATTAATGGTTAGTATTTACAAAGTATCTTTTCATCTAGGAAAGTACCACACACTCAATTAACTTTCCTCAGAGTCTTACAAATTACAGAGGTTGTACAAAAGTTGTCCTAAACTTGGCTTTCCCTGTCTTACGTAACATAGTTGTTGGATAGAGAAAAAGGTGAAAGTAAGGGGAATTCTCCCTCTCGTTCTTAAAGACTTAGTTTTATGTCCAGCTCACCTCTGCCCTCAGACTCCACCCTCATTTTTCAGATGTGAGGATCAAACCTATCGCTGATATCCTCTACCAGTCCCTGCTCACCTGGACACAAGCAGGCTATGCTTTGGTCATCTTTCATGTATTAATTCTACTTTGAGTGTCTGTTATCTGCTTGGTACTGGGCTGTAGCTTTATCCTGTGCAACTACTCCAACGTCTTTAAAGTCTGCTGCTGCTAAGTCACTTCAGTCGTGTCCGACTCTGTGTGACCCCATAGACGGCAGCCTACCAGGCTCCCCCGTCCCTGGGATTCTCCAGGCAAGAACACTGGAGTGGGTTGCCATTACCTTCTCCAATGCATGAAAGTGAAAAGTGAAGGTGAAGTCGCTCAGTCATGTCTGACTCTCAGTGATCCCATGGACTGCAGCCTACCAGGCTCCTCCATCCATGGGATTTTCCAGGCAAGAGTACTGGAGTGGGGTGCCATTGCTTTAAAGTCAATCTAAGAGAATTATTTGCACAATGTACATTTGCATCAGTGGTTACTTTTCAAAGGCAGAGTTGTGGCTCATAAACAGCCATAGTCTCTACCAGGGCTGTGCCTAAGTTTGAGGGTCTAAGTGGCCGCCAGTGCCTATGCAGAGCAAGAAGCTCATGACAGGGCATAGGGCTTATGAAGAGGAGTTCATCCCTGCTTCCCACATTTCTGACTAAGTGACAGCACGGGCATCCCTCTACGTGTTTACACCAGATGGAGCTCCCCATCTGTTACAGAAACCCAAATTGTTTAATTCGTAGCCTGGTACTTGCATCCCTACAGGAGACTGAGAAGGTGAGAGGAAAGGGGGACAAAAAAAGTGGGGATAGGTAATGAGGGCTTTCTACTATCACATGTCATAATCTGCAGCTATCCACAAGCTGTTCTCTGAGACTCGATTCTGGTCCAGCCGGGGCTCAGCTGATCTAGGTGGGGCTGTCTTAGAAACCTGGAGATTGTGGGCAAAACGTTCAGTGAAGGAACAGTGGCATGCTAGATTGGAAAAAGAAACAGAATCCTTCATTCTCATTGTCAACACCAAGTAAAAGTGTATTAACACATTGGCTTTCTCAGAGTTTCCATCTGACCAAAAAGCCAAACTACTGAGGTTCATCAAAGTAATATCAGCTAGAAAGACAATCATGGTAGTATTTCATAGTAGGCTTCCCTGTGGCTCAGAGGTTAAAGCGGCTGCCTCCAATGAGGGAGACCTGGGTTCGATCCCTGGGTAGGAAGAGCCCCTGGAGAAGGAAATGGTAACCCACTCCAGTATTCTTGCCTGGAGAATCCCATGGATGGAGAAGCCTGGTAGGCTACAGTCCATGGGGTCACAAAGAGTTGGACACGACTGAGTGACTTCACTCACTTTCACATAACCTGGCAGGATATTCAAAAGAAATTGATAGATGGCATTTCCACACACATTTAATTCCACCTGTAAAAATATCAGTAAAGATAATGTCATATTAAGTCAGGCCAAGGATCATCCAGCCCAATATGCCAATTAGTCATTTGGAAGGATGTACTGTCATTCAAGTTTGCACCTCCAAATAGTAATTTATTTCTGAACACATGACTAATTCCTTAACAACAAACTATAAGTGCCAGTACTTGACCTATCTAAAGATTTCTTCAATCTGCTGGGGTAACAAGATTCATAAATATATCAGCCACCTCATAAAACTATGCTTTGTGTTTATCCAAAATTTACAATTCAGTTCAATTAAATAAATAATCATTAAGGAGTCACCAAGTGAATGGCATTATGCAAAAACAGCCAGAAATACAAAGGTGGACAAGAAGGCTTCTGAAAACATAAAATCATTTAGAGGGAGATACGCATAGATATGTGTTGGCAAAAATGATGGAGTAAAAGGCATGCCATGAAAAGAAGATACAAGTCATATATAAAGTCTAAAGAAATAGCCCCCAAAGAGAGTGCTGGAGTTTGGGGAACATACCCATGCTTGTCCTAAAAATATTATACAACAGTTTCTAAACTTAAATCAAGATGTTACCCATACTCAGTCTTCATCTTTCTAGACTAAAAAGCCCAGTCTCGTCTTTTATTTTATCTGCCTTCAGAAAGCACCCTTTAACTGTTTTGTCATTTCAGCAGCTCTTATCTGGACATTTTCCAATTGCGTCACTTGTTTAAGTATGTTTTCATTCTAATTTTCCGTTAAGCATGTTTAACTGTAAATGGGCTTCTGAACTTGGTGTGTAAAAATAAGAAGGAAAACTGTCAGATCGAAGTCCAAAGTATGGTAGGTCAAACCTTAGAGTATAAAAATGTACATAGTTCTTTATATTCATTGCTTCTATAGAGCAGTTCAAGAAGAGACTGAATTAGAGAAAGGAATTTGAAGATAGGGACAAAGAGATTCATGCGTTCTTAGGGATTATTTAGCAAAAACTTTGAGGGTGAAGTCACATAATTCACCAAAATACCCAATTCTGCTGCTAACTAACTGTATAACTGTAGTTAATGCATGTTACCGCCTAAGTTTAAATTGCTGACTTGGTTGTGGGTATAATGGATCTATTTTTATCATTTTCTAGGTGTGATGTTTGAAAAATTATTGATCCTTCCTGCATATTCTTTTTTTATTGGTAGAAGAGAAATGATATCATCACATAGTTATCAGTCCAGCAACTAGAATACAAAGGGTTTAATAAATTCCATAACCCGCTGCTCTAAACATCAACAAAAATAATAAAGGCTCTCTTTCTTTAACTGCAAAATGAAACATTTTATCAAAAGTGGTGCAGTTGCTCTTGACTGAAAAATCTGTTTCTGTAAAGCAGAAATCTATAGTTAAATACGATGATAAATACCATTTTCTGCTTATTTATTTTAAAAACGAGACATAACTTGGGAGACTCAAATGAGGAAGCAGGCCTAACTAAGAGGAAGTGGGTCTCACTGAGCCTTACAATCGGTCTAGGTCTGGACCTCTTATTGAATGACCACAAGCAAGTCAGGGAACCTTTCCAAAGTCACCTATAGAAAGGGGTTATTCATGCTCACCTCAATCTGAAAGCACTTCGTCAACTTCAAAGGGCTATCACAACATCAGTTATTGTCTTAGATTATTTTAGAAGCTAGCTTCTCCAGAGGTGTTTCAGCAGTTTTGTTACCAGAACAATCAAAGCTAAAAGTTGATAAGAATACGATTTTTTAATATCTTATTCAAAATATTTACTTACATTAAAAAATTCAAAATTGCATGAAATTTCTTCTATGAAAGGTTTCTTTATAATTGCTGCTTGCTCACTGTATTCCATTTTATGTCTAAAGCAAGGTCTGCATTCTGTGCATACCCATCAATGCTATTGTGTATTCAGATCTGTTTCTCAAACTAATTAGAATATGTTGGGAGAGATTCTATTTCAATTTAGGATGTTTTGTTAAAAATATTCTTGAAACCAATTCACCAATATTCATTAAGTCCCTTCTGAAAGAAGGCATTGAGACAAGGGCTGCAATAAATACAAAATGAATAAAATTAAGTCACCGACCTCAAGAAATTGCCCAAACTGGTAAAGTATGAAACAGGTACACAAATGATTATTACTGAGGATAAGACAAATGCTCTGAGAGAAATAAAAACCAAGTTTTATGAGAGAATCAAACAAAGAAAAGATACACTTCACCTGGAGAATAATTTCACTTGCAATTAGAAAAGTTCTTTTCAGGACGGGTCTGCCAATAACTTGCAAATTAAATATCTGAAAAGACTATAATTATAATGTGGGGTGGCCCATTTAAAGAAGTCCCACTTAACATAATGTGATTTCAACAGTAATAAGATAAAGGATACATAGTTCAAGCACATATAGATCCTCTTTTTTGAAGGGCACAAAGGATTTTTACTTTTTTTTTTTTTTCCTTGAAATGGGTCACCCTATCTAATAGGATCACAGGGTTTGTTTTTTTTTTTTTTTTTTCTAATTTGAGATGATATAGACTTCCTAGATGAAGATGCCCCACTCCATCTGTGTTAGTGGTCACCATGTGAAGTCCCAGTTGTGTAGAGCCCTCTGGCACTTCTGTGGATGAGTCAGTCTTCCCAGCCATCAGGGCATCAGCAGGTCACACAGACCTCCAAAGAAGGAGGCAGCTCCCGAAAAGACCCCTATCCAGGCTATCTTTCTTCAGAGTCTAGTGGCCCTCTCTGAAGGGTAGGGCCCCTCACACCCGCCCCCTCCCCCTCCCCCAGTCCGGGTCTGGGCACCATTAGCGCACTGAAGCAGCAATTTCACTAAATTGTACCTTAGTGGTCCCCTATTACGAAAGGAAGTGTGAATGCTGCCAAGCCCTTTCCTAACTGGCAATGGAATCACAGGTCAGAAAACATCTTTAGCAAGCATAAATTATTAGGCTCTCTATAAAAGAGAGCTGACAGATGAAACAGGCATTTCCATGAGTGAACAATACAGCTTCAATTCAAAGACTGCTGATTGGGTGTTCAGCCTCCCAGCATAAACAGCTATTCAGATTTTAAACTGTAACCAAGTGCATAAAGAGAAGGAATGCCACGGCCACTTTGGGTTCTTCAGAATGATTCAACAAGGGATGTGAATATAAATAAAACGTCACCCTATAGGTTGGGTATTTCTTCCTCTTCCCGAGGGTGCTTCTCAGCCCATGAAACAGAAAGCCAGTGTGTCAGACTGGAGTCCGCTCTGGAAAGTTCCCCCACTGGCTGTCCCAGATCCCTCCCAGGAGATGGGCCCTGAGCACCCCAGCCTCCCTCTCCTCCTCCCTGGTCTGAGTACTTTCCAGCCTCTGCTTTTGTAAGATGTTATCTGTATTCATGGGGCGAGGCTGTTGGGGATGAGGTCACAAACATGTAATTATCAACCTCTTAGCAATGCAAAGCATCTTACTCTTAAGGAGAGTAGATGCTGCCAGTTTCTTGCTGTGATGCCACAAAGGAAGAGCGCCTCCCCAAGATAAAACTCTGTGTAGTTAACAAAAATGAAAGGCATTTACCTCTAAGTTTTGCAGTTCTCAGATGCTTCAAGCATTTCTCAGGAGAAAGTGATGAGAACCTAAGACCATCTGCAATCTTTGGTTGTATGTAAATCTCCAGTTAAAACAGAAGCAGGTAGCTGTGCATATCTACAAACAGGAGATGCAAGAGGGCTTCATGCTTGCTAAAAGAACACTTGGCCATCTTACCAGCAGGGCACAATTTTTTAAAAATGTCAAAATTTGAGACACTTCCATGTTGGGCTTAAATTTTGTGCCCTCGAGTTTCAGAAGGTCAGCAGAAATCACTTTAGCCACGAGTGACAAAGGAAGTAACCCGGAGTTTATTTCCTAAGGGACCTGGGCTCTGTACTTTCTCAAAGGCCTACATGTTAAGTCCTCTGCCCCCAACCTTTGCCCCGCGGGGTCAGTTTAGGTCTCTCTTCTTACACAAAAGGGCACCTGTTATCACAGAAACATACACTTGTCAGTGGTCACATCTGGATTAATTTGTCAGTAGTTTCCACCATAGGCTGGAAGTCCACCCAGAGAGGCCCCAGGTCTGGGGAAAACTCTGACTGTTTTTAATGAATCTGAGCACACAAGTAGAATTTAAATTCAAGATCTAGTCAGAGGAGGTTAAAATTGTAACTTAATGTTTTCATGAGATCATAATTGTGAAAAATGCACTGGAATCCCAGAAGTCACTATTTAAAAACCTGTTTGGGAATGATGTTTCTACACACTGACTGGAATTGGGGAAACAAATGGGCCTTTCCTCTCTTCAGTTCAGCTCAGTTCAGTCGTTCAGTCGTGTCCAATTCTTTGTGACCCCATGGACTGCAGCACGTCAGGCCTCCCTGTCCATCACCAACTCCCAGAGTCTACTCAAACTCACCTCCATTGAGTCAGCAATGCCATCCAACCATCTCATCCTCTGTCATCCCCTTCTCCTCCTGCCTTCAATCTTTCCCAGCATCAGGGTCTTTTCAAATGAGTCAGCTCTTCGCATCAGGTGGCCAAAGTATCGGAGTTTCAGCTTCAACTTCAGTCCTTCCAGTGAACCTTTCCCCTCTTAAGTACCTCTTTGTATCGTCCTTGCCTCCTGGAATGTACTGGTAACACTGTATTTAGATGATAAGGATAAAGTTCATTATTTGCAAATAAACAAGGAATTCTACGGCTGAGAATGACTCAAAATGTGCCATAAAAGAAACTGACTTGAAAATGGAGAAAACTGCAGTTGTCTGTGATTAGATAAGCCCTTTATAACCTGTGACCTCAGGCTGAGCTCCCATTCATTTAGTTTCCTGAGGGTTTCCCTGGTGGCTCAGTGATAAAGAATCTGCCTGCCAATCCAAGAGACTCCAGTTTGATCCCTGGGTCAGGAAGATCCCCTGGAGAAGGATATGGCAACCCACTCTGATATCCTTGCTTGGGAAGACCCATGGACAAAGGAGCCTGGCAGGCTACAGAGCATGGGGTTGCAAAAGAGTTGGACACAACTTAGCAACTAAACAACAACAACCATAGCTACAGTTTAAATAACGATCAATATAACCCATGTGATTTTAGAAAAAACTACTTCTGTGACCACCAGCTAGCACTACTCTAGAGAAACCACAATATGTGACAGCATTTTGTCACTAAAAATACCTCTGCCAAGGAGGTGCTTAGGCATGGCTATGGGATAACGCTGTCTTGCAAGTGGAGGTCTCATATAATTTGCCACTGACTGCAAGATGTGAAGCCTCCACCCAGCTATTGGGTTGTTGGAATGGGGTTATTTTGATGACCAGTAATTATCAATCTCTATAGCAACACTCCAAATTATTCAAATTGCCTTAGTTTTCTATACTCCAGTCTATTGATTTTTGTTTCGAAACTACAGCATAAGGAGAGAAACTTTCTTCCCTTCACCTGGTAGGAGAGTACTTCATTATGTTTTCTGCTCTAATATAGCTGAGTAAAACAAGTGCTTGAGAAATGGAACATTTACTGCTATATCAGTAAACAAAATATGTCATAGTCAGGTATTGCAGCCCCCTCCCAAGTGAGCTGGTGAGCCTTGAGGAAACTCAGGAAGGAAAGAATACCTGCCATCTAGCAGCCATTGGACTGCAGCCACTCTCTATGGTAACCCCTGAGGAAACTCAGGATGTGAAAACACAAGATACTGACCCTAGAGAGCTGAGGTGTGTATCAAAGGAATGATTTCAGTGAGCCCAGACTCTTGCAGCTTCCCATATATTAAAAAAAGTGCTAAATTCTTTAACTTGAGATATCTGGTTTTCCCTTAATTAACAGTAATCTTTTGACATTCAGACTACCTGCTTTTAGTTGCAAAACTTCTGTATAACCTGGCTCCTCCCTCACCTCCCTGGAGCAGTTCTCTCAGGGTTACTTGAGATGCTGCCTCCTGGATTTGAAGTCCTAAAAATTCCTGCTGGATAAACATAACGCCCAACTTTAGGCTGTGAGTATTTTTTCAGTCGACATGCTTCACAGGACATGCTGATCCAGAGAGCTTGGAGAGAAGTCCTGTACATTATCACACACAAATTGTTTTACCACAGGTCTGTTTAGGCAAGTTAATTATGAGACAAATTGTAGAATCAGATGTAACCCTAATGCTAGAAACTTCATTTAAAAAGTAAGAATAACCTTCAAACCTACTGCTTTTAAATTTGAAGAGATAGAGTAAATTTGCATTTACTCTAGATTGATGTTTGTCCATATATTCCAAACTTCCATTGTTTCACATGTGCTTCTTTACCATGACAGCAAATATTTTGTGAATTTATGTATCCAGTATTTGTCTTTCCTTTTAATCAATGGTTCTCAATTTTGTGTACACACTAAAAAGTTCTGGAAGCTTTAAAAAAAAAATACTGATTACCAAACCAAAAAAAAAAAAAAAACACCCTGAATCTCCAGTGTGTATGTGCATGTATTGGGCATGGGGAGCAGGGAAAACTTTGTTTGTTTTGTTATTTTCAAGGTGATTCTAATGTGCACCTACAGACAAAAACTACTGCCCCAAATTGTTAGCCTCATGAAGAACAGGACTATTTCTGTATCTTGTTGCCTGCAAAATAAGGGAACTCAAAAATTCATGGTGAATAAATAAATGAGCTATCACACTGCTGTCACGTACAGCACACTTCTTTGTCAACAAAGCCTAGGCAGGAATTTTAAGAACCTCCCATATTTGAAATTAATCTAGGACAACCAGCCTCTGAGTGTTATTGGTGATGAAGCAGAAGTTGAAAGGATAACATTCGTTCCAACCTTTCTCTATAAGCCTAAATTGCGACCATGCAGGGGCCTCAGCTGCAGAATGCTAGCCAGCACTCTAACCATCACGGCACCCTCTGCCCCTAGAATGCACAGGCAGGAGAAGGCTCTGGAGAGGAGGGAGGACCCATGTGCTCTTCCCATACCTGCCTTAACTTTTCAGGTACATGAACAATGAGTTATGCATGAATGAAACTTGTACTAGCACAAGGAATTTGACCTTTTCATTCCCTCATATCAAAAGGGAGCAAGCTAAAACATTGCAGATTTCCTTAGGATAAAAAGACAAGGAGATCTACAGTTAGTGATAGTCCCGGTTCATTCAGGTTTTGGGTCTAGGTCTGGAAAAAGCACCAAAGGAGATGCTGATGAAGGGCAGTGTCTGTCCACCTTAATATCAAAATCAAAAATCTGTATCTGAAGTGATTACTGCAAAAGTCAGGATTTGAATAAGGCACAGACAGAGGGTGGCTGAAAAAAATTCTCATTCTTGACCTGAATGCAGTTATAAGGTTTTCACTTGAAACTAGCCATTCAACTACTCATTTATTTGGCAAAATTTTTCTGGATTTATATTTTATTTGATAATAGGAAGCTTAAATTAAGATAACCCAATAGTTTATACCAATTTTAATAAATAATTCATCTCACTGTAAGAAATAAAAGTGTATGAGGCACAAAAAATTTTACATCTGAATTCAACTTATCCCTTTAACTCTGTGTACCTATTAGTTATTGCCATCTGTTGGATTATTATGCTTGCTAAATGTGTCCTTCCCTCTTCTTCCAGGCCTCAAGGGGAATGAATTCCCTTCAGTTAGTACTGTGGGGCTCAAAGGCTAAGCTTGTACTTTCTCAACAGAGGATATATGGAATTAATGACTTCCATCATGGGCCTGCCTGCCTTTTCCTTTCCAGACAGAAGAGCCCAAGCTTTACAGTCCATCACCCTGGACAGCACACCAGCCCCTGGGAACCCCTTATCTCCCTTCTTTAGCTTTACTTAGGAATATAGAATCAGGGACAATTAAGTGGTTTCTCCCAGCTTTCTCCTTCTTCCACCAATTTTTTCCCTCCTAAGAAAACTTTAGCTCTAATTATGGAATAATTTGAGTGGTTATTTTTTATTTCTCCCCCAACCTCTTGATTTCTCCTTGAAACTCCTTTGTGTCTGTCAGTCAGTTGACATTTCCTGAACATCCAAGTCTGTACGTTGTGAGTTTTGCCAATTTCTCAGAGTGATTCTGAATGCTCAGGGCTTTCTTCTTATTTTATCCTTTTACAGTTCCTCTCTCTCTTCTGGTAAATATGTCTTCCAACCCCTCCTTTTCCTCCCACTGTTTCCTGAAGGAATTAATGAATATCTATATACTCCCTTTGTTAGTCTTCCATCCTCATACCTCCTTCTCACCCCTGCCACAGTTACATATTTCCTGAAGGAAATTGGATTACTCACTGCATCAAATTGTCACTGACAGACATTCAAGTTCATATCCCCTCAAGTCTGTTTTAATTTATTAGCTTGAATTCCTACTTTTAGGATCCTTTTTGACAAAGAAGATATTTAAATCCTTACTGATGATAATAGTCCAAACAATAATTGCTACTCAAAGCATATTTCACTCATGAAGTACATGTATTTTTTTTAATAAAAAAATTAATCTCCTTAACCTTCCAGTTAGCCAAGGGAAAATTATAATTATTCCCATTTTGCATATGAAATCACTGAGGTAAAACAACACATATTTCCCCAGTGGCTAAATCAACTAGAAAAGAAATGAATGATTGACTTTAGGTTATGTGGGCCATGAAGAAAAAAGTTCTTGAAGCTCCAGAAAATTCAGATGAACCCTTTGTGCCAATGACTTACCATAGCCTCCCTTGAAATGATTATAGTGAATATTTATTCAAGAAATTCTGAGACAGCTCATGTGTGTCATGCTACCCTGAGGATGAAATGTCAAATGACTGGGAATAAGAGAAATGTCAGGAAGAACGTGACCCAGAGAGGCGATTAATATGGAGTTCATCCATTGAGATATAAAATTTAAATGAAAATCTTTGACTTAATGCAACCTGAGAATGAGAAAAGCCTGGAGATACTTCTACGACCTGAAACAATGCCTTTCCAACATTCAGAGACCTGCTTGAACTTTCTCTCACCCTCTTTCTCCTCACACAATGCTCCTCCTGACTTGGGAGGCTGTGTCACATGTGGAAAAATGAAAAAAAAAAAAAATCCGTCTTAATTTGATTTGTACAGGAAAATTGGAGGGAAATAGAAATGATTCCCCAATCAGGTCTGTGACATTACTGGTGCATAAGTGTAGAATTGATGGAGTGCAGAAAAACAAAACAGAAAACTACAAACTGAAACTTGTCTTAAAGAGTTTTGGATATAGGCTCTGGCTATTGCAACACCTAACATAAAGGCAAGACGCCTACAGAAAAATCTCTTGGTGCAGGCCAAATCGATATTAGACTTTATTTCTTTCTTTCAAGAGTGCTTTATTTTCTGCATGGATCAGTTGATTCCCTCTCAGTGAAAGCAGCTGATCCTTTCGGCAAGAATTTCCACCTCGTACCCAGACATCAGTTCATAGCACTTCATTTGCCCAGGGTTCCTGCTGATTAACGAGCCATCCAGAGCAAAATGTGGTCTCAGTTGTAACTCTTATTTCCCATATTTCTTATTAGCATTCTATTACTACTAATATACACTCGTGTACAGTGGAGTCATTGACATCTTATTTCTTTCTCACTCTCAGGGGGAATTCACACCACCTCTAACTTCCTTTTAACTGTCCTTGAAACCATAACCATGGTCAACCTTTACCAAGGAATAAAAGGAACTTTGAGAGGGCTTCCTCTCATGTTGCACACTTCCTGTGCAAATCAAGACATCATTCTTCTGAGTTCCTGTCTGTGACCTTATGAGACCCATTAATAAAAACCCAGATAGTCAGGAAAACACTGTCTTGCCAGACCTTTCCAGAAAACTGTGTTCCTCTTCAATAAATTCAAGAAACATAAGTCAGGAGGCAGAAATTTTAAACAAAAGTATAAATATCCAGAAGAGGTATGACAGCCATAAGCAGTCCCCCTGAGGAAAGCTTCAAGTGCACAATAAGAATACGCATGCTAAGTCACTTCCGTCATGTCCGACTCTTTGAGACCCCATGGACTGTAGCCCTCCATGCTGTTCATGGGATTCTCCAGGCAAGAATACTGAAGTGGGCTACCATTTCCTTCTCCAAATAAGAGTATGGAAAACATCAAATTGACAGGGTCCTTATTATGTTCCATTCCCTGAGTCCTTGCGCTATCCTCAGAATGCTTGAAAAATCTTTTGGTTCTAATAACCATTCTAGGTGCCATAATAATCTTTAAGAATGCTAAGACTCCTCTTTGGGGGGTTGGATTGGTTGGAATGGTGGAAGCAAAAAGGGCCAGGCTCCCCACATATATGCATATTATGCAAATGTGTACATCTATGTTGCAAAATGAGAAAAGAAAGGAAAAAAAGAGAGTTGCAGAATTATTTTTTTATGCCCAACAGGATACCATTTCATTTTTTTTATATTGAGATATCATCTGACCTCCATCCCAAATAGAGGCGCTCATAGCTTTTTGCTATGAACACGGAAAACCATTAGTGCTGACAGGCTGATCATATTCTCAAAAGGTCAGGATCTGCTACAGTAGTGCTTTCTGTTCATCATTTGTCATTTCTCTGGGGTCCTTTTAACTTTGGTGTCGACATATGTGTTCCTCATATCTGAGTTGACATCCTCACTTCAAAAGCATGTTTTATTCCTATTGCTTCAAATGCATCAAATAAGATAACCTGTTTTAATAATTAAAAATAATTTTATGGAGAGAAATATGTCATGTAGAAAATGAATCAACACACTAATCACTATTTTCCTTTGATGTCTATCAGGAATTTCTCTCCAAATTTGGTGAGGCAAAAATGGACAGATACCATGCATCGTTGCTGAGGTGAAAATGGACAAGTATCATTAATCTCCTTTAATAAGTGGGGCCACACAGGAGACTCCCCTGAAAGAGTCATCTGAGGATGAAAGCCAAATCTTCTCATCCTCAGTTAATGCTATCTTCATCTGAAGCAATGTCTGAGGATTGTAATGTTGGAGCATGGATTAGTATTACATATCTTCAAGTTGTAATACAAGCTTCTCCTCCAGTTTCAGTTCAGGAAGGTAGATGGAAAGGAAAAGAATGAAAGGGGCTTGATGTCTGATTGAATTGGGGGCCAGAGATGAAGGGGGAGGAATCAATTACCTACCCTCTTCCCTGCTGTCCTTGGTTTCTATAACCTTCCATCCCAAATCTTTTGTTCTGCCCACTTCCCAACAGTGTTTTTTTTGTTGTTGTTCTTGTTCCATCTTTAATCCTCAATTTGCCAACCTAGAGCTTGCAAATATTCATAATACAATTCAAAACCTAGCTTCTGTGGAAAGATTTCCGTGCTGGTTATCCCTTCTACAAGAATGAAAGCACTCTACCATTTTCCAGGCACTTTCATGTACAGCTGAGAGCTGGAAGGGATTTTTGAGATCACCTAGGTCAGGTCTGGGTTTTTAAAAGGAGGACCCCAGTGTTCAGACAGATGAAATGATTCCCCTAAATCATACAAATGTAACACAACTCCTTTGACTCTGTCCTTGGTAATTTTTTCTACTTTTTAAAACGGAAAATGTTAGTCCTACTGGGATTTTTCGGTTTGTTTTTTGTTTTAATGGAAATGAGGAGAACTGCCACCCTTTCTATGCATGAGGGTTGTTTGAGATCCCATCACTCAGGAATAATGGTGGAACAGAGGCCAAAAGATCCTAAAGACGCTAGCCTGGTCCAAGCTCCATGTAGCTTGGAGAGTGACCAGAGCTCTCTTTGGAGGATGTCGAATGTTGATGACTGCATCTGCCTGATGGAGAACCATAGAACTTTATACTTTTAAAATATTTCTGTGTTAACAAAATCAAGGACAGAAGAGTACCATTCAGATACTATTTATCTCCTAGGCATTTTTTGTGCTGTGAACTATGGTGAATCTCCCTGGACCAAATATTGACCCTATTCTTCAAAAAAAGAGTATCTTTCATTCCCTTAAAACCGCATCTTCAGGTGATAAGGAGGAAATCTGCCGCCCCATTGTCCCAGCTCCCTCACCAATGGGAAAGAAAAAGATACCTAGTACCCCTGTGCTCAACTCCTAACTCCACCACAGATGGCTATCACACAGCGAGTGACAGTCCCCACCCACCACGAGACACACACAGCCTCCAACTCCTCTTTTCACACCGGGAAGGAAAGAGGCCACCCAGGGCCAGGAACACACACCCTCTCTGTCCCTCTACTCCCTGCTCTCACCTGTTTTCCGCACTTGTGTCTTTAGAGAGCATTAAGTACACTTCTTTAGACGTTCGATAAGCTGCAACTTAAGGTTTCATGTGATTTTCGTCCCATCATCTTTTCCAGAAATTGGTTTCATTCCCAGCTGATCTTACTGCTAGATTTTTCTCCACTCTTTCAAATTTCTTCCTGTTCAAATTTAAATCCATTATTTCTATTCTTATCTTTGCTAACGAATAAGAGTAGCTTCTCTCCTTTGGGAAACTACCAAGCTGTGTGAAACTGCATTCACGTTTTCTTGTGTATTTTCTCTCATACTTTTATCATGAATTTTGAAGGAGAAAACCTTGCTTTAATTAAAGCACATACACAATTTCATTCTTTCTTAGAATGCCCTTCCATGTTTATTTTCCATAATATTCATCTCCTTAGAGAAATGCAGAGTGATAGAAAAGATGTTTCCTGGATACTGTTTAAAACATACAGTCTATTATCAAAACTACTATCAAAAGTCAACTATTGGGTAACTTGATTATGGAAATTGAAGTAACTTAGTCTACACAGAGATTATTTGACTACTTTACAATTTCCCAGGATGACATATTCCCCCAATTCTGATTTCTTTAATGAATTACTATAATTTGATTTGTGATGAACAGAGTCACTTTCCCTATTTCTATCTCCTGAGTTGTCAGTGATTTTAACGGAGAATTTAATTATGTTGCTTATGAAGTGATACAGCAAATCAATTAGCAACTATTTATCAATGACAATTAAAAATAACAATTCAAACATTTTAAATAACAGTTAATTAAATCAATTAACAGAGTATTTACTGTGTATGTAATACTGCTAGACTTAAATAAAAACATAACAAAAGTTTTCCTTTCCCGTCCCCTTAGTCCCAGTATTCAAACCCCATGCCTGCCAGAGATGCTAAGAGGGCTCAAACAAACCTTGTGTGCACCAGAACCCAGGGACCCCAGACAGATGGAGACAGACCTGTGTTTGAGCATCTCCTATGGAGATACAGGTCAGCAGTGGACTGCCACAGGGACAGGGACTCTGGGGCAGAAGACTTGAGTATGGCATAAGCCATATTATTACAATCTTTATTGCCAAATTCAGACTTAAATTGAAGAAAGTAGCGAAAACCACTAGAACATTCAGGTATGACCTAAATCAAATCCCTATGATTATACAGTGGAACTGAGAAATAGATTTAAGGGACTAGATCTGAGATAGTGCCTGATGAACTATGGATGAAGGTTCGTGACACTGTACAGGAGACAGGGATCAAGACCATCCCCAAGAAAAAGAAATGCAAAAAAGCAAAATGGCTTTCTGAGGAGGCCTTACAAATTGCTGTGAAAAGAAGAGAAGTGAAAAGCAAAGGGGAAAAGGAAAGATATACCCATTTGAATGCAAAGTTCTAAAGAATAGCAAGGAGAGATAAGAAGGCCTTCCTCAGTGATCACTGCAAAGAAATAGAGGAAAACAATAGAATGCAAAAGACTAGAGATCTCTTCCAGAAAATTAGACATACCAAGTGTACATTTCATGAAAAGATGGGCTCAATAAAAGACAGAAATAGTATGGACCTGACAGAAGCAGAAGATATCAAGAAGACATGGCAAGAGTACACAGAAGAACTGTACACAAAAGAGCTTCATGACCCAGAATATCACAGTGGTGTAATCACTCACCTAGAACCAGATATCCTGGAATGCAAAGTCAAGTGGGCCTTAGAAAGCATCACTACAAAGCTAGTGGAAGTAATGGAATTCCAGTTGAGCTATTTCAACTCCTAAAAGATGATGCTGTGAAAGTGCTAAACTCAACATGCCAGCAAATTTGGAAAACTTGGCAGTGGCCACAGGACTGAAAAGGGTCAGTTTTCATTCCAATCCCTAAGAGAGGCAATGTCAAAAAATGCTCAAACTACTGCACAATTGCACTCATCTCACACACTTGTAATGCTCAAAATTCTCCAAGCCAGGCTTCAACAATATGTGAACCTTGAACTTCTAGATGTTTAAGCTGGTTTAGAAAAGGCAGAGGAACCAGAGATCAAATTGCCAACATCCACTGGATCACTGAAAAAGCAAGAG
Source organism: Bison bison bison (assembly GCF_000754665.1). NCBI lineage: Eukaryota > Metazoa > Chordata > Mammalia > Artiodactyla > Bovidae > Bison > Bison bison. The sequence continues at coordinate 2,243,496 of NW_011495082.1, forward strand.
AGTTCCAGAAAAACATCTATTTCTGCTTTATTGACTATGCCAAAGCCTTTGACTGTGTGGATCACAATAAACTGTGGAAAATTCTGAAAGAGATGGGAATACCAGACCACCTGACCTACTTCTTGAGAAATCTGTATGCAGGTCAGGAAGCAACAGTTAGAACTGGACATGGAACAACAGACTGGTTCCAAATAGGAAAAGGAGTATATCAAGGCTGTATATTGTCACCCTACTTATTTAACTTATAGGCAGAGTACATCATGAGAAACGCTGGACTGGAGGAAGCACAAGCTGGAATCAAGATTGCTGGGAGAAATATCAAAAACCTCAGATATGCAGATGACACCACCATTATGGCAGAAAATGAAGAACTAAAGAGCCTCTTGATGAAAGTGAAAGAGGAGAGTGAAAAAGTTGGCTTAAAGCTCAACATTCAGAAAAATTAAGATCATGGCATCCCGCCCCATCACTTCATGGCAAATAGATGGGGAAACAGTGTAAACAGTGTCAGACTTTACTTTTTTGGGCTCCCAAATCACTGCAGATGGTGACTGCAGCCATGAATTTAAAAGATGCTTACATAGGAAAGTAATGACCAACCTAGACAGCATATTAAAACACAGAGACATTACTTTGCCAACAAAGGTCCGTCTAGTCAAGGCTATGGTTTTTCCTGTGGTCATGTATGGATGTGAGAGTTGGACTGTGAAGAAAGCTGAGTGCCAAAGAATTCATGCTTTTGAACTGTGGTGTTGGAGAAGACTCTTGAGAGTCCCTTGGACTGCAAGGTCATCCAGCCAGTCCATCCTAAAGAAGATCAGTTCTGATTATTCATTGGAAGGACTGATGTTGGAGCTGAAGCTCCGATACTGTGGCCACCTGATGCAAAGAGCTGACTCATTTGAAAAGACCCTGATGCTGGGAAAGATTGAAGGTGGGAGAAGGGGACGACAGAGGATGAGATGGTTGGATGACATTACTGACTGAATGGACATGAGTTTGAGTAAAGTCTGAGAGTTGGTGATAGACAGGGAGGTCTGGCGTGTTGCAGTCCATGGGGTTGCAAAGAGTCAGACACGACTGAGTGACTGAACTAAACTAAATGAACTAGTCCCAGTATAATCTCCAGGGACATAAATATCCCTGCCATCCCTTTCCTGATCCTCAAATTTTACCTTATTTCCAGCGCTTCCCTGGTGGCTCAGAGGTTAAAGCGTCTGCCTGGAATGCAGGAGACCCGGGTTTGATCCCTGGGTCGGGAAGATCCCCTGGAGAAGGAAATGGCAACCCACTCCAGTACTCTTGCCTGGAGAATCCCATGGACGGAGGAGCCTGGTAGTCTACAGTCTATGGGGTCCCAAAGAGTCAGACATGACTGAGTGACTTCACTCACTCACTCACTGACTCTTCCCCCCCAAATCAATGCTATCAAATGACCACACCCTGCCTCACATGAGGCTCCATCTGGCAAAAGTTAAACATCTTACTCCTTTCCCCCAACACAGTGTGCTGCTTTCCACCATCACAAGGTCAATTTCAAGTTACTGAATACTATCTGTGCATCCCCAGCCCCACCCAGACCTGGCCTCTCCCCTTTCAGATACACTCCCGTTCATAATCACCAGCTATGTGAGATACTTCTGTCATCTTCCTCACTCCACTCTGCACTCTGTTGACCTACAGCAGCATTCTTTACAAATAGAACAAGAACCCTTGAGAGTCTATAATGATTTTCCAAAGGATATACAACCAAGAATGGTTTTAAGTAGGATTTCCAGATCCTCACCTTCCATATACATTCTTTTATAAAACTGATCTGTCTGGGCTTCCCTGGTGGTCCAGTGGTTAAGAATCTGCCTGCCAACGCAGGGGACACAGTTTCAATCCCTGGTCTGGGAAGATCCCACATGCCTTGGAGAAACTAAGCCTATGCACCACAACTACTGAGTCTATGTTCTAGAGCCCAGGAACCACAACTACTGAAGTCCAAACGCCCTTGAGCCCATGCTCCACAACAAGAGAAGCCATCGCAACAAAGAAGAGCCCCCACTCAGGCAGCTAGAGAAAGCCTGTGCACAGCAACAAGGACCCAGTGCAGCCAAAAATAAATAAAAATAAAGTCTTAAAAGAACAAAACCTGATCTGTCTGAGAATGGTTTTAGATGGAAGTCATCATGACCATTCTGCTTTCCCACCTCACTTTTCTCAATTTCTCATTTGTCCTTTCCCACATAAACAGACACATACTAATATACATACACATATTCATAGGTCGATAGGTAAATAAAATCTCTCTCACTCCAAATGTTACTGTATTGCATATTTTGAGATATGAAAAAAAGAAAAAATCCAGGGCCCAAAATTCAAGAACATGAATTCTAAAGCCTACTTTAATCAAGATTTTATACATCTTTTCTAGGCCTCATATTTTTCTTTATCTTATACCCATTTCATGAACCGTGAACTTCCAGATGTTCAAGCTGGTTTTAGAAAAGGCAGAGGAACCAGAGATCAAATTGCCAACATCCGCTGGATCATCAAAAAAGCAAGAGAGTTCCAGAAAAACATCTATTTCTGCTTTATTGACTATGCCAAAGCCGTTGACTGTATGGATCACAATAAACTGTGGAAAATTCTGAAAGAGATGGGAATACCAGACCACCTGACCTGCCTTTTGAGAAACCAATATGCAGGTCAGGAAGCAACAGTTAGAACTGGACATGGAACAACAGACTGGTTCCAAATAGGAAAAGGAGTACGTCAAGGCTGTATATTATCACCCTGCTTATTTAATTTATATGCAGAGTACATCAAGAGAAATGCTGGACTGGAGGAAGCACAAGCTGGAATCAAAATTGATGGAAGAAATATCAATAACCTCAGATATGCAGATGACACCACCCTTATGGCAGAAAGTGAAGAGGAATGAAAAAGCCTCTTGATGAAAGAAGAGAGTGAAAAAGTTGGCTTAAAGATCAACATTCAGAAAACTAAGATCATGGCATCTGGTCCCATCACTTCATGGCAGATAGATGGGGAAACAATGGAAACACTGGCTGACTTTATTTTTCTGGGCTCCAAAATCACTGCAGGTGGTGATTGCAGCCATGAAATTAAAACACACTTACTCCTTGGAAGGAAAGTTATGGCCAACCTAGATAGCATATTAAAAAGCAGAGACATTACTTTGCCAACAAAGGTCCATCTAGTCAAGGCTATGGTTTTTCTAGTGGTCATGTATGGATGTGAGAGTTGGACTACGAAGAAAGCTGAGCTCTGAAGAATTGATGCTTTTGAACTGTGGTGTTAGAGAAGACTCTTGAGAGTCCCTTGGACTGCAAGGAGATCCAACCAGTCCATCCTAAAAGAGATCAGTCCTGGGTGTTTACTGGAAGGACTGATGTTGAAGCTGAAACTCCAATACTTTGGCCATTTGATGTGAAGAGCTGAATCATTGGAAAAGACTCTGATGCTGGGAAAGACTGAGGGCAGGAAGAGAAGGGGACGACAGAGGATGAGATGGTTGGATGGCATCATCAACTCGATGGACTTGGCTTTGGGTGGTCTCTGGGAGTTGGTGATGGACAGGGAGGCGTGGTGTGCTGCGGTTCATGGGGTCACAAAGAGTCGGACATGACTGAGAGACTGAACTGAACTGAACTATACCCATTCCTGTTAAGAGTCAAGTATGGTATAGAAATAGGAGGCTTTGGCCTCTGTAGGGATGCAGCAGAGAGTGATAATGAGCTTAAGGACTTCATCTCCTCCTTTACTCAACTATTTACCAAAAAATGCATTGCTGTTAAAGAAGAGCCTAAGAGAATAAAGCAGGAGAGTATATGGCTAAGAAATACTAAAAGTAGTGAAAACTTTCTTCATTTGGGCAGCAAACTCTTAGTGAGGTCTATGGCTTGTCTGTCTGAAAGTGAGCCTGAACAAGTGAGAAGTGAGGGAAGTGTGTACTAACACATTCATTTGAACTGATAAAGGAGGTCAGATTTGTCTGAGAGAAAGTCATCCTAATTTAGTCAATTGGCTTGATAATGAAAACTATCCTTGCCTATTTGGTTACATGACAGATGTGTTCTGTAATCTGAATGAGTTAAATCTATAGTTCCCAAGTTTTAATGAAAAAATATTTAAAGCATGTGATATAATAAATGCAACTTACCCAAAAATTACAGTATTAGCAAAGGTATATTGAAATTAACAGTGTTTCAATGTTCCCAACAATCTCTGAACACATAAGTTTTTTCAAAAGTGCCTTTAGATAAAGGAGAAATAGGTACAGTTAACAGTTACTTGATGAGTCTCAGGGAAACCTTTTTGTTATGCTGACCAGGAATTCAGAAGCTGAATAAATAGGTTATTTTATAAATTCTTTTGCTATTCTTTGCTCTCAACAAAATTGAAGAAGATGTCTTCATGATGACAGATTTTTAAAAATAATTTTTGGTGACATATTACTGTGGTTTTTGGTATCCAACTTAGAATGAGTTCAAATAATTGTGAGAGGTTGTTATGAAACATAAATTCCCTTCATTCTTTTTCAGGCCTTCTGATCTATTCCACATGCTCACATCCACAGTGGGAATACAACTGATATTGAACCATCTTTTATTACAAGTACTCACCCCGAAGAAAAGGCTATCCATGTGATTTAAAAATACATTTCTAATAACATTATTTTCTAATGTTTGGTAATATTATAGCAAAATGTAAAATATATTTATTACCAGTTGTGTAGTAATAAAAAATCTTAAAGATAACTCAATGTTGAAGAAAAAAGTGTTAAGACTTAAGAGCATTATGGTTACAAAATAATCAAATTTTTAATTTCAACTAGGATAGAATTCTATGAGAAAAAATGGAATAGAAATACAGGTGGTACATATATATGTAATGGAATATTACTCAGCCATTAAAAAGAATGAAATAATGCCATTTGTAGCAATATGGACAGACATGGGATTATCATACTAAGTAAAGTAAGTCATAAAGAGAAAGACAAATATCATATAATATCACTTACATGAGGAATATCAAAAAAATGATACAAATGAACTTATCTACACAACAGACTCATAGACTTAGAGAATGGACCTGGGGTTACCAGAGAGGAAGGGCTGGCGGGAAGGAAGAGATCCAGAGTTTAAGACTGAAATGTACACACTGCTATATTTAAAACAGGTAACCAACAAGGACTTACTGTATAGCACAGAGAACTCTGTTCAAAACTCTGAAATAATCTAAATGGGAAAGAATTTGAAAAAGAATAGATACATGTATATGTATAATTGAATCACTTTGCTATACACCTGAAACTAATACAATATTGTTAATCACCTACACTCCAATATAAAATTAAAAAAATATTTAAGGAAATATAGGTTCAAAGAGGTAAAGAAAAATAGAAAATGGAAGTAAAGAAGCTATTCATGAGTTGTTTCTATACTTTAAGTATAGCATCTATTCAGCATATATTCAGAAAAGTATAAAAATCTTAAGGGTAGTTCAGTAAATTTTCACGAAATGATTATGTAAAGCAGCACCCAGACCAAGAATAAGAACATTAACAGCACCCTAAAACACTTAGTACTCTCTTGTCCTGACACCCCTAAGTTAACCACTGTCCTTGCTTCCAACATCCCAGCTAAGATGTGCTTGCTTTTTGAACTTTATATAAATGACATTTTATAGTATGTGCTTTTTTTCCTGTTGCCTTTTACTCAGCATTATGTTTGTGAAGTTCATCCATTTTCATATATTGTTTAAATGTACTGTGTTTGTGTGTGTGTGTGTGTGCGTGTGTGCGTGTGCGCTCAGTCACGTCTGACTCTTTGCAACCCTTTGGGCTATAGCCTGCCAGGCTCCTCTGTCCATGGGATTTTTCAAGAAAGAATACTGGAGTGGGTTCACTCCTCCACAGAATCTTCCTGACCCGGGGATTAAACCCATGTCTCCTGCGTCTCCTGCACTGCAACCAGATTCTTTACCTGCTGAGCCATCAAGAAAGCCCTAAATGCACCAAAATAGGTTTTAAATATTTATTTTAAACTAACAATTTTACAACATGCAAGAAACTACATATTTGAATCTGTCAAACACATGAGGAAAATTTTGGATGCCTGCTCAAAAGTATGAAGGTTTCGTTATTTAGTGTCCATGGGCTTCAATTTTACCATATTTTAAACGAGGTTAAATACTGTTTTTCTCATAGAGTGGCTATGAGGCTCTACCCAGAAAGTGCTTAGCATAGTTTCTGACATGTTATAAACAGCAGCCGTGGTTGTGGTTGTAGTTGCTGCCTTCCAATGAGCCATCCTAACTTTTCTAACACCATCTCTGAATCCCTCCTCCTTACTGACCCCAAGTGCTACATCTAAAACATATACACATGTCCCTCCCATGCTGACACTAACCTTGTTCTGGTTTTCTGTCACTTAGAGCATATGGCCCAAGCACTCCTGCACGACTTACAGTGACGACCTAGACCAGACCTCTGCCTACCACCTCTGTAATTTAGGTGTATAAAGACATCTTTCCCTGAACTATTGGAAAAAATAACTGAGGGGTGGGGAGAAATCTTTAAAAAGAAAACCTTAGTCTATGTATGTAAAGCATTTGGCATGAAACAAGTAACAAATGGCAAGTTACCCAGGTAGGAAGGAAGAAAGGAGAGAGGAAAGATTGCGGCCTAATCTGATAGTGTTGGCATTGGAAGGATACCTATCATGGTGACAGGTCTCAACCTGTTCTTGATATCCACTTTCTAGCCAAGTTGTGTAGATGTGGCATAAGGAAAATAAGTAGGAGGCATGATTTTATTCCATTTTGTAGATAAGAAAACTATGATCCTGAGAAGTTAAGTGATTTGCCCAAGAATTCACAGGGAATCATGGAAGAACCAGGATTCTTATGTGAATCTATCAGACTCCAGAGCTGTTTTTTATTTTTTTTTTCCTCCATTCCACGGATCTCTGAAATATTCTAATTTTAAAGTGGCGTCTCAAAGATGCTCTCCTCCTAGGGGGAGATAATTTTCAATTTCAGCCTCTCTGAGCCTCAGGGTCTAGCTTGTAAAATTGAGCTAATAATAGTAATTGCCTTTTAAATGAGTTAATACTTGAGCTATGCCTAAAATAACACTCAATAAGTTTTACCTCTATTGTTGTTTTAATTTTATACTCTTAGCTCATTGGCTTTCTGATTTAAATAGAAAATCAGTGTATGAGGCTTTGGCCAAAATAGGTCAGATCTCTCATGGGAGCATTATCCCTTCCATATAAGGTAAACATCAATGTTTTGATATACCCTTGACTATTTTCCTAATCATTACCATAGGTCTTTAATATTCCTGTGAACTCAAGACCCAATCATAGGTGCTAAATAGGTGCTGATTCAACCTTGCAACAAACCTGTAAAATTAGCACATATTTCAAAAAAAGAAAAAAAACACACATTCCATGGTAAAATTGTATATTCTCGGCTAATAAACTTGCCATAGCATCCTATTTTTAGAAACTCAACTTCTCCCATTGTACTTTAAAGTCTGTGAAGCTCAGTTTTTTAAATATAAATATTCTGTATTATTATAACAATAATAATAATAGTAATGTCCAAAATTCTGTTTCATAATTTATGATGTGTTTGTACATTTATTATTGCATTTAATTTTTCTCATGAATATGTGTTTGACCAGGGATATGGTAAATATAAATGCTGTCATTTATAGAAAGGTGGAAATGAATGGTACATTTCAAAGAATAATTTAAATCATCCTTCATACATATCGCATGGCAAGAAAAGGACTTGCCTGGATAGAGTCTGAACAGAAATTAACTATCATGGCCACAGTGGATCAAGCAGAGAACACAAGGATGGCCTGAATACAATCCCTGTTTTATGGAGGGTCCAGCCCACCTGGACACAAGCAGTCACAAAAACACACCCACACGACAGGCAGACGAAACCTACATAGTACAAATTTATGACATACGCATTGCTGAGCTGAAATCCTGGGTTCTCAGGATGAATAGCCCATATAGAGGAAGCAAAGAGAGAGGACTCGAATCCGCTGATAGTTTAGAAAACACTGTCTTCCTGAGAAGGTGCTGTGGGGTGAGTGACTGAGCCTTGCTTCTCAATGTGTTGCCCGCAGAGCACCAGCATCTACATCCCCGGGAAGCTCAAAAGGACGACACGATCTCAGGGCCCACACCTGACCTCCTGAGGCAGATTTTGAACTTTAACAGGATTCCCAAGTGATCTGCACATACATTAAAATTGGTTTAGAAGCCCCAGTATAGAAATATCTGGGGAGTTTTATTAAGAAATGTTCAGACCTGGGCCCCACCCCAAGCTTTATTATGTCAGAGTCACTTGCCCATCTTCATTGTATCTCAGCTAAAACATAGCTTTCTTTATGAAGTCTTCCCTGACCCACCTTCAGACGAAGTCAGATTCCTCAGTTATCATTCTCAAGGCTTGTTTAGTTGAAATTATACTTTATAACTACGCATTTATGCTATATGATAACTGTCTCTCAGGCTGGCAAACACTCTGTGAGAGCAGCAACTGCTTCTAGTTTTGCTTAGCATTACACTCCCAGCAGCTAGTAGAATTCTTGTCACATGTTAGACATTCGATATGTTCACTCATTCATTCCACAAATATCTGTTGAGGACCTACAGTATTCTAACTGCTTAAGATGTATCAGTGAGTGAAACAAGGGTCCCTGAAGGAAGTGACAGAAAATAAATGTGTTGTTCTATTTCTAGTAAGGAAAGAAAATTAATGATAAGGACGAAAAATAAAACGATCGTGTAGTACACAAGAGAGATAGAAGTGTTACTCAAAAATAAGAATGAAGACAGGGTTAGGGGAACTGGGAGCACTGATGGGAATGGGGGTGGGACAAACCAAACATTTTAAATAGGGCAATAAGGGCAACGTGTCACGTCTGCAAGAGATTTGGAGGGAAGCAGTTGTTAGCTCACAGACCTCTCAAGCAAGAACATGCCAGACTAGAGAAACAACACTGCAAAGATCCTAATGAAGGAGCACACTGGTGTGTTCCAGGAACTGCAAAGTTTCCAGAGTGGGCAACATGGAATAGTGGGGAGACAGAGGAGGTGGCAAGCTGTGGGGTAGGAGTATGAGGTGGCTACACAGAGGGAACTGGAGACCAGATCATTTAATGCAGGGTCTCCTAGGTGGGTATAAGGACTTTGGCTTTTTCACTGTGTGAAACATGCAGCCGTTGCAGGATTTTGAGCAGCAGAGAGACATAACTTGACTTAATTTTAAAGAAAACATTCTGATTACTGTGTTGAGAACACATTAAAAGGGATCAAGAGTAAAAACAGAGGGTAAAGAAATCAAGAAACTACTGCAGCAAGTCGGGTGACAAATTATGATAATGACGGTGGCTTAGACCCAGGCATTAGCAGTGGCATTGGAGAGAACTGGTTCAGATCTGAATAATATGTGTACACACATATGAATCCATGTATTATCACAAAGCAAACACAACCGAATGAACACCACTAAGGTCAAAGAAGAGAAGTCCTCTCCTGTCTCCTCCTAAGGGTAACCACTAGTTCAGTTCAGTTCAGTTTACTTCAGTCGCTCAATTGTGTCCGACTCTTTGCGACCCCATGAACTGCAGCACACCAGGCCTCCCTGTCCATCACCAACTCCTAGAGTTTACCCAAACTCATGTCCATTGTTTCAGTGATGCCATCCAACCATCTCATCCTCTGTCATTCCCTTTTCCTTCTGCCTTCTATCTTTCCCAGCATCAAGGTCTTTTCAAATCAGTCAGCTCTTTACATCAGGTGGCCAAAATATTGGAGTTTCAGCTTCAACATCAGACCTTCCAATAAACACCCAGGACTGATTTCCTTTAGGATGGACTGGTTGGATCTCCCTGCAGTCCAGGGGACTCTCAAGAGTCTTCTCCAACACCATAGTTCAAAAGCATCAATTCTTTGGTGTTCAGCTTTTTTTATAGTCCAACTCTCACATCCATACATGACTACTGGAAAAACCATAGCCTTGACTAGACGGACCTTTGTTGGCGAAGTAATGTCTGCTTTTTAATATGCTGTCTAGGTTGGTCATAACTTTCCTTCCAAGGAGTAAGCATCTTGTAACCACTATCTTGACTTCTAACACTATCGGTTTACCTATTTTCATTCTGCGCATAAATGGAATCAACAATATACATTTTTTGATATGTCTGACCTCTTCTCTTGAAATTGATTCATGCTGTTACATGTAACTGAAGTTCATGAAAGTTTACTGCAGGATAGTGTTTGAGTGTATAAATATGCATAATTTATTTATCCTTCTTACTGTTGCCAGGGGCTTTCCAGGTGGCGCAGTGGTAAACAATCTGCAGCCAATTGCAGGAGGTGCAAGAGATGCCAGTTCGATCCCTGGGTTGGGAAGACCCCCTGGAGTAGGAAATGGCAATCCACTCCAGTATTCTCACTAGAAATCTCCATGGACGGAGGAGCCTGGAGGGTCACAGTCCATAGGGTCACAGTCCATGGGGTCACAGAGAGTTGAAAGCAACAGAGCATGCACTGTTGTCACGCAATGGTTGTTTCCAGTTTACGGCTATTTTGAATAATAGTACCATGAACATTCTTAAACATGCATTTTTGTGTCATTATCTATTGGTCTTATTGCTAGAAGTAGAATTGGATATTAGGTAATTAGTTATAGATGCATACAATTTTCATAGATAATGTTAAGCAATTTCTTGAAGTGCATTTTATCAACTTTAACTCTTACCAGTGGATATAAAGTGTTCCGATTGCTCTGCATTGGGCTTTGCAAATTTTAGCCATTTTATTGAATATGTAGTGATAACTCAGAGGGGATTTAATTAACATTTTTCTGATGATTTAAAGGTGAGCACCTTTTCATATGTTTATTGACTGTTTGGAGATGGTCTTTGTAAAGTGCCTCTTCAGAATACATTCTTCTATTGCATTGTTTATGTCTCTTTTCTCATTGATTTCCAGAAATTCTCTGTTTTGGGAAAGAGCTTGTCAACTGCATGCACTGCAAGTATCTTCTCATATTAAACGGTTTATTTTTCACTTTCTTCAATAGTGTCTTCCGATGATTACAGTTGCTTAATATTAATGTAATTCAGTTTCATTTTTTTTTCTATATGAATATCCAATTGACCTGGCACCATCTATTGAAAAGACCATCTTTTCATTTCTTTTCTATACTGCAACATTTATCACAGATCAAGAGTTCATGTTTGTGTGTGTATAGTTCTAAATTATCTGTTCTGTTCCATTGATATATCACCAACTATTTTGGCTTTCAACCCAGAATTCACTAGCATAAGTGTTCCATGTTTTTCCTCTGTTTTAAGAGCATTTTGGATATTCTTAGCTTTTTGCATTTCCACATAAATTTTAAAATTGGCTTGTTAACTTTGATAATAATAACAATGAAAAACTCAGATTTTGGTTGTAATTTAAATCTATAAATGAATTAAGAGAGAACTGACATCTGTACAATACTGCATCCTCCAATGAACATGGTATACATGACCATTGATTTATGTCTTTTAATTTCTATCATTAATGCTTTATAGATTTGTGTGTAGATGCCTTACATATCTTTCATTAAATATTCAAGAATTTTATGTTTAATGCTACCAAAAATAATCTTTATTATACAGAAATATACAAAAATTTATATGTTGAACTTGTACCCAGAAAAGTTGTTAAACTTATTAACTACACAACTTATCTGTAGACTGTTTTGGATTTTCAAGGTAAGCAATTATATTGTGTAAGAATAACAACATTTACATTTCTTTCTTTTTAATCCTTGTAGCTTTTAATTTTTCTTGCCTGCTGAACAATGTTGAATAAAAGTAAAGTTTTCCTATCTTATCCCTAACTCAGAGGAAAATGCTCAAAAGTTCTCATTTAAGTATGATGCTTGCTGTAGGCTTTTTGCAGATGTTCATAACTAGATTAAGGAATAGAAGGCTATAGTTTTCTAAAGTTTTTTAAATCATGAATAGATATTGAGTTTAATCAAATTATTTTTCTGCATCTATTTTTCTCTTTTATTCTGTTAATGTGGTAATCACACTAATTGACTTGCAAATGTTAACCCAAATTTCCATTTGTGGATTAAAATCTATTTGATCATGATATAATATCCTTTTCAATATATTGCCAGATTTAGTTTGCTAACATTGTTTTAGGATTTTGTTATCTATGTTCATGGATGAGATTGGCCTGATCTTTGCCTTACGCCAACCTTCACAGGTTTTGGTGTTAAGGTTATACTGGCTTCAAAAAATACTGAAATGCAGTTAGTCTTTTATTCTTTAGAAGATTTTGTAAGATTAGCATTATTTTTTTCTTTTTACATTTGGTAATACTTATGAAGCTTCCTTTTTGGTGAATGTTCAAAATATTGATTAAATCTAAAATTACAGAATGGGAAGGAAGAGCATCAAGTCTGAAAGCCACTCTCTTATTGAAGGACACCTGAGTTGAAAGAAAAAGGACTTAATCAACACACTTCAAGACCAAACACAGCCCTACTATATGCTGTAAGTTCCCAGTATATCCTTCCTGAGAGACATACCTATAGCAAGGAGAAATCTGAATTTTCAGAATTACTTTTCCTTGGTTGTGTTAAAAATTAAGTTTGGCTATTGTGATTGACCTCAGCTACTCTCCTTGGCTTTATTGTAAGCATCTCCAAGTCAGGTTTTTTTCTCCTAATGTCCCCTTTTAGTCACCTCTCAGTATCCAACATAACAGGCTGACTGCCTAGGAAAGGAATCAGAGAGAAAGTACATTAATATCTCAAATGTTATTTCCACAATATCCATGTATTCATTAGAAAAAAATGAACGATAGAAGCAAAAGTTGGGATACTATGCACAGTGAAATAAGTCAGGCAGAGAAAGACAAATATTGTATGATCTCACTTGTATGCAGAATCTAAAAATATATATTTATAGAAACAGAGAATAGATTGGTGGCTTCTGGGAGTGGGGGACCAGGTTGAGAATGGGTAAAGACAGTCAAAATGCACAAACTTCTAGTTATAAGACAAATACATCCTAGGAATGCAATATACTGTATTATATACTTGAAAGTTGCTAAGAGAGTAGATCTTGAATGCTCTCACTACACACACAAAAAAATTGTAACTATGTGAGTTGACAGATGGGCTAACTAACCTTATGGTGGTAAACATTTCACAATGTATACATAATCAAATCACTATGCCATACACCCTAAACTTACACAATAGTATATGTCAACTGTATCCCAATAAATCTGGAAAAGAGATGCAAAAATTATTTGAAAGTGTCTCGTAATCAGCAGAAAAAGTGAAACTGCTCAGTCTTGAAAGGTAAGAAGAAGCCAAGGCTCCTCCAATGTTATACTCACAATCACCCACATTTGGCCTCCCAAAGGAAGAACCAGGAGATAAATAATATACGCTTGAGTTGACAGGTTGATATGGAAAACAGTTCATCTTGTGATGGTTTCTCTCAGTCAGAATTCAGTGGTTATTTCCCATCATAGTCTAATAACATGAAACGTAAGCAATCTTTTCACCAGTGTTGTGCCCTTAGAAATGTGATTCAAGACAGTCAAGGTGCTCTTCAACATGTTTGCTTCTTTCCTTGATTATTTTTAAACTGGTAACTTACACTTACAGTGACATTCAGAATGACTTTTTTTTCCCTTTCATCATACAAAAAAGAAAGGGGGGAATGCTTCCAAATCCTCTTGGAACAAACCTAGTTGGTCAATTAAGTGGTAAATAAATATTGTTGCCAAACTACCTTTACAGTATGACATAGAGAATACCTTTGTGTTTTTTTAAAAATTTTTTAAAAGCCCTACATTAACTCTCTGGGAGTTATGACATGGGCAAAATTATCAATAAAATCTTAGTGTTTATCAAAAGCCTCCCAGCTCTCTTAGAACCTTCCTGCTTCCACATTTGGATCTCGCTGCTCCAACCCCCCGGGCCTGTCCCATCCTTCCAGCCTGTGACCGGATAGCAGAGAAAAATTAATTACATATTTCCTTGCCCCGTACACAGTTTGAGGCAACAAAAAGATCAGAAAACATTTTAACAATGAGGGAACTCATGCACATCCAAGCCAATCAGACCAGTGCCAGGTTCTGGGAGGTAATCAGTGATGAACATGGCATCAGCCTGACCCACACCCATATCATGGAGCCAGACCGCATTTCCATCTACCAAATACAATGAAGCCACAGAAGGCAAATATGTCCCTCATGCTATCTTTTTGGATCTAGAACCCAGGAGCATGGGCTCTGTTCTCTCAAGTCCTTTTGGTCAGATCATCAGACCAGGTGATTTGTTTTTGGTCAGTCTGGGGCAGGCAACAACTGAGGCAAGGGCTGCCAGGGACCAGCCCCAGCTGATCCAGGGTATTTGAAGCGGGGATGGCGTCAGCGACCTATTTATTTAAATATTTTATCAAAGATATAAAGAGTAATAGGATGAGGATAGCACAGTAGGAAAATTCAGTGGAGAAAAGAGGCTGAGTAGCTTGGTTTACGCGGGAGACCAATAAAACTTCAAGACAAGAAGTTTGCACCACTTACGTAGGCTGCAGGCATCCTTCCGTTCTCCTGAAGGAGAGGAGACACTGAGGCCTCCCCGGTCGGATCTTAGAAGCCCAGGCATAATTAGCAAGCATGGCGGGTTCCACACTCCAGATGGAGACTCAGCCAGAATTTGGGAGAGAGAACGACACGGGGAGACCAAGTTTTGGTGAACAAGGCCCGCATTTTATTTTCCAAAGTAGTTTTTATACCTTAAGTTGTGCATAGAGGATAATAGGGGAAGGAGTGGAGTCATGCAAGGACAGCAATTCCTGGTCCTAATCAAAGCCAGGCTTTCAAACTTATCATATGCAAAAGTTCAGGTGAATTACATCATCTTCTGGCCAGGAGGCCTGTTAACATTTTAAGAAACTTATCTTTCTCTAAAGGTGATTATTCCAAAGTCAGGCACCAGCCTCCAAAAAAGCATTGGACAAAGCTGCATTCCTATAGGGCAAAGGTGAGGTGGGCTCAGTCAAGAAAAGAATTAACTCAAGGGTCCAAGGTTACAAACATTGAGGCTACTACTTACATTTCTATACACCCATTATATCAATCAATACACTGCCAAGGACACAGTAGGTAAGGGGTATGGAGACTTAGCAACAAACATTGGCCCAATAAATGAAAAACCCTTCACCAATACAATTTCTAATCAATCTTTTAACTACTCAAAGGAATCTGTGTGTAGACAGTTTAGAACATCTCCTGCCTCTCACAGTTGGGAAACAATCACATGTGGCCGGAAAAACCTATTCAGGCAGGCTAGAGGATTTCCAAAGGAGTTTGTAGGTTAAACACTGTCACACCCAGGAATTATTAACTGGAGCTGTAAGCTAACTCTTTTTTCAGAGAGAGGTAGTGGGGGACAGCCCCCTGTTAAGTCAGAGGTGTAGGTGAAAGCACAAAGCAGAAAGTAGGCAGACTCTGGTTTTGGGGGTAGATGCTCGAGAATTTCCAGCGGGACTCCTGAGGCTCGATCCCGCCTTTGCTTATGCCGAGCCTCCTTCCTCATGACCTTTGTCATGGGCGGAGTTCCTCATGCTGGCTCCTGGCAGTGATAGAATTCCAGTTGAGCTATTCCAGATCCTGAAAGATGATGCTGTGGGAAGTGCTGCACTCAATATGCAATATGCAATATGCACTCAATATGCAATATGCCGGCTCCCGGCAAAGGGCCATGATACAGAGGGGGCCAACATCATGAACACCCTCAGTGAGGTGCCCTCAAGCCAGTGTCTGGCACTGTGGTTGAGTCCTACAACACCACCCATCAGCTACTGGAAAACACTGATGAGATAGATCTACTTCGTTGACAATGAGGCCCTTTACAATATATGCTTCCACACCCTCAAGCTGACCTTGCCAACCCACAGGGACCTGAACCACCTCCTTCCAGCCTCCATGAGTGATGTCACTACCTGCCTCTGCTCCCTTGGCCAGCTCGGTGCCAACCTCCACAACCTGGCAGTCAACATGGTGCCCTTCCCATGTCTCCACTTCTTCATGCCTGGATTTGCCCCTCTGACCAGTCATGGAAGCCAGCAGTATCAGGCGCTCAGTGGGCCCAAGCTCATCCAGCTGGTCTTCAATGCCAAGAACATGACGGCTGCCTGTCACCCCCACCATGGCCGGTACTGAGCGGGTAAAAGGCAGGAAGGCCAGGGGTCCCCAAATGGAGGACACAGGCTGCAAGTATCAGACATTTTTTATCTCTCTCTTAAGCGGCAGGAGGAAACAAACTAGTGTTATATTTTTTCCCCTTCTCTATACAAAGAGGTTTCTCTTAAAACTTTGTGTTGCCATAATGACACCCGGTTCCACTTAACACTTCTCAAACCTTGAGCTGACCAATGCATTTTCCTTATGGAAATGTTTGTCTTAAGCTATGTTAATGTACCCTAGACTCTGTCTTCAAGTGGGTTCGCCTAAAGGCTCAGAACCAACTTGACAAACCAGTATGTTATGCTCATACATTATTCTCCTAATCTAAGTTAATGAAACTATATATTTGTATGGAAATCTGCCTTTCTTCAAGACTCATGTCAATTGTTTTATGGCCCGGGATGACTCACCTGGTGCCATTCTGAGTTTTGAGACATTTCCTTTGTTTAATTAGCAGACTGCTAGTAGCTATATAGTATCTGGCTAAAGACTAGCAGGGGGGTACTCTATCTGCCACCTTCTGATGTCTATGTCAGATGCTTTCTCTATCTCTTTTATACTTTAACAAAACTTTATTACACAAAAGCTCTGAGCTACCAAGCCTAGTCTCTGGCCCTGGGTTGAATTCTTCTCCTCTGGAGGCCAAGAATCCCAGCATCTTTCATGGTTAAGCAACAACCTTTCAGTACCTCATGGGGTATGCTATCTTCTGTGGGCTAATATCCATGAAGGAGGTGGATGAGCAGATGTTCAACGTACAGAACAAAGTCAGAAGCTACTTCTTGGAATGGATCCCCAACAATGTCAAGATGGCCATCTGCAACATCCCATCCCATGGCCTCAAGATGGTAGTCACCTTCACTGGCAACAGCACGACCATCCAGAATCTTTTGAGCACATCTCAGAGAAGTTCAATGCCATGTTCCACAGACAGGCCTTCCTCCACTGGTACACAGGTGAGGGAATGGATAAGATGGAGTTCACTGAGGCTGAGAGCAACATGAACGACCTCATCTCTAAACACCAGCAGTACCAGGATGCCACCACAGAAGAGGGGGAGGATTAGAGTGAGGAGGCCAAAAAGAAGGCCTAAGGCCAAGTCCCCATCATCTCAGGCTTCTCAGTCCCCTCAGCTTTCTTCCTCAATTGGCCCTTTCCTCACCCTCAGCATTTGTGTTTTCTGACTCTATCTTGTTTTTTTGTTTTGGGTGAGCCAGGTCCCCCAGAGAGGGGACAGGACACCCCCCATCTTTTGGCAACATCTCATCTCTTACCTTTGCCATTGACTTTTCACCCCTACTCTTGATTTTGTCCTATTCTACATTTCAGTTTCTACTTTGTGTTGAACTTGCTGCTTTTTTTTTTTCATATTGAAAAGATGACATTGCCCTAAGAGCCAAAAATAAGTGGGAATTGAAGTATTAAATAAACAAACAAACAAAAAAAACCCATAAAACAAGGGGAAAAAACCTCTAAGACCTTCTGAACTGAACAATTCTGACCCTCCCTGGGCATGGGTCTGCCACTGGGTTACTTATCTTTTTAAGCAGCAGTGTTTTATGTAAAATACATACATTTTATTTAAATATATTTTTACATATATGGAGTTTCTTTATTTCAAGGTAGAATTGTATGTAACTATGCCATTTAGTCAGATGGATTTAGTTCAGCTGATCTTCATACCATAACATTAAAGGCTATAGAGATGCAATAGTTCTAACACTCTTAGAGCTTTAAAAACTGCTAGGATAATATATACTAACATAGTTTGTATGCTGTACAATTCTACTGCTGTCATATAGCCAAAGCCACCATTTCTTTTTTCTAAAATGTCTTAGGAATGAGAAAATTAGGTGATCTCTAAAAGACGGATAATGTATAGTAGGGCATATCAAGTACTGAGAAACACTACATTTATATCATTAGCACATGTTGTATTTTTCTATCATTAGCAAATTGCAGGCTTAATAAATATTTGAAGATGGAAAGATGGAAGAAGCCATGGAAGGTGTTTACTAAAGGTAGAATATCATCATGCTAAAATGAGGTTTACTTGGATGAGCTGGACTTATTATGAATTATTAAGACTGGTTGGTTTGCCATCACCCTAAAATATTATAAATTGGCACTGTTTAGAATTATTGCCAATCCCCAATTTACTAACTCAGAATGCATTTCTTCATATCTCTAGGATATATTTGAACCAAATCTGTACAGATGGTGGTTGAAAAAAAAATGCATCCATAGTGAAAAACAGGAATAGCACTGCAATACTAATTTAAAAATATATAAAGACATAATAGAAAGTAACAAGACAACTATAGTTTTTGTTTGCTTGTTTCAAGAATGCTTTGTTTCATGAAAAACAGGATTATTTTTGTAAGGAAGTAGGTAGAAAAATTTCAGGAGATTCTGAAGTGTGTTTTTAAATGATTTAGAGGTTGAGACAGTGATCTCAAGGGGTAATTCTCTTTGAAAAGATTTCTAAGGAAATCTGGAAAAAATTTATGTTTCTCAAGGGAAAAAAATTGTTTTAGGATGTTGAGAAAAACAGAAAAAGATTTATATGATCACCAAGAGATGAATAAGAAATAGAATGGTTGGGTCAGCTGCTCCCCTATGTTAGTGATCAGGTACTACTGTTGTCAGGGGATCCTAACTATTATCCTAACTTAAGCAGACCCCACCAGAAGACCATGTGTACCTTATCAATGGTGTCCCCAGTCTTAGAGTGGAATCTAATTGCTTTGTAGTGCCTGCATATTTTAAAAGGAAAAAAAAAGATGGTATAAAGAATAAAAGAAATTGCTAAAACCTAATCTTTGATAATAGGCATTCATTAATCATATATTTTTGTATATCATTATGTATCTTTTTAATGATGATGATAGAATAGCCATACATTTTATCATCAAACTAAAAAAACTGGGGGAGAGCAAAGAGATGCTATTAAAAGTGATCATGGACTTCCCTGGTGGTTCAGTGGTTAATAATCCACCTGCCAGTGCAGGGGACAGGGTTTAATCCCTGGTCCGGGAAGATCCTCCATGCCGCAGAGCAATTAAGCTCATGTGCCACAACTACTGAAGCTCTCGCACCTAGACCCCATTCTCTGCACCAAGAGAAGTCATCACAGTGAGAAGCCTGTGACCACAACAAAGAGCAGGCCCAGCTCAACACAACTAGAGAAAGCCCTTGCTCAGCAATGAAGACCCCAGTGTAGCCAAAAATAAATAAATACTTAAAAAATCATAGGAAAAGTGATATAAATCAGACTGATCCAAGCACACCGGGACTCATGAAACATTATAAGCTATATATTCGAAATTGGTAAGTTTGTAGAAGTATATGATGTAGATCAACTTCATTAGATCAGGCCAAGGTGTTTTCTAAAGTGACTATGCAGTTTTTCACATCTTCATCAAGTCTTGGTATTTCAGTGCCTTTACATTTTACTATGTAAACGTATTTATAATGTTTGTAAAATATATTTCATTGTGATTAAACTTGGCATATCCCTTATTACTAATAAAGCTGAACTTCTTTTCATAAGTTTATTGGCTCTTTTCCTCACCTGTGAAATGTCTGCTAATGTCTTTTACCTTTTTCTCCAGTAGATTGTTTGTGTTTTCGTATTGGTTTAATGTTTCCAGGTTCTGGACACTATCCTTTATTGGGTGTATATGTTCACAAAGATGATCTCCCAGTTGGTGATGTAACATTTCCGGTTTGGGGGGAAACCTCGTGATAAATTAATATGATCATATTTATCATGATTTATTATTTTGATGTATTGATTAAGAATCTATTCCTATGCAGAGATTGCATACTGGTTTCTAAAAGTATTGAAGTCCTGCATTTCATATTAAAATCCTCTGGCTATCTGGAATTGATTTTTGCATGTGGTGAGGGGATATCTTAGGAGGGAGGGTGGGAGGCAGCTGCCCCTAACTTAGTGACATTCAGAGATCCTAATACAGGTCCTCTGAGGACAGCGGACAGAGTAGACTAGGACAGAGTCATGCCTGAGCAAGCTGAGGAAAGCTTGTCCCAGTGACTCCTGCCAGTAGAGCAGACTCTGTGCGGGGTCTCTAATTGTTCTTGCTGCCTCTGCAGGCCTCCAGGTTTATTGCCTTTTCCACACATGTATAGCCTGAACAAACCCAAATAGGCCACTGGGCAATGCAGATAACCTACCATCCCCACAAAATACATGCCCAATACTCTGCCTGCTTACATCTCTTCATACATGCTTTATCACTTTGGTCTCTGAAGATTTTCCTTCTTAAATTAGCCATGTATTTGAAAGTATGTTTTTCATGTTTTATCCAGTATTTTAAATGTTCTTCCCTAAGAAGTGTCCTACATTTACCTTCCCCGGGTGACTCAGTGGTAAAGAATTCTCCTGCTAATGTAGGACACGTGGGTTCGATCCCTGAGTTGGGAAGATCGATCCTCTGGAGTAGGAAATGGCAACCCACTCCAGTGTTCTTGAGAAATCCCATGGACAGAGGAGCCTGGCAGGCTACAGTCCATGGGGTCGCAAAGAGTCAGGCATGACTTAGCAACTGAACAGCAACAACAAAACTACTCAGCCAAGCTGCTGGCAACAGACATCAGTAGTGTGGCTTCAAAGTGCTTGAAGTGGAGCCTAGGCTGAATGAACACTGAAACAAAGTTTATGCTAAAGGTGTCACCATAGTCACTGTCTTATAAAAAGGACAAGTGATGCTCAGAGATATTAAATTTCTTTGCCAACACGGCTCTAATTTTGTTTCTGAGAACACTACTTTAATTTTTTATTTCTGTCTGGTTTCCTAGCAATGGCAATGAATGGTATGTTCCCCTCAGAATCTTTGCAACGCCTTTTCCCAACCTTCTGACAAAACTCATTTTAGTGAAAGACCATTCCCTGAATTATTGTCTCAGCCATATATAAAGAGAAAAAGAAGAAAGAAGAGAATTTTCTGTTTATCAATAATAAGCTGCTAATTACAACTGGATAACAGGCACTAAAAATTTAGTCAGATAATCAACTAAAATATATTTTTGTGTTCATATGCTTAACAGGAAATATAACTCTATCTCAGAAAGTTAAATTTTTGAACACAACATATTATGTATTTTCTCTGTTTTATTATCATTATTTGGAGGATTTTTTTTCCCTTTCTCTCATATGTGCTCAGTTGCTCAGTCATGTCTGACTCTTTGTGACCCCATGGACTGACTGCAGGCAACCAGGCTTCTCTTATACATGGGATATTTCAGGCAAAAATATTGGAGTGGGTTGCCATTTTCTTCCTCCAGGGGATCTTTCTCTCATAATCAAGTTATATAAAGGATATTTTCTTAGATTGGGTTTTCAGGAAACAGATTTGAGATGGATATTTGCCTGCAGAAAATGTATTGGGGAATGCTTTGAAGCACAATACAAAAAGGGAAAAAGGAAAGAATTGGACAGAGAGAAGTGTTAAAGGAAAAGGCAATTGCAGTAGAAACCTTAACTTTTCCTGTGGTGAACTCTAGCTATAATAGTCTTTCAGAGTGGTCCAGAATTGAGGTCAGGGGACTAAGGCCCTGTCCCCACTGACCCAGTCATGAGAAGAGGCGGGCCATGGAATGGGGGATAAAGCACAACCATAGACAAAGTGGCTATCTTTGGACAAGGGCAATTCCTGTAGAGGGAATTCATCTCTGAGTGATGGCAACCAAGACTGTCAGTAGCTAGGATGACCTATGCCTTTCTCCCGATAGTGGGGCAGGAGGAATCTCCCTTGGGAGGAATCTGGTCATCCTACCAGAGCACTTTTTCTTTTCAACAAGTAGTAGGTTCTAAGCAACCAGTGTTTACTGACATTGACTTTTCTGCTGACTGACTTATTTTACAGTACTCCAAAAATCAAATAAATTTCTCTATTTACCTCAAATATTAAGGGAATTTAAAAATTACGGAAACAAAAATGATTAGAAATTTAGAAATTGGAAACTTTGTGTGCTTTGGCTTTTCTTTTTTGTGAAGTTTCAAGTTATTTTTTTTTAATGAGGATATTTAATTTTAAAAACAATACTAAAACAAAACAATACAAATCAGAGAAAAATTTAAAGAATGCTAAAGCACCACTTCTGATGACATCTGTAGTGAATACTGTGGTGTGCTGCCAGAATCTCCCTCCAAGACCGTGACCTCTATCTGCTATCAGCCAGGATGTTGGCTATGAAATGTTTGCAATTGGGTTTTCTTCTGGAAGTTGCCTTTGATAGAAGAAAGCCACCTGCCCAAAACTGCACTTTAAAGACACTCTTGATTTAGCATCTGGTTAAAATCTTGGCCTGGATGCCTCAAATTAGGACAGCTCTGAAAAACCATCCCAGCTCTGGAGCTCCCCACAGTCAGCTGAGATCGTTCTTGCAAATACATCACAAATCAATGTCTCCTTTGGCCCAAACCTGTTCCCCCTTGCACTTCTCCACATATCTTATACCCAAGAACACTGACCAGTCAACTTCCTAAATACATATCTCTGTAGAGTCTTTTTTCCAGGGAATTGGATCTAAGATAATTAGTTGGATCCTCCTTTAGCCAACTAGTATAAGGACCCTGTCCCTGGGCTAGGTAGATTCCTGATATCTCCCAGCATGCTGTAGCACTTCCAGTGCCATTACTTTCACCAATGACAAACAAGTAGAAGGGAATGCATTGGTGTGGGCAATATCTTAGGTATTTTAGAAGTCTGGAGGCTTTAGTAATGAAGGTTATAATGAAAAGCTAAGGATAATTAACCATTAATTTAAGGAAAAGTGGGAAGGTAAGAAATGCACTGGTTAGAGGGACAATCAGCTCAGTTCAGTTCAGTCTCTCAGTCGTGTCTCACTCTTTGCGACCCCATGGACTGCAGCATACCAGACTTCCCCATCCATCACCAACTCGTGGAGCTTGTTCAAACTCACGTCCAT
Organism: Bison bison bison; assembly: GCF_000754665.1. Classification (NCBI taxonomy): domain Eukaryota; kingdom Metazoa; phylum Chordata; class Mammalia; order Artiodactyla; family Bovidae; genus Bison; species Bison bison. The sequence goes on from NW_011495082.1 coordinate 2,266,769, forward strand.
CAAGTCGGTGATGCCATCCAACCATCTCATCCTCTGTCATCCCCTTCTCTTCCTGCCTTCAATCTTTCCCAGCATCAGGGTCTTTCCCAATGAGTCAGTTCTTCGCATCAGGTGGCCAAAGATTTGGAGCTTCAGCTTCAGCATCAGTCCCTCCAGTGAATATTCAGGACTGATTTCTTTTCGGATTGACTGGTTTGATCTCCTTGCAGTCCAAGGGGCTCTCAAGAATCTTCTCCAACACCACAGTTCAAAAGCATCAATTCTTTGGCGCTCAGCTTTAGAGTCCGACTCTCACATCCATACATGACTATTGGAAAAAAAAAAAACATAGCATTGACTAGACAGACCTTTGTTGATAAACTAATGTCTCTGCTTTTTAATATGCTGTCTAGGTTGGTCATAGCTTTTCTTCCAAGGAGTAAGCATCTTTTGATTTCATGGCTGCAGTCACATCTGCAGTGATTTTGGAGCCCCAAAAATAAAGTCCCTCACTGTTTCCACTGTTTCCCCATCTATTTGCCATGAAGTGATGGGACCAGATGCCATGATCTTAGTTTTCTGAATGTTGAGCTTTAAGCCAACTTTTTCACTCTCCTCTTTCACTTTTATCAAGAGGCTTTTTAGTTCCTCTTCACTTTCTGCCATAAGGGTGGTGTCATCTGCATATCTGAGGTTACTGATATTTCTCCCAGCAATCTTGATTTCAGCTTGTGCTTCATCCAGTCTGGCATTTCGCTTAATGTACTTTGCATATAAGTTAAATATGCAAGGTGACAATATACAGCCTTGACATACTCCTTTTCCTATTTGGAACCAGTCTGTTGTTCCATGTCCAGTTCTAACTGTTGCTTTCTGACCTGCATATAGGTTTCTCAAGAGGCAGGTCAGGTGGTCTGGTATTCCCATCTCTTTAAGAATTTTTCCATCGTTTGTTGTGATCCACACAGTCAAAGGCTTTGGCATAGTCAGTAAAGCAGAAGCAGATGTTTTTTTGGAACTCTCCTGCTTTTTTGATGATCCAGCAGATGCTGGCAATTTGATCTCTGGTTCTTCTGCCTTTTCTAAATCCAGCTTGAACATCTGGAATCATTGAAAAGATTCTAGAAAAATCATTAAAAATATTCTTGAGGGACACTAGAATCACTGAAAACATCAGTGGTGACTGTTGTCTGTAGGCCAGGACTAAGGTAAGAGATGCAATTATAGCACTTCTCTCTCTGAAAGCGATAGAGATGATAGATCCCAGTAGGAATGATAGGGATTATAATATCGGCCAAGTGGTGATGATGCTGAAGCGTCAGAAGCAAGCGGGGGTTATAATCACAATGAGTGGGAAATTGCTCGAAAGGAGCTGTGGAGATGTTCAAAGAACATGGCATTCCTAAAGGAAAGTCATGGGAAGTAACAAGTATATTTCTTAATATATACAACTAACAGAAATCAAGGATGGATAATTAAGAGGCTTAGGACAGCTGCCCTAGTAAAAGCCCAGTTTGTAGACCTGAGTTAGTCCTAGACCTAAAATCCAAAGACTAAAAGAGATGCTGGGTCCCTGGGAGAACTTTGCAACAGCATAGCAAGTTTCTATGGTAGTCCCTGATTAAAAGGACCGAGAACCATTTACTCAGATTACCAGAAACTTGCAAAAGAGAAATACTCATATTTCTTGAGGACTGCTACGCACGGGACCAAATTAATATTGCTAACCAAAGGCCCAGAGTCATCATGGCCTCTGTTAGGGCAAAAATGTATGGGAGCCAGATAGTAAGCAAAGTCCTGATCCAAGTTGGGCTTACAGCAGGTCCACTAGGTCCATAGGGGTCATTCTCTGGGTCTCCAGAGGTATAACTGGATTCAAAATATTTCCATATATGGTACTTGGCATACAGGATAAAACCTATCATAGGAGAAAAAGCCCAATGAAAATCTGTGTAACTTCCCTTCCGCAGCTAAAAAATGTCATTCTGGTGGTAATGGAGAGGTGAGTACCATCGTTATAGACCTAAAGAATGCAGAGGCAGTGGTCACCATCACTTTCCATTTAAATTCACAGTATCTATAATGAATTCCACAAAGTCAGACAGATGCTGCACATGACATTTGACTACCAAAAACCTAGCCAATCGCAGTTACTATGCCAGATGTGGTATGTTTACTATAGCAGACTAATATTGCCTCAGGTACAAACTATGCAGACATTGATCTAGCAAATGTGATCTTTTCTACTCCTAGCAGGAAAAAGGATAAGGTGGTCTAGTGATTGAAAATCTGCATTTCAAAGCAGGAGACTCAGGTTTGATCCCTAGTCAGGGAACTAAGATCCCACACGCCTTAGGGCAATTAAGCCCTTGGGGAGAAACTAAAGGGAAGACAGTGACCCACAACAAAAGAAAAAAAGATCCCACATGCCACAACCAAGATCCCATGTAGCCAAAAATAAATAAATGAATGAATGGATAAATATAAATATTTTTTTAAAAAGGAAAGAGGATTAGAAGTAGTTCATATTCATGTCAGATGGACAATCACACACATTTAATCTCCTCCAAGGCTATGTTAGGGGCTTCCCTGGTGGCTCAAATGGTAAAGAATCTTCCTGCTATGTGAGAGACCCAGGTTTGATCTTCCCTGGGTTGGGAAGATCCCGTGAAGAAGTGAAAGACTACTCACTCCAGTATTCTTGCCTGGAGAATTCCATAGACAGAGGAGCCTGGTGGGCTACAGTCCAGGGGGTCACAAAGAGTCAGACACAATTGAATGACTAATACTTTCACTTTCAAGCTATGTTAACTCTGCACCCTCAGTCATAATACAGTACAAATGAATCTTCTGGATCATCTGGACATTTCACAAAACATCACATTGGCCCACTATATTGATGACATGTTAATCAAATCAGACAAGCAAGAATTGGCAAGTGGAGGCCTTGGTAAGACACATGTGTTCCAGAGTTAGTCAGTCGCTCAGTCATGTCCAACTCTTTGCGACCTCATGGACTGTAGCCCAAAGAGTGGAGGATAAATCTCACAAAGATTCAGGGACTTTACGCAGCAGTAAGGCTTGAAGGGGTCCAGTGGTCTGGAACATTCCCTCAAAAATAAAACACGAATTATTCCATCATGGTATTCCCACCACAAAGAAAGAAGAATGGCGGTGGGTATGCCTCTTCAGGTGCTGGAGGTAACATATTCCAAATTCTGAGCAGTTGACTCAATGGCATGAAAGGCAGCCAGTTCTGACTGTGGCTGAGGACAGAGAACAACCCTGCAGCACCGCCGGCCGCAGGCAAGCAGCTTGGCTTCACAGGCGGCATGACCCAGTAGGTCTCATGGCATTACATTTTCTCAAGATCTGAAACAGTTCTAAAAATTAACATGATTTTTGCAGTAACTCAATATAGGTAAGTCAGACAGTCCTGGCTGCTTAAACCCTGCTACCATCCTTCATGTTTAAAACTTGGCTACTGAAAAGAAAGACATTTTCCAAGTTGGAACTGATGTGATCACTAGCCTCCATCTATATGAGGACAATGTCTAGATAATGAATACAAATAGTCATAAATGAAGGGATTTCTCATAAGCTCTCAGAAGCCAAAATAATCACTTGAAAAATGAAGGATTTGATTAACTACATAGCTATTTCCTCCACATAAAACTGTAGTTTTCAACTGTTATACCTCATAAGAACCTTCAAGGTCATCTAGTTCAAGGCTTTAATTTTACAAATGAAGAAACTGAGGCAAAAAAAAAAGATTAAGGAATTTGTCTAATATATTTTCGATTTAAATTTTACCAAAGCCTAATTTACATCCAATTATATTCTCATAAAACTAAGTCTAATCAATTCCATATTTAACAATTAAAACCCAAAATCAATCAAATCTAAAATGCAATCATGTAAAAGAGAGTCATATATTAAATCATAAAAAATAGAACAGGTGATTAAACAAGGAGTCATTTGCCCAGCCATCTCCTTATCTGGAAACATAGTTCACGCATCACGTGGTCCTAAGTCTTTATTTCTTTTAACAAATTCCTTTACACAAACTCATAACGACACAAAGTTGCTGAAATTTATGTCCACATTTCCCGTGATTAATTTATAGACTGAACATTATCACTTTTAATCACTTTATGAGACTGGTATTTTTATGGCTAGAAAAGGCCTCAAGGTTATCTTTTGTGTTATAGAATTTGGTCTTTAAGCTCTACAAATCCAAACTTGATGATCTGATGAGCCAGAGGAAAAAATAACTTACCCTCCCAAACCTATATAAAGCTAATGGCTGCCATGAAGTCAGAAATCATTCAAGCAAAGGTTTTTGTTGATCAAGTCCTACAGACTGTTTTTAATACCAATATTATTTGGCCTCTTCCCTTAACTTGGGTGCTCCCACTCCTTGACTTAATTAATCACCCTCCTAATTTCCTTTCTACCTCTCTGTTTCTTCTCAGCCTCCTTTACATCACCTAGGCTCAGCCCTTAAACATTAGAATGCCTAAGGATTCTATCCTTGTCTTCTTCCCTACTTCACATCTTATAATGGATTCTTTAAAAAAGCAGGTATAAATTTGAATATTTCCACTAACACCTAACTCAGATTCAGCATTCCCTTCAATTTTGAAAGCATACAATAAACCATGGTAATAGTGCAATCACTATCACTCTGTAAACATTTTTTAAAATCACAGATTTTTTTTTAAATATCATATTGAACTTGCTTCAGAAATCTCAGAGTAGCATTCATATTCATTATCTACTTCAAACATTCTGTAGTAGAAACCATCACATAAAGACATAATATGAGAGAGTACAAGAGTAAAGAAAGGAATTGAGTTTCATGGAAACAGATGGAGGAAAGAGTGTAACACTTCTTAGAAGAATTGGGGAATGTGTTATAGAAGTGACATAGGACCCTGACCTTGAAAGATGAATAGGAGTTGTTCAGATGAGAAAAGGGAGGGAGGCTTTTCCGAACAGAACAAACCTATCAAGGACCCTGAGTTGTGAAAGAGAGGGATGAACAGTTCTGTTCCATAGGAGCAAGCATGTGAGTGAGTGAATGAGTAAGTTGAGTGAGTAAGAAAAGGGAAGGGAGGGGTAGAGGCAGATGATCAAGCTGAGAAGGTAGATGGGAGAAGAGTTGTGAAAGCTTGGGCATGCTATGCTAAGACCTTCAGATCTCCTCCTACAGGTGATAATAAACCAAAGGTTTTAGGCAGAAATTCAGTATTTTAACTGTATTTTAAAGTGCTAAAGCTAACATCAATATGGGGGAAAATGTGGAGACTAGTAAAAGGGCTATTGCAACAGTTTCTTCGAGAGATATGAACTGTTGCCTTGGGCGATAAGAAAGCAATAAAAGTAAAAAACTGGATTAATTTTTTGGCTTAGATGATGTGGTAATGGCAATGCCATGAATGAGAAGAGAGAATGTAGGAATATTAACACAAAATCTTAATATAAAAAGAAGATTGTAACTTTGGTTATGATTATTGAGCTTCATGCAACAAAGAACAGTGGCTCACCACAAATAAAGTTTTATTTTCCTCATCAAACAAGAAGTTTGGAGGTAAATAGCCACTGGCACTTTTTCAGCAAATGGTAAGATTTTGGCTCCACCAAAGAAGAAATACAAATGGCAAATAAGGTAATGAAAAGTTTTCAACACCATAGCCACTGCTACTGCTGCTGCTAAGTCACTTCAGTCGTGTCCGACTCTGTGCGACCCCATAGACGGCAGCCCACCAGGCTCCCCTGTCCCTGGGATTCTCCAGGCAAGAACACTGGAGTGGGTTGCCATTTCCTTCTCCAATGCATGAAAGTGAAAAGTGAAAGTGAAGTCGCTCAGTCGTGTCCGACCCTCAGCAACCCCATGGACTGCAGCCTTCCAGACTCCTCCGTCCATGGGATTTTCCAGGCAAGAGTACCGGAGTGGGGTGCCATTGCCTTCTCCGATCATAGCCACTAGGTAAATGCAAATTAAAACCATGATGAGTTACTACCATGTGTATATTAGAATTGCTAAAATTCAAAAGCTGATAATACCAAGTGTGGACAAAGGCGCAGACCAATTGGAACTCTCAGACACTGCTAGTGGGATGTTAAATGCTACAGCCACTCTGGAAAAGAGATTAGCAGTTTAATATAAAGTCTCATAAGGTTAAATATACATCTACCACATGACTCAGGAATCCCACTTACAGGGATTTATCCCTCAAATGAAAGCTTTTATTATGCTAAGTGAAAGACAAGAAACAGTCATATGAGTGATTTCACTTATATGATATTCTGGAAAGGCAAAACTAAAGGAACTGTAATTATATTAAAGGTAGCCACGAGATAGGCAAAAGGGATTCCTTCAAAGAGGTATAAGGGAATTTTATGAGATGATGGAAATGTTCAATATCTTGATTGTGGTGGCAGTTATGTATTTGTATATATTTATCAAAATTCTTGGAGCTGTATACCTAAAAGAGTGAACCTAACTCTCTGTAAGTTATTCCTCAGTGAACCTGATGCTAGGAAATCCCAGATTTATTTTTCCAAAGAAAATAAAACACTAACCTGAAAAGATACCCGCACTCCTATGTTTTATTGTAGCATTATTCACAATAGTAAAGATATCATTGCAACTTAAGTGTCCATCAATAGACAAAGGAATAAAGAATGTAATCTTGCCTTTTGCAACAACATGGATGGACATAGAGAGTATTATACTAAGTGAAACAAGTCACATAGAAAAAAACAAATACCAAATGATTTCATTTATATGTGGAACCTAAAAACCAAAACAAATGAACAAACACAAAACAGAGTTATAAAAAAAAAATAGTCATGGGGATGAAATGTACACCATGAGGGAACACAGTCAATAATACTGTAATAACTTTGTATGGTGACAGATGGTAAGTAGGCTTATTATGATGATCATTTTGTAAGGTATAGAAATATTGAATCACTATGTTATTGATTCACTATGAATCACTAGGAAATAACCTAGTGATGTGGGTCAATTATACTTCAAAAAAAAAAAACCCAAATCACAAGATCACTGCTTATCTTCAGGAAAAAATTTAAATGATCTCTTAAATAGGGATTAAGGTGCTAGCATTAAAAATAAGCATGATGTGAAAGCACTAGAGAGTTAAAATCAAATAGTAATTTAATGCTCAGAGTTTTTGATATTCAAAGATGTGTTTTTTATATCTGTGGCAATATATTCAATGAACTTGGAGACGATTTGATTTTTTTTCTCATGATGCTATTTCTTGACTAGTACACTTTAAGTTTTCAGAAACTTTTACTTTCCAGCTCTTGTGACTTAGAATAATTTCTCTTCCAACTACCTGCATTTACCTTTATTTCAAAATTTAAATTTTGTTCTTTACCACATACATAACAAACTTAATTGTTTTACTTAATCTATACTTTGCCATTATAGACTTACCTTGTACTAAGTTCATCAAAATTATAAAGAGACCAAAAGACTTTATAAATCTTATCATAGCCTCACTTACATAATGTCATGGCTTTTTAACTTCTATTTTATTATGTAAAAATTAATTTTCAGCTAATGAAATTTATTATAGTAAAATTCTAGATAGGTAGGGAGATATATATCACAGGTTTTAGATGAAACAGCATATTGAAAAAGCATTGCATTCTTCTATTGCTAAGAAATAAATACCATATTATCTATTTTGCAAAATTGCCTGTGTGTGTTGCTAATGTTATCCATTCAACTTCTCCAATTATGTCAAAAGGCTATCTTGGAAGACAACGATTTGATTCACCATGAATTAACAAATAACATTGACTCAGTAGAACTCCACATTAGACCTTTTCTCGCACTTTCTCAGGACAGAATCTCTAGTTCATGAATACAAGTCTAGGGTACAATCCATAGTAAGTTCAAGGACAACGGTGAGTTTTCTGGGTTAATACACACTGGATTTGTGAAGTCATCTTTGCCCGGGTTCTCACCCTAAGTCTTCTGAAAGACAGGCATGCCTGAGCAACATTAACAACACTGGCGATTTGTTCTCAGGTCAAATTTCTCTCCTATTTATGGATGCTTTGTGTCATGGAGTTTTTGTAGCATTTGTCCTACACAATTATTTCTCTTCTGCATCTGCCCCGCCTCTCTGCAGGCCTGGGAGGACTCCCAAACAGAGGTCTTGAATGCACCTCAAGATCTACTTTCTGACCTCCTCTCTACACTGTACATGACTGTTTAATTTCCTATTTAAGACAAATTAATTATTGCATGCTCTAATGAGGCTGCAAAGGATCCCGCTCCAGTCCACAAGCTTGGGAGAGGTTACCCAGAGGTTGTCCAGATTGATGGTTCCAGGGTGGATGACCTGAAAATGAACTTTGACTAAACTTTGCTCTTTGTGCTCTTGGCAGTCCGTGCTTGGAAAGTGGCAATTGTCTGCAGCGGACAGTTTAAAACTTTAGCCTAGGATTTAATTTGGAGGTTAGCCTTTGGAAGAGGGAACGGGGGAAAAAGCTCTTTGTATATCTTTTCATTACTAGTTGTGTTATTTGTTTTCTAAGTGTTTATTCTTCTTTGTAATATCCAAGTTACATTTCAAGATAAAAGTTATTAGCTTAACTGAAAACGGCTTTTGTCTACTTTCCTCTTCCTCCAAGCACTATACAAGTTAGAATTGTTTTTTAACTTGAACCCAATCTACTATAATACAACTTCTGTAATGGCCCTCACTTAAGAACTTAGATAATATGCTTACAAATATTAATTGGTTCCCACAACCTATAGGCCACATATTAAATCCATTTTACTGATTAGATGTAATTCATCTCTGATTTATGTTGTCATTGAAGACAAATGTATTGAAATCATTAAATTTCAGCTCTGCAATACAAGACTACAATCTGTACAGGAGATTCCCCCTAAACTAATTATTCATTAAAATGAATGTTAGAATTTTTTTCCATTAATGTGCCAGAACAAAGCAAGGGGACATTCTGAGATAAATTACTTGGTCTTAGCCTGCTCTGGAAGCTAGTCTGGACTCCATAAAATCACCTTTCAAATAACAACTACTCTCCACTCAGTTCAGTTCAATTCAGTTCAGTCCCTTAGTCATGTCCAACTTTTTGTGACCCCATGGACTGCAGCACGCAACTCTTGGAGTTTACTCAAACTCATGTCCATGGGATTGGTGATGTCATCCAACCATCTCATCCTCTCCTTCTCCTTCTCGTCCCTTCTCCTCCTGCCTTCAATCTTTCCCAGCATCAGGGTCTTTCCCAATGAGTCAGTTCTTCACATCAGGTGGCCAAAGTATTGGAATTTCAGCTTCAGCATCAGTCTTTCCAATGAATATTCAGACTGATTTCATTTAGGATGGACTGGTTTGATCTCCCTGCAGTCCAAGGGACTCTCAAGAGTCTTCTCCAACACCACAGTTCAAAAACATCAATTCTTCGGAGCTCAGCTTTCTTTATAGTCCAACTCTCACATCCATACGTGACTACTGGAAAAAACATAGCCTTGACCAGACAGAGCTTTGTTGGCAAAGTAATCTCTCTGCTTTTTAATATGCTGTCTAGGTTGGTCATAACTTTTCTTCCAAGGAGAAAGCGTCTTTTAATTTCATGGCTGCAGTCACCATCTGCAGTGATTTTGGAGCCCAAAAAAATAAAGTCTGGCAGTTTCCACTGTTTTCCCATCTACTTGCATGAAGTGATGGGACCAGATGCCATGATCTTCGTTTTCTGAATGTTGAGCTTTAAGCCAACTTTTTCACTCTCCACTTTCACTTTCATCAAGAGGCTCTTTAGTTCCTCTTCACTTTCTGCCATAAGGGTGGTGTCATCTGCATATCTGAGGTTATTGATATTTCTCCCGGCAATCTTGATTCCAGCTTGTGCTTCAAAGATATATAAATAAATTGTTGTTTTACATCATATTTTTCACTGTCTTTCTTCATAAGCAATGAATGATATATCACACCATTCGCATAAAGAATCAGGAACAGGAAGTGGTATATCCCTATGAGAGATGAGAAAACTGACCTGGGAAATGGCTTAGATTGCTTTATGAAATGATAGATTGGGGATAAAAATACCAACATTTCTTACTTTCTAGCCACTCTATTCTCTTCATCCTCTCACCTATTTTCTCTTAAAGTGACCTACACTATCCCAGATGGTGCCCAACTACCTCCCCTAGTCACACACAGATGTAAGTAGACTTAGCTAAAAAGAAAAAAAAAACGATACAGCTTCAATGTACCCCTCTATGTGCAGGTAGAAAAGGAGTTTGTACATTTCTTTTTCCTTGACCAAAATTCATATACAGTATGCTGCTGCTGCTGCTGCTAAGTCGCTTCAGTCGTGTCTGACTCTATGCGACACCATAGGTGGCAGCCCACCAGGCTCCCCTGTCCCTGGGATTCTCCAGGCAAGAACACTGGAGTGGGTTGCCATTTCCTTCTCCAATGCATGAAAGTGAAAAGTGAAAGTGAAGTTGCTCAGTTGTGTCTGACTCTTAGCGACCCCATGGACTGCAGCCTATCAGGCTCCTCTGTCCATGGGATTTTCCAGGCAAGAGTACTGGAGTGGGTTGCCATTGCCTTCTCCCCATATACAGTACAGGGGGCATCATAAAAAGTCACCATGGACTTGGAACAAGACTGAAGTGAACAGGACTCTTGGTTTCCCCCTAAAAGCCTGTGTCATCTCTCAATCTCAGTGGTGCCCTGGAGAAACTTCATTTCTTAGGGTGTTATTCTTCAGGTCTTAGTTGACTTAGGAACTTTTTGTAGGTCCCTTTAGAAGGCATCAGAGTCCCCATTGGACTCACAGACATATCACCACTGTCTTTTAAAACACTGCCCTTTCTAATGCTATTGTGTTTTCCTAAAGCCAGGCTGCTTAGCCTGGAGACAAAGCCACTAGAGATTGCTAAACCAATTTCCCTGACACTTCCCTAAAGTTTTTGGTTGGAGTTCTCTAGTAGCAACCTGTACCTTTGACTTGCCTCGAGTTGGACAGGAGCCATGGAAGGCACCTCTCTGGACTCTAGCCAGTCAGCACGTTTTCATCAAGACGGGCCCTTAGAAGAAGACGGTGTTCTGTGTCTTTTAGTGTCTCCTGAAATTGCATTACCCTTGAGTAGACAGAACTTAGGAAGAAGTCCTGATAGAAACTTGTACCAATAATCTGCCCTCTCTGCTCTTTACTTCCCTTCACTTGTTCATTGAAAATCCAGGAACAGGACTGGAAATAGAACTTATGGGCAGGTATAAAATAATAATCTTAGAAACAAAATTCCAGTGGTAGTGTTTCTGCAATACCCCTTCCACCTGAAAAGGCAACGGGCTGAATCATCTGTAATATACTGGCCCAGTCTCCTCTGTGAGAATAGAGCTTGTTATATCCCAGGCTAAAGGTGCAAGCTGGAATGAATAAAGCAGATCCTCTGAGGAACAAAGATGTTCTGAGTTAATGTCAGAAATGAAGAGGACAAAATGAACTGAAAAAAAAATAACCTTCTTGACTTAGAGAGACATAATGTCTGCTAAATAGAATGTCTTTCACAGTTTAACATGAGGCATCATCAACTGTTCTGGAGTTATGTCAAATCACACCAGAAGGTACGAACCTGACTCAGCGGCTAGAAACTGAGACACAGCTATGATCAAGGCTTCATCACAATTTAGGATGTTGTCGAAAACGGTGGTGTGATCAGCTGTTCTCTTTGATTCCATTCCTTACAGCTTTCACTTTTTTACCTTCCTCTAAAGGGCAATTTGACGTTAGTGATGTTGTTGGTGTGAACGTTTAAGTCACGGACTTATCTTTTGGTAGAAATTTAAGATGTACCTCCACTGATCCTATGTGGGCTCAGTGGCAAAGAATAATTCACAGAGGGCTTTTTCAGAGTGCCTTCCAAACTAAATCTCATGTCAAGACTGCCAGGGACTTGCCTGGTGGTCCAGTGGCTAAGAATCCGCCTGCCAATGCAGTGGACACAGGTTCGATCCCTGGTTCAGGAAGATCCCACATGCTACAGGGCAACTCAGCCTGTGCACCTGTGCAACAACAGCTGATCAGGTACACCCTAGAGCCTGTGGTCCACGACGAGAGGCCACCACAATGAGGAGCCCCTGCACCACAACCAGAGAGAAGCCCCTGCTCGCAGCAACTAGAGAAAGCCCTCCCACTGCAATGAAGACCCAGTGCAGCCAAAAATAAATAAATACCTAAATAAGTTTATTTAAAAAAAATTTTTTTTCCAGATGTCTGAATTCTATATAGAGCGTTCTAGGTGCTTTGAAACCTTCGCCTTTGGCCACATGACTATATCTTTCCTTTTAAAACAGTTTAGGGAGCAGAACCATTAAATAAGGCCAAGACCACAACACAACCATGAAATATGAGGCATAAGTTAATTCCATTTCCCTCTGGGATCAGTGTCCCTGAACATAGGTCACAAGCAAGAGAGTGTAGCCTAGCTTGCAATTAATTTCTTCATCACACATTCTGGTGAATTTGTTCTATACTGTCAACTCTTACTACATTTTCAATGGATTCACTGGTAAAACAGGAAAAATCCTGAAAGACTAAAACCATCCAACCATTATGAGAATGAAGCTAATCACTCTACAAATCACATATTTTAATTGTTAAATCCAATAACGTTTTGAGTTAAATGATTGACATACTGGAAAAATTTGGAAGGCGAGATTTTTTTCCTAAAAATTGTCTATTAACCATTGAAACAATCCACACATGTACAAAGACAGATTACTTTACCATATATGTTTCTGCTCATTCATCTTTAAATGAAGATAGTCAAAATTACATACTAACTCCAAATTGTTCATTAATCTATATTTTAATGGAAAATACATAATAACTCAGCCTTCTCTTTAGTGAAGACTTGTATTTCTAGTGGCTATCATGATATCAAAGGACCTATGGGCCTTTGTATTACCATTATATTCATTCTTCTTTCATCTTTTTTTATGCAGACTCCCTTAGGTTTTTCTTTGCTCTTCCTGTTTTGGGGAAGGCAGCTTTTCTTTATAATATTCCCAACAGTATTGAGGTGTGAAGCAAACACAAGGCAATCAGATACAAGCTATTCATCAGGGTTGGGTGAAAGTCAGAACTATTCAACCGAAATTAATAAGAAGGGATGTAACAAACCCACCTTCTTATAATTCATTTGAAAGTCAGATAATATCAATTAGCATTTATCAAATAAGAACAGGCAGGTGAGGGTGACAATCTCTTACCTACCTCGCAGGAACCTGTGATGATGAATGAGTCACTCATGAAATATTTTAAGTCAGCATTTCCTGAGTACTCACACACTTTGTTTAAGCAATTCTAAAGATCCAGATAAGACAGAAAAACTTAGTTTTTGAGCCACAACTGGGTGGGCACAAGCCCATTATGCTTAATATTTCACCAAGTTAGAGTCCTAACCTTATAGTTGTTAATGCCCTAGAAGATAAAAGTGAAAGTGTTAGTTGCTCAGTTGTGTCCAACTCTTTGTGACCCCATAGACTGTAGCCCGCCAGGCTCCTCTGTCCATGGGATTCTCCAGGCAAGAATGCTGGAGTGGATTGCCATTCTCTTCTCTAGGGGATCTTCCTGACCCAGAAATCGAGCCTAGGTCTCCTGCATTGTAGACAGATTCTTTACCATCTAAGCCACCAGGAAAGCTCCCTAGGTAAAGTTGACATGGATGCTTCTGTTTCAGTACAAACATCATTATCTGGGAAAGTATATTATTCTTATCTAAGGAATCCTGGAACTCTTTGTAGCTAATTTCTACCATATTCATTCACTGACCCATTATAAAGAGGGAAAATGAAAGCATGGAGAGACCTTAGAGTGATCTGCTCTAGTGAAGAAGCTAAAATTAGTAAACTACTTGCTGGACCCTTAGGGCAGCAATTCATCTACTATGTGAAACTGTCTTTTGTATCAAACTATTTACAGGAAATCTTTACCAGCTGAACTGTTTACAGGAATAGGCTTCCTGGTGGCTCAGCCATAAACAATCTGCCTGCAATACAGGAGCCAGAGGAGACATGGGTTCAATCCCTGGGTTGGGAAGATTCCCTAGAGAAAGTGAAAGTGAAGTCGCTCAGTCGTGTCTGACTTTGCAACCCCATGGACTGTAGCCTACCAGGCTCCTCTGTCCATGGGATTTTTCAGGCAATAGTACTGGAGTGGATTGCCATTTCCTTCTCCAGGGGATGTTCCTGATCCAGGGATGGAACCCGGGTCTCCTGCATTGTAGACAGATGCTTTACTGTCTGAGCCACCAGGGAAGACATGGGTTCGATCCCTGGGTTGGGAAGATTCCCTAGAGAAGGACATGGCAACCCACTCCAGTATTCTTGCCTGGAGAATCCCATGGACAGAGGAGCCTTGTGGGCTACAGTCCATAGGGTCACAGAGAGTTGGACTGAAGTGACTTAGCACGCAAGCACGCACTTACAGGAATCCTGTGCATGTATATGTTAGAACCACCACTGTGATCACTTATCTAGGTGAATGCTATCTGCTTGGTCAGCCCTCACCAATATGTGAAAACACCCAGGCACAAACTAGTAGAATTGCCACTAAAAAACCCCAGACCTCTTTCTCATGTCTCAGGTTACTTAATAGTAAGTCAGGCTGTCAGGCTGCCTGCAGTAACAGAAGGAGAATCCTTGACCTTGCAGCTCCTGGCATGTTCAAGTTTAAATTCACTAAGAAAGTTCAGGCTGCTGATATTTTATTTGAACACTGAGTGTCAATAATGAGGTCAGTATTAGGTGATAGGAATGAAGTCTCAAAAGCAGATCTGGCTGGTATTACAGATTTCGGTTGTGTCTATAAAGTTGAATACATTGAACTTCCTAACCTTCCAGCAAAAGGGAGAACAAATGCCAAAAAATGATAATTGTCTATGCTAAATGATTATAAAATTTGAATTTTTAAAGAAAATCATTCAACTCAAGTGTTTTTCTTCATTCATTCATTAAATGCATAGACACATGTGGCACACAGGGTTATACACTGCTGTTACACGCTAGGGCTAACTGCTTGGTAAGAGGCACTCTGCTAGGGCTGAGGACACGCAGGGAGCAGGTGGGCTTTGTCCCCGGCAGCATGGGACTTCGAGCCTGGGGCCTGGCTACATAGGAATCTCCGAGGCTATCACTGGGGTAAACCCTGGAGGCAAACTAATCCATCAAGGAGAGGCAGGCAACAAATAGGAAGACATCTTGGTGACAATGAAGAGATGTGTATGGATTTGAGAAATATTTGGAAAATGCGTTTGACTTTTAAATGTAATACGAGGCCAGTTTTAGCTTCCTATTGTCGTAGTTGTGAGGGCACTAGGGACAAAGGAGAAAGTAAAGAAAGATTCTGAGACCTCATGGGTATGGCATTAAAATGCCTTCTTTCTGGGGGGAAAGAAAATGGGTTTAGTGAAATGTAACGGACTTAATTTCTAAGATATGTAAGTTGTTTTTCTGAGGACTGGTGGCCAGTGTGGGAAAATTCAGTGAGTATTTGCTTTAATTCTACTTTCAAGAAATGCATTGAGTATAAATTATGGAATGTCAGGATACAATTTGATTCAAAATGTTTCTTCACAAATACATGATGATACAGCCAAATAGTGTGCAATGATAATTAATTGGGCAAATCAAAGAGATAACAGAAGTGAAAAAAATTAAGTAGTGATAAGGGCCCAGAGAACTGACTTGAATTTTGTAGTTTCTCTTTAAATAGTTCCTCATATTTAGTTGAGAGATCACAAATGCTAACATATTTGAGAAATTCCTGTCTTAATATGATGCAAATGCAACCCTCCAAGTTTACCAGGGAAATAATTAGTACTTTAAAATTAGAAAGGTCAAAAAAAGAAATATTTAGGCATAAGTCTAAAAATAGAAATATTTGGGGTTTGCATTAGTTTTCTAGGGCTGACATAACAAAGTGCTACAAACCAAGGGCCTTAACAGAAATGTACTATTTCACAGTTCCGGAGCTAGAAGCCCAACATCAAGCTGTGGGCAGAACTGAGTCCCTGTGAGGATTGTGAGGGACAAATCTGTTCCATGCCTCTCTTCTAGATGCCCGTGGTTTCCTGGAATCATTGGCATTCCTGGACTTCCGCTGATCTCGGACTCATCTTACATGGCATTCTGTGCGCTATCTTCAAATTATTCCTTTGTATAAGGATACCAGTCATACTGGATTAAGGCTCACCCTAATGACCTGATCACCTCTCTAAATTGCTTGTTTTCAATTAAGGTCATATTCTGAGGTACTGAGGATTAGGACTTTACCTATGAATTAGGAGGATATGGAACAATTTTGAAAACTACAAAGCATGGATGAAAGAAATCTACATAAATATAAAGGCATACTATATTCATTGACTGGACAACTCAACATATGTCCAAATATGTCAGTTGTCTCCAATTTTTGGTATATATAGACAAGCGCTTAGTAAAAGATATGTGTGTCTGTGTTAAGTCACTTCTGTCCTGTCCGACTCTTTGTGACCCTATGGACAGTAGCCTGCCAGGCTCCTCTGTCCATGGGATTCTCCAAGCAAGAATACTGGAGTGGGTTGCCATGGCCTACTCCAGGGGATCTTCCTGACCCAGGGATAAAACCTGCATCTCTTAGGTCTCCCACATTGGCAGGAAGCCCAGGTAAAAGGTATATGAAAAGGCAAAAGACTAGAACAGTCAAAACAATTTTTGAAAAGAATGAAATTGGACTCACAGTACTCAGTTTTATGATTTACTATAATACTATAGTAGTACTGGTGATAGGATAGACATACAGATCAACGAAACAGAACAGAGAATATGGAAACAGACTGACAAAAAATATTCCCACTGATTTTTGAGAAAAAGTTAAAGGGCAATTCAAGGGAGAAAGGAAAGACTTTAAACAAGTGGTGTTGGAATAACTGGACCTCTATATACCAAAGTATGATTCTCAACCTAAATGATACATCTTATATAAAAATTAATTCAAAATTAATCACAGATTTAAATGTCAAATTCAAAATTATAAAACTTTCAGAGGAAAACACTGGAGAAAATCTTAGCAATCTGGCATTAGGAATAAAGTTACTAGATATGACACCAAAAGCTGAATTCACAGAAGGAAAAAATTGATAAATTAGACTTCATCAAAAGTTAAAAGTTTACTCTGCAAAAAACACTGTTATAATAATAGATAAGTTACTGACTGTGAGAATGTATTTGTAAAACCACATATCTGAAAAGGACTTGTACGAAGAATGTGTGCTTCCCTGGTAGCTCAGTGGTAAAGAATCTGCCTAATTGCCAATGCAAGAGACACGGGTTAAATCCCTGGGTCAGGAAGAGTCCCTGGAGAAGGAAATGTCAACCCACTTCAGTATTCTTGCCTGAGAAATCCCACGGACAGAGGAGCCTGGTAGGCTGTAGTCCATGGAGTCGCAACTTAGGGAACCAAACCACAACAACAAGAATGTATAATTGACTGTGAAAACTCAAACACGTTTCAAAATGTGCTAAAGACTTAAGCAGACACTTAGCCAAAAAGGATATATGAAAAGCAAATACAGACTGTAAAATGCTTTAATTCTATTCTTTTTTCTCTTTATATGTTAATTGTATAAGCATTCTCTTTCTATTTTATCTGAACTAATTTTCTTAAGTTATTCAGTATTTATTAACTTATAGTCAGTATCCATTTAGATTTAAAGACAAGTTTACAAATTTATTTGTTCAACTTTCTTACATCTTCGTCCTTTCTCTCAGGTTAAATTTTCCTTCTTGCTGTAGTAGATGATCTTTTGTTTGTCTGAAAATACATTTTCTAACTCCTGAGTAGTTAGGAGTTTGGCTGGATATGTATTTCTAGGTCGATGGTTAATTTCTTCCACCTTTTGAAGACTTTTCATCATCTTCAGCTTCTTATTAATACTGAGAAGCCTACAGTTTAGATTAGTTTGAATACGTTTTTAGATAACCCCTCTTTTCTCTGTTGTTGCTTTCAAGATTGCTCTCTTGGTCTCTGGGGTTTTGCAGTTTTATTGTGATACATCTAGTATGAGGAAAGTTGTATGTATCACCCTTGAGACTCACTGAAGTACTGAAAAGTTCTCCCCCATCAACTGCGTTCTTCCCTTCCTTTCAGTTCAGTTCAGTTGCTCAGTCATGTCTGACTCTTTGTGACCACATGGACTGCAGCACCCCAGGCTTTTCTGTCCATCACCAACTCCCAGAGCTTGCTCAAACTCATGTCCATCGAGTCCGTGATGCCATCCAGCCATCTCATCCTCTGTTGTTCCCTTCTCCTCTCGCCTTCAAGATTTCCCAGCATCAGGGACTTTTCCAATGAGTCAGTTCTTCACATCAGGTGGCCAGAGTATTGGAGATTCAGCTTCAGCGTCAGTCCTTCCAATGAAAATTCAGGACTGACTT
>NW_011495082.1:2286060-2286676 GCF_000754665.1 Bison bison bison
TATCTGGGTCATGAAGATCTTTTTTGTATAGTTCTGTGTATTCTTGCCACCTCTTCTTAATATCTTCTGCTTCTGTTAGGCCCACGCCATTTCTGTCCTTTATTGTGCCCATCTTTGCCTGAAATGTTCCCTTGGTATCTCTAATTTTCTTGAAGAGATCTCTAGTCTTTCCCATTCTGTTGTTTTCCTCTAGTTCTTTACATTGTTCATGGAGGAAGGCTTTCTTATCTCTCCTTGCTATTCTTTGGAACTCTGCATTCAAATGGGTATATCTTTCCTTTTCTCCTTTTCCTTTAGCTTCTCTTCTTTTCTCAGCTATTTGTAAGGCATCCTCAGACAACCATTTTGCCTTTTTGCATTTGTTTTTCTTGGGGACACTCTTGATCACTGCCTCCAGTAAGTCACGAACCTCCGTCCACAGTTCTTCAGGCACTCTGTCTATTAGATCTAATCCCTTGAATCTCTTGTCACTTGCACTGTATAATTAATTGTAAGGGATTTGATTTAGGTCATACCTGAATGGTCTAGTGGTTTTCCCTACTTTCTTCAATTTCAGTCTGAATTTGGCAATAAGGACTTCATGATCCAAGCTATAGTCAGCTCCTGGTCTTGTTTT
>NW_011495082.1:2287205-2291218 GCF_000754665.1 Bison bison bison
GGTATCTCTTGACTTCCTACTTTTGCATTCCAGTCCCCTATAATGAAAAGGACATCTTTTGGGGGTGTTAGTTCTAGAAGGTCTTTTAAGTCTTCATAGAACTGTTCAATTTCAGCTCCTTCAGCATTACTGGTTGGGGCATAGACTTGGATTACAGTAATAATGAATAGTTTGTCTTGGAAACAAACAGATCATTCTCTCATTTTTGAGATTGCACCAAAGTACTGCATTTCAGACTCTCTTGTTGACTCTGAGGACTACTCCATTTCTTCTAAGGGATTCTTTCCCATGGTAGTAGATATAATGGTCATCTGAATTAAATTTGCCGATTCCAGTCCATTTTAGTTCACTGATTCCTAAAATGTTGATGCTCACTCGTGCAATCTCCTGTTTGACCACTTCCAATTTACCTTGATTCATGGACCTAACATTCCAGGCTTCTATGCAATATTACTCTTCATAGCATCAGCCTTTACTTTCATCACCAGTCACATCCACACTGGGCATTGTTTTCACTTTGGTTCCACCTCTTCATTCTTTCTGGAATTATTTCTCCACTCTTCTCCAGTAGCGTAGTACCGACAGGAAGTCCTATTTGGCATCTGGGGAATCTTCTCATTTTATCCTCTATTTTTTCTGTAATTGATATGACCTTCAATCTGTAATTCTCTGGTTGTGTTTTGAATAATTTAGACCTGTTAATTTCTCAGTTAGGGGGTTTAACTTTCACATTTTCATGAAGCACAGGTTTCACATTCTAAGAAGAACTCTTTTATTCCATTCAGAATCCAAAACAAAAGAAAGTGGCAGATTTTTTTTTTCTTTCCATTTTCACTGAAGTTGTCACCTTTTGAGAATCCTAACATTACATGGAGATTTAACTCACCTTTTTGGATAGGCCCATATCCTAACCTGCTGTTTTCATTTGAGCAACAGAAATGAAGCCCTTAGATTACCATGACTAAGACTCTCTGTGCTGTGTGCTCAGTCACTTCAGTCATGCCCGACTCTGCAACCTCATGGACTGTATTCCACCAGGCTCCTCTGTCCACAGGATTTCCCTGGCAAGAGTACTGGAGTGGGTTGCCATTTCTTCCTCCAGGGGATCTTCTCGACACAGGGATCAAACCTGCATCTCCAGTGTCTCCTGCATTGGCAGGTGGATTCTTTACCACCACCCATTTTATCTTCCACTCCATCACCATAGGTGCAGTATCAGCTACTGGGCTCACCACTAAGGCTCATTTCTAGAACCTAGTGATTCTGGGAGATCAGACATGCGTTCAAACATGTTAGTTATTTTTTAGTTGTCTGCAGTGCTAGCATTTTTGCGTTTTGCTTTTTTCTCTAGCACAGTACTTCAACTATTTATTCATCAAGGTACACACATTTTTTAAAATATTTTTAATACTTATTTACTTACTTTTGGCTGCAGTGGGCTCTTTGTTGCAGTATATGAGCTTCTCTCTAGTTGCCAGAGCGGACACCAGAGTGCATGGGCTCAGTAGTTGTGACACAGGAGCTTTGTTACCCAGTGGCATGTGGGGTCTTCCCCAACCAGGGCTCAAATCTGCAATCTCTGCATTGGAAGACAGATTCTTAACCATTGGACCACCAGGAAAGTCCCAGGGTACACATTTAAAAATATCATTTATTTGGCACTCTAGGGTTAAATGGAAGAGACTAAGGCTGCCTTTGTCACTTAGCAGTTAAATGACCTTTCGCAAGTTACTTCACTTCTTCATAGATCAGTTTCCCCATCTGTAAAATGGGAATAACAGTACATACCTCATAAAGTTGCTGTAAGAATTAAATGAAATATCTTTCAAGTGATTAGAAGTCTGACACTTGGTTAAAACTGTTTAAGCATTTGTTATATAAAAGTGAAAACAAAGAATGAAATGTCACTAATTTTCTACTGCATTAATTTGTATATTGAAGACAAAAAATTCCATTTTGTTTTAAAATCTGCTGCTTATTGTGTAGCTAGAGGATTAACAAGAACTAAATGTACTTTTACTTAAATTCACCAGGCTAACACACCTGAAGCTGAACAGTAACATTCACTCAATTTGGTTCTCATCACTCAACAACACTTCTCTTCTCTATCCCATATATTCACCTTGTCACTCACATGTCTCAAATTCCTATAAGTAAAAAATTGTAAATGACAAGGAAAGTGACTACTGCATCTCTCCATTTCCCACTCGGAGAAGCACTCAGAGTTTCTAGGAAACACACAAATCCCAAAGGCAATGACATTAAAGTATTAAAGGGGTTTGCTTTTTGTTATCTTCCTTCTAACTTCCCTGGAGCAAGCACTTTGGCATATTGCTGCTTGAAGTCTCTATCTGCTAGTACCAGTCCAGTGGAGAGTAACTTCCTGAGAACACACTGAGATTTCCACTGATCCATCTATTTCTGCATCTTTGTAGAAAAAACCCAATGTCCAGTTATCCTTACATATTTGTTAAGCTTAAAGTCAAAACTCTTCCTCTGATTTGAATGGGCTTTTAATACTTGGATTCCTACTTCTTAGTCTAGCAGCTCATAGAGTGCTTGCCAAGCCCTTTCCTAGGATCTCTATTAAAAGTGTTTTTTCCCCAATAAAGTGTTTTAGGAAATGATTCCCTATTTGTTTAAGAAGAAAAATCATTAGCTTTTAGTCTAAAGCTTCTCTAATGGTGGACAAGTTTTAAAGTCAAAACAAAGGGGAATACAGTCAGAATTAGGGGGAAAATTCCACAAATTAATGACAAAGTCGAGTCCAGAGACACTGAAATTTAACACTGGTGCTTCTATTACTTACACTGATTCTAGTGGTTGTCCCTTCAGTTAAGAATCGGATGGTGGAGCTGGTTTACATTTTGGAGTCATGTCATTGGGAAAATACATCTATTTAAATACCAGAATTACAATCAGATCAGTGAGAGGCTCCCACTGTGCGAGTTTGGGGAATCTCTGTGGCCTCGGGGGAGAGCAGCTAACTCACACCTAACACACGTTAACTGTGGAAGAGCAAGAGGGATCACCGCACGATTTGAGTACCCTCCCTCCTTTCCCCAGAGTTAAGGGTGATCAGATTTTACGGTTCTTTGTACCCATATGACGGAAAAACTCAGTTTCTGTGGTTTCCAACATATTTTTTACTTACTGAAGTTTTGGTTGCGCTCAGTCTTCATTGCTTTGCAAGGGCTGCCTCTAGCTGCTGCGAGCGGGGGCTTGTCTCCATTGTGACATGCCAAGTGCTGGTTTCCCTTGTTTGCAGCAAGCTCTCGGATGCCTGGGCTTCAGGCAAGTGGGATCTTCCTGAATCAGGGATACAACCCATGTCCCTTGCATTGGCAGGTGGATTCTTATCCACTGCACCACCAGGGAAGTCCCAACATATATATATATATATATATATTTTTTTTTTTTTAATTAAAAGAAAGGAGAACAGCATTTCGGTCAATGACAGTTCAAGGCCTATCTTAGATTTCACAGAGAAATAATCACAAAAGAGGGTCAAAAAGTAGAATTCTACATAAATGATATAATCTCTGGCTTACATGCTACTAAATGCTAGTAAAGTAATGCTCAAAATTCTCCAAGCCAGGCTTCAGCAATACCTGAACCGTGAACTTTCAGATGTTCAAGCTGGATTTAGAAAAGGTTGAGGAACTAGAGATCAAATTGCCAACATCCCCTGGATCATCGAAAGAGCGAGAGAGTTCCAGAAAAACATCTATTTCTGCTTTATTGACTATGCCAAAGCCTTTGACTCTGTGGATCACAATAAACTGTGGAAAGAGATGGGAATACCAGACCACCTGACCTGCCTGTTGAGAAACCTATATGCAGGTCAGGAAGCAACAGTTAGAACTGGACATGGAACAATAGACTGGTTCCAAGTAGGAAAAGGAGTACGTCAAGGCTGTATATTGTCACCCTGCTTATTTAACTTATATGCAGAGTACATCATGAGAAATGCTGGGCTGGAAGAAGCACAAGCTGGAATCAAGATTGCTGGG
>NW_011495082.1:2291735-2300804 GCF_000754665.1 Bison bison bison
AGATCCATTCTAAAGGAGATCAGTCCTGGTTGTTCTTTGGAAGGAATGATGCTAAAGCTGAAACTCCAGTACTTTGGCCACCTCATGCGAAGAGTTGACTCATTGGAAAAGACTCTGATGCTGGGAGGGATTGGGGGCAGGAGGAAAAGGGGATGACAGAGGATGAGATGGCTGGATGGCATCACCGACTCGATAGACGTGAGTCTGAGTGAACTCCAGGAGTTGGTGATGGACGGGAGGCCTGGTGTGCTGCGATTCATGGGGTTGCAAAGAGTTGGACACGACTGAGTGACTGAACTGAACTGAAACCTGCTTGCTACTGCTACTGCTAAGTCACTTCAGTCATGTCCAACTCTGTGCGACCCCATAGATGGCAGCCCACCAGGCTCCCCCGTCCCCGGGATTCTCCAGGCAAGAACACTGGAGTGGGTTGCCATTTCCTTCTCCAGTGCATGAAAGTGAAAAATGAAAGTGAAGTCGCTCAGTCGTGTCTGACCCTCATCGACCCCATGGACTGCAGCCTTCCAGGCTCCTCCATCCATGGGATTTTCCAGGCAAGAGTACTGGAGTGGGGTGCCATTGCCTTCTCCGGAAACCTGCTTACTGATGCTTAAAATAGCTGAACATTTAATTCATTACTGTTTTCAGAATATCAATTTTTTTCATTTAAATCATCAAGGCTTTTTCTAAAAAGATATTCATTGAATGTGTCAAAGAAAAAAATGAAAATGTACAATTCAATATATCCATTTCATACTGGTGTTTAAATTGTTCTAGGGAGCCCCAGATTTTGGGATTATTTGAGATTCATAAGTGACATAACGGCTGTCTTCAGCTATATGAATGTCTGCCATTTAGCAGAAGAATTCAGCTTATTAGAGCTAGGATCCATTATTGAGATTTGGAAGAAGGCATGTATTGTATACAACTTACAGTATAAGTTTCTAACAATTAGCACTGCCAGAGTACAAAACAGTCTCTCTAATCACATTAGGAGTTTGGTTTTCTATCATTAGATTTACAAATGGAATAATGGTGCATCAAAGTATCTGGCACACAGTAGGTTCTCAAGTATTTGTAAACTTAAATTTTATCCCACCTGGATGATTCCCTATCAGGGCACTATTACTAGGAATAACTTGAGTGAGCTAATTTCTGAGATCTCTTCCAATTCTAAAAGTCTTTATTATCTAGCAGAAGAAACTGTTTATTTTTTAAAATATGTGTTGACAGGAGGCTCTTGCAGAAATAGTCAAGTGTCATATCTAGTCAACCAGCTATACAAGGCAAGCTGCAGTGTGAAAAAAGTGGTTACAACATAGTCTGAGGTTAGTTAAAGGAACCTCAGCCAAGTCTCAACAGTAGTAGTTCTAGACCAGACTGTGAGTTGGGAATACAAAGCAAGCCAATATCCTAGGAAATCAGGGTAAAACTATCTGCTAACGTGGTGACTGTGTTTGCAGTCCTGCTGAAAGATGAGTTGGGATTGCCTCCAAAAGCCACAATCTTCTGCTTATTCTGGAAACTGACAGCTTAGACTTCTTCCTAGCAGAAATAAACCAAGATTTTAGAAGTCTCTGAGATCTTTTCCAAATTTACATTTCTGAGCATGGCAAACCAGGGTGAATTTCATGTGACTGATATTTTAAGATGTCTGCTAAATGGAATAAACTGAGTTCAATTTATTTGTCTTATTAAAATTATAAAATCAAATGAAGTTGTCATGTTGGGAAACATTAAGCATCACATAAATATTAGTATTAGTTGAATTAATGATCATTTTTATTACAGTAAGTTGACCATAGTGGTTTTTATATAGAGATTCACTTTGGAAAAAAATATGAAAATTTGTCTCTTATTTGACCTTTTTTTTTTTTTAAGCAGGGCCTCTGTGCCAGCCCAGTATTAGCGTCTTAATTGTATCTGAAATGTGGTAACATGCTAAAAGAAAAATACTAGCCAGATCCTTTCATTCATTTATGTATTTACTTGTGCATGCTAAGTCACATCAGTTGTGTCCGACTCTTTGTGACTCTATGGACTGTAGCCCACCAGGTTCCTCTGTCCCTGGGATTCTCCAGGCAAGAATACTGGAGTGGGTTGTCATGCCCTCCTCCAGGGGATCTTCCCAATCCAGGGATCAAATCTGTGTCTCTTATGTCTCCTGCACTGCCAGGTGGGTTCTTTACCACTAGCGCCACCTGGGAAGCCCCATTTATTTGTTAATGAAGTATTATTGAATCATCAACTATTCTTAAAAGTCGCATTACTAGATACAAAGAATAAAACTGTGAGCAAGACAGGTGGGTCTCTCCCCTCCTGGAGCACTGTACCAGTTATATCTCATTACATTTCTACTGGGGGGAACTTTCAGCCAGAAAGGCGATACCCCTAGAAGGTCAGCAGGAGGACTATTTGGAAAGAATGAGACAGAATGTTCAGCAATTGTTTAGCCAATGGCAACATGCACACAACTACCTATATGCACAGGCGAAATTAACATCAACACGAAAGTGTGTGTCCGGCATTTAAATCCACTCTTTCCATTATTAACAGAATACAAATCACCCAGGAGTGAGTTCTTTGGGAATCTAAATGATAAAGTCAGAACTTCAATTCTCCCAGAGCTAGCTAGAGATTGAAAATTTCATAGCCAGGAAATTTTCATTTTTGTCTTATTTCACTATTACCCCACCCACTATTATGGTTAATATAATGTCTCAGTTCATTACTTGCTGAACTGATTTAAATTGAAATGTTTTCAAATTATTAAGAATAATCCATTATAGTACTGAAAGAAAGATCAGCTTTTCTTAGAAGACCTCTAGCAAGTTCCTTTAGAAAAGGTGTATGCATTATGTGTAAGACATGACAAAGCAATTCATCTGCTACACTGTTGCTGCTGCTAAGTCGCGTCAGTGTGTCCGACTCTGTGCGACCCCATAGATGGCAGCCCACCTGGCTCCCCCGCCCCTGGGATTCTCCAGGCAAGAACACTGGAGTGGGTTACCATTTCCTTCCCCAATGCATGAAAGTGAAAAGTGAAAGTGAAGTCGCTCAGTCGTGTCCAACTCTTCGCGACCCCATGGACTGCAGCCCACCAGGCTCCTCCGTCCATGGGATTCTCCAGGCAAGAGTACTGGAGTGGGTTACCATTGCCTTCTCTGCTTTTTGATAAAAAGTCAGAGAGTTTTAAATATTTTAGGTCTTGCAGGCCATTATAATCTCTGTCACAACTATTCAACTCTGCCTTTACAACATGAAAGCAGCCATGGACAAAACATAAATAAATGGGTCTGGCTGGGTTCCAATGAAACTTTATTTATAAAAACAGGAAAAGCCATATTTGGGCTACAGACTATAATTTACCAACCTCTGCTGTATAACACAGAGCTACAGACAGTGGACAGGTAAAAGAAAAATGTATGATTTATGCACAAACTTTTAATAAAGTCAAATTATCTAAAAAGGCCTTTAAAAAGCTGTGAGTAAATTTCATGAATAATTGATTCATAATTGTTTGTTTGGCAGGGCAATAAACATTTGAGAAAAAAAATACAAAATATTAAAGAAGGGTAACTCCAGCTCCTAGACTGAACAAAATAATTTGCCAGATTTTCTATTGGTCTTTATCCTGTGTATATTTTATGCTATACAGACTAAAGATACATAACAAGTATACGATTTTGTACAAGTTTTAAAAATTAACATAATAGCATGAATATTTTCTTGTCATTAAAAACCCTTAATAAGCCTCATTTCTAATGACCATGTAATATATCAACATATGGATACTTAGCCTTTTCCTAATTTCCAACAGATTATAACTTTTTGATTTTACAAAAGTAATTTACGCTATAGAAAATGCAAACATATTAAAAGCATTTATGATTCCAAAAACAAGATCTGTAAGAAGAACCTGAGCCTTCCCATTAAACATGGAATGTAAGCACGTTTGCCTTATCTGTATTTCCTCCTAAAATGACAGCAGAGGAATATAAGAGACAAGAACTCACAAGGACAAATAGGAGAGGAAAATGACAGCAGACAAGA
The DNA here is from genome assembly GCF_000754665.1 of Bison bison bison. Taxonomy (NCBI): domain Eukaryota; kingdom Metazoa; phylum Chordata; class Mammalia; order Artiodactyla; family Bovidae; genus Bison; species Bison bison. Next base: position 2,295,789 of record NW_011495082.1, read on the forward strand.
GATGTCAAAAAGTTGGGAAAGGAGGAAACAGGATGGATGAAAGACACTTGGGACTCAACAGGTGCACGTGACTTTGAGAGAAAGCAGAAAGGTGAATAAGCAAGTCACTTTGATCCCTACATCTTCCCTTTGCTGCTATTTCTTCTTATTTTATTACTCTCTTCACTAACCTCCTCAGGTATGTTTTATCATGCTTCTTTTAAATTCATGATAATTCTGCTTCAACAATCTGCTTTAGATCATCATATAAGATGCCTATTGAATAGCTTGTTTTTACATCAGTTTAGGATAAGTCTCAGAGAAGGCAATGGCACCCTACTCTAGTACTCTTGCCTGGAAAATCCCATGGACGGAGGAGCCTGGTGGGCTGCCGTCTATGGGGTCACACAGAGTCAGACACGACTGAAGTGACTTAGCAGCAGCTGCAGCAGGATAAGTCTAAACTACCATTACAGAAAGACTCAAACATGCAACAGCTTAAGGAATATAGACACATTTTCATCACTTAACAGGTCTGGGGAGGCAGTGAGCAGTGGATGGCTTTGCCCTACATGATTATTCAGAACACCAGATTCTCCCCACTGGGCTGCCCAGCTATCCCCAGATTCCTGGAACCATCTGCATGGCTGAGATGAGTTGCCACAAAGAAGGGGCAAGAAAACGTGCGTGAGGCATGCCTAGCACCGTTAGATCAAAAACGGAAATTACATGGAATCTTTCCTCTTTATGTCCCAGTGATGAAGACTTAATCACCTGGCAACACCTAACTAAAAGGGAGGCTTTGGAAATGCTGTCTAACTTTAGCAAGAAGGGAGAATTAACTCTGCAGAAAGCTAACAGTGGGTGCCACCACTGTATTTCTTTCTTGTGAGCTGTACTAAGGCATCTGTTGGGTTGGCTAAAAAGTTCCTTCAGCTTTTCAGTAAAAATAAAAGGCATTTTTCCTTTTCAAAAAGAACTTCATTGAATAATGTATTCACCATTTTGTTCCACTACCTTCTGCCATTCTTCAAGCAACTTCATAATTCTGTCTTCCCAAAACTTTATCTTTTTGAGTAAAGAACTATTCCGGGTGTCTTTTACAGTCCTCCAGGGAATTGAAATTTTTTCCATTAAGAGAATTTTGTAAAGACCAAAATAAATGGAAACCTGAAGGTGCAACGTTCAGTCAATACTGTGAATGAATCAGAACTTCCCAGCCAAGCTGCAACAGTTTTTGCCTGGTCATCAAATAAACACACCATGATGTGCTAGGTTGCTTCAGTCATGTCCAATTCTGTGCAACCCATTGAACTGGAGCCCGCCAGGCTCCTCTGTCCATGGGATTCTCCAGGCAAGAAAATTGGAGTGGATTGCCATTCTCTCCAGGGGATCTTCCAGACCCAGGGATTGAACTAGCTTGTCTTACGTCTAACCTGCATTAGCAGGTGGATTCTTTACCACTGGTGCCACCTGGGAAGCCCTAATAAACATGCAGTCTTGCTTTTTCCTGATGGAAGACTATGTGTTTTCTGTTGACTAGTTCCAGACACTTTCCATCGTCAAGTGCTCCTTTCAGTTGGTCTGATTAGGATCAGTGCTTGTTGGAATGAATCGTTTGGTTTTCTGGAAGGAACTCGTAATAGAGGACTCCCTTCCAATCACATCATATACACATTATCACCTTCTTTGGATGAAGACTGGCCTTTGGTGTCGTTGATGGTGATTCATTTCTCTTGCCCCAAAATCTCTTCCATTCCACAGTATTGTACAGTATCCGCTTTTCATTGCCCCTCTAAGTTTATTTTTAAAAGGGAACATTTTCATTACATTTAAGTAGAGAATTGCATGCAGAAATACAGTCAAGTTTTTTTCACTTATGTGGAACCCAAACCTCAAAGCGATTAACATAACCAAGATTATGTAAATGATTTTCAATGCTTGATATGGATATTTTGAATATGTCAGCTATCTCCCAAGTGGTATAACACTGTTCTCAATTAATGTCTCAGTGGCTATCAACTTCAACTGGTCTGCCTGACTGTGGAATGTCGTCCAGCAAAAAATCTGCACCATGAAACTTCACAAACCACTTTTGACATAGCCTTTTCTCTATACATTGCACACATCTTTTTTTTTCGGTGTTGCAGTTACATTTTTACCTTTCTTGAATAATAAAGCATAATATGCCAAAAATGTTGCTTTTTTCCTTCCATCTTCAACATTAAAATGGCTACACAAAAATTCACCAGTATTGATAAGTTTTTTTAATGTATGTTGATCTGACAGCTGTCACAATACAATCTAATACAGTTGTTTCAAATGAAGTTAAAGACAACTAAGCACTACTAGAGCCATCTTACAGGAAAAAAAAAATGAACAACATTTTTGGCCAATAGTTACTTTCATTTGAGCTCATGCATCCCTGGATATAGACCTCCTTTGCTGACAACATGCATTGCCACTGATTCCTGCCATGGAAAGATGGCAGGAAGGCCTCATGGGGGCAGGAGGTGAAGTAAGAACAGAGTTTAGGAAGGCTTCCTCCCACTTATCCATTGTCCTGCCACACAGTCCCAGGCTTCAGGCAAACTTCTCTGTGTGCATGTATTTGTGTGTGTGTGTATACTTGTGCAAGTTATTTAAATTATTATTTAAGTCTTCATTTCCTATAAGAGGAGATAACACCTACCAAAAGGGCTATTTGAGGATTAAACAACCTATATAAGTAAAAATCTTACTATCCTGTTTGAAATATATGAAGTACTCAATAAATGTTAACTTAAATTTTCCTACTTCACAGAGCCTCTAATAGAATGGTAAAAGATCTGCTATCTGATTTGTGACAAGGTCACTTTGTGTTTTTAATGAAATCACCTAATCATAAATATCTGGGTCAAGTCACAGAAACCTAGATAAATCTTGGGAGCTGACAATAAATTCTAGGGCTCATTTCTAGCTATCACCTTCTCTGATGCAGAATGAAACCGATTAGCATGATCTGCATTTCCAGGACATCCTAGAGGCAGCCGTGATACATTTTGCGCCTGAGTGAATTACCTTGTAAGAATGTTTTAGAAAAGGTTCTACTACATCATCAGCAGAAAAGACTATGAGCAACTTGGATCCCCATTACCACTGCACCATTGGAAACTAAAGAAAATAGTTTGGACTAGTCTCTTTGAGAAACAGAAAGTGAGACAGACAGACAGAGAAACAGATGGCATGCTACTATATGCGTGAGATTTGAACTTTCATCCTTCCTTGAGTTTTGCTGTTAACATATTCTTCCTGGACTTCCCTAGTTATCCAGAGGTTAAGAATCCGCTTGCCAGCGCAGGGGACTCAGCTTCTACCGCTGGTATACTGTGGAGTAATTAAGCCTATGTGCCACAACTACTGAGCCCCTGCTCTAGAGACCACAAGTCACAACTTCTGAGCCCACGTGTTGCAATTCCTGAAGCCCATGTGCCTAGAACCTGCACTCTGCAGCAGGGAAAGCCACCACAATGAGAAGTCCCTGTTATGAAATGAAGAGTAGCCGCTGCTCGCTGCAACTAGAGAAAGCTGGTGCATAGCAATGAAGACCCAGTGCAGCCAAAATTTAAAAAAAAATGAGATTAAAATAAAATTAAATAGTCTTCCTTTTGTAAAACGATGATGTCAGTACATACAGTTGTTTTTTGTTGTTAAATGTCCTCAAAATTGTATAGCAATCTTTTGTTACGTTGTTCCTCATAATTTTTCAAAAATTTACCATCTCTTAATTTCAACACAGTCTTTATTGACTGCATAAAGATAGACAACTCAAATTGCTCCTATGTGGAAGAAGTACTTATTGAAGATTCTTTATGGTTGTCCAACATTTTTGTGATTCTAAAATTATATAGTTTAAAATGTTCTACATCTGCTTTCTCTAAAATATCTTTAAAATAGTGCTATTAGATTTTGATTGACTTCCATGTGAAGGAAATATTAGGTACAAGATATCCTAAAAGGTTTCCAATACCAAACACATATGATAACGCATATTTTTCTAAATGCTTAGCTGAATTCACAAACACAAAAATAAGAAGTCCCCAAAGGGCTCAAGACATAGAAGCTGGAAACCAGAATTTACAAGAGTTCTGAGAGTATTTGCTATTCTTGTACTACAAGAGATAACACCAGGGATAGAAGGCATGACCTTAGACCAATGAATTTGAGAGAATTGGGAACTTCAGAGTAAAATTTGGACATTTGGCAGGGTTACATGCTTAGTGAAAGTGTGGACCAACAGAAGAGAAAAAAAAAAAAGCCTTTCCACAAAGAAAATGAAAGAAATTATCTATTTCAGCCGAGGCTGTGAATGGGGGAAAAAAAATCACTCATGAGAATTTGTAGCGACATACCTTTCCTTCACACAAATTTGAGGTTCAAATTTATACTTACTGTGTGGTCCAGAAACTCCAGATCAAAAATTAATCTACAGTAGACTTGGCATACTGGGACACATAACAAAGCAAGTACCATGTTGACCAGGTCTTTCTTACTGGATTTCCAGAGAGAGAGACCATATAATAATAATATATAATGTTATTATATATAATATATATAATCTCACAAGCCAAAGCTGCATGTGAGGAAATAAGTTACCATGAGAAAGCATCAGCAAAAACACCAAACAGTACAAATAGACTCCTAGGAACATTAGACAATTTTTTTTTTTTTGGCCGCAATGAGTGGCATGTGGAATCTTACTTCCCTGACCAGGGATCAAACCCTTACCCTCGGCAATGAAAGCGCAGAGTTCTACCCACTGGACAGACAGTGAATTCCCAACAATTATTATGACTAGATATAGAGCTTACACAGAATATAAAATATTAAAGAAACAGAGTGTGGAATCAAAATATGACAGAGAATAAGAGAACACTGAAATAAGATCCAGTATATTTTCTAAAGAACCAAATGAATCATGTAGAAATTGGAGGTATGCCCACTGATATATGGGGCACATTGATATATGCAGCTCTACTTTGAATGGTGGGGCAACTC
>NW_011495082.1:2300904-2325031 GCF_000754665.1 Bison bison bison
GGCAACTCAAACATGTGAATGAAAGGAGTTAAAATTACATGCACATTCCTGTCATGTTCTGATTCACATTTACCTGACACTGCCCCATGTTTCTGGCCTTATCCCCCTTTATAATATGGAATAATTAGACACAGTAGATAAAGAGCCTACTGTAACTTAATTAATTGACTGACTGATGGACTTGTTTTGGCTGTGCTTGGTCTTCATTGCTATGTAAGTGCTTTCTCTAGTTGCAGAGAACGTGGGCTACTCCCTAGCTGTGGTGCGGGGGCTTATCGCTGCAGTGGCTTCTCTTGTTGCAGATCATGGGCTCTAGGATGCGTGGGCTTCAGAAGTTGTTGCTCCCAGGCTCTAGAGCACAGACTGGGAAGTTGTGGTCCACAGGCTTTGTTTCCCTGAGGCATGTGGGATCTTCCTGGACCAGGGATTGAATTGGTGGCCCTTGCATTGCAAGGTGGATTCTTTACCTTGAACAACCAGGGAAGCCCTCAGCTCCTGTTTTTGGATATTCCAAAATAGCAGTTTTCTTTCTCTCTTTTTAAAAGAACTTTTTGAAACAAACCTAATATGCAAAATAAATTATAATTACCTTCCTAGGTTGAGGATGGTGATAGTGGAAATGAATGAGGAGAGTAATGCAGAGTGGGTCCTTACCAGTGTGAGCCCCACATGCCAGCCCCTGCCACTTGACACACTGGGTATCCTAGAGTCCAGTGTGAAAACTCCCTGCTCTGGTCAGGCTGACTAACTTGCTGCTTCAATTGTTTCTTCCCATTAATTTCCTAAAGGTACAGTTCCTGGGTGGTTTTTATCACCAGAAAGAATTATCTCTTTAGCAAATGACTAAAAGATTGCAAGTACAGGGTATTTTTGTTTTTATTCCCAAATGTTCAGCCATTTTTGTATCATTTGCCTCTCAACTAACACTATTAAATATAGTTAAAGAGAATTTCTTTCTCCACAATGGATGTAGGATTTATTAGAATAATTCATTGTTCCCTAAAGACGGAAATATACATATATTGCAATTGCTGCAAATCACATATGTAGTTACCATCTCTCCTGGTTTGGGATTTTTTTTCTCTCTTCTCTTCTACTGAAGCCCCATTTTGCACAATCACAACTTAGCAACTTCATTAAATGCATCGCCTGATGCACCTGTTTGGATTCTGGGTATCATTTTCTTTCCTCCAACACATTTTTATTCAAGATGTGCCGAATTTCCCAGAGGCTGTCTGGAGACTTTGAGACATCTGTACCGAGCAGTTTGCTAAAACCAACAAAAAGTATTGAAGCAAAAATCAAACTTTAGGGCATCAATTTAACCATTCCTTTTCAAGTACCCTGGATTGATGGAACATGTCAGCCCTGATACATCCACCATAACTGCTCAGTGCTTAGAATAACTATGAAAGCAAAACTGACTGCTCTCTAATGAACGCTGTCATCAGGAGTGGTGTGAAGACCGTGAAGAGAAAACAAGGCAGGAAATATTGTGGGAAACTTTGACGGGAAAGGAGTGACTAAGAGGAAAACAGACTACGAGGAATACCAAAAATAAATATCACGTATAACATAGTATCATCTACACAAGTGCTTGGGTATAAGGAGTTAAGCCTATTAGTAAAGAATAAAGCATCCAGTCAAGGAGGATATAATGATCAAATCTTTCAATTCTCAGCACACAATTCAGTTCTAGGATCCCAATTTTCTGAAGGTTTCCTTTTATCCCATGTAGATGTGCAATGATCATTTCATTGGTTCTCTGCAATGAGTTTATAAATTTAAAGAACTGTCGCCCAACAAAGGGGGTAGAAATAATGGAGTATGCAAAGAGGAGAAAATGTGACTAACAAATGGAAATTCTTTTCCTAATCTTGAGAACCCCTCAAAAAAGCCAATTTCTGGTCTCACATCAGCTTTTCTGAATCAGATTTTTTTTTTTTTTTAAGGCATGCTGGGGTAGGGAGAATTAAAAAAAAAAAAAAAAAAAAAATTAACATACAAGATTGTGACCAGTAGGGGGCAGGATGGCTTTAATATTTACATGAAGAAATATTTAAGAGATGTACAAATGTATTTGCATAGATTCTGCGAGAGATTGCAAAAGTGGCTGCAGTTCATCACTCCTCCCTGTATTCTTGCCTTTGATAATCTGACAGTGAGGCTCCTCCCATCTAGAAGCAGAGGTTATGTTCTACCTCTTGAACCTGAGTTTGCTGTACGTCTCGCCTTAGCTACTAGAGTCCAGGAGCAGTGAGGCTGTGAGTTCTGAGCCTATGGCTCAAGAAGCCTTGCACACTGCCATTCACACACTCTTTTTGAACTCTGTTACTACATATGAAACAAGCCCAGCCAAGCGTAGCCTGATTGGTGAGTGTGGCCAACCCAAACTGGCCAGAGTCCAGCTGACCAGCTAGCTCACTACACTACATGAATGAGTCCAACCAAGATCAGTCAAGCTTGGCTCAGTCCAGAAGAACTGTCCAATCAAGTCACACAGAGTAGTAAGCCAAATCAATGTTTACTGTTTTAAGCCACTGCCTTTTGATGCGGTGCGTTAAGAACAATAGTTAAGTGATTCTGTCTCCAAACAAAAGTATCATTTCATGTCTCTTTTGTCATACAAATGCCCACTGAATCATTCACTTGGAATTTTTTTCAGTGCCAGTTCTATATTAGCTGTTAGGGCACACACTATTCAGTAAGCGTTCACTGAGTATCAACTAGCACAATAATTACTTAGAATGCAAAAATGAGAACAGAAAGGAATACTCTCAGAAAGTTAGTTTTCTGGTAAGTAAAAACAGACATTTGGGGGCTGACTGCAAAGGAGAAGCACAGAGGAATTTTAGAAGTAATACAACTAAGAACTGTGATGTTATACACATAACTCCATTTGTCAAAACTCAACACTGTATGTGTAGCAGTTGGCAACGCACTCCAGTATTCTTGCCTGGGAAATCCCATGGACAGACGAGCCTGGCGGGCTACAGCCCTTGGAGTCACAAAAGAGTCAGACATGACTTAGTAACTAAACAACAACAACAACACTGTATACCACAGTGAAGTTTTCTGTATATATATATCAACTAAGACATGAGAGAACCCAGTCTAAGAGTATAACAAATCTATCTCATAATCACACCGAAGAAGGTGGAGAGAATAAAGGGGCTGACCTGAGTAATTCTGGAAAACCGTGTGTTGATTGATACGGTAAAAATTTAAAAAACAAAGTCACAAATATTGTACTTCTATATTCTAGATGATAAGTTTTTTCTCACAGGGATATTGAATTAGTAATCCTAAAACTACTTTATATGAATAATCAGACTGAGCAACTAAGTAAATATATTTGTAGTGTTAAGAGCTATGTTTCTCCTGTCAGAGAAATAAGGTATAAATGAAGGGGAAAGATTAAAGTGAACTGCTTTCTTCAGTATGGAATATAAATATATCAGTAATAGTTTATCATCTTTCTTTTTTAAAAAGGTATATACAGATAAAGAGATACAAAAATAAAAGTATGTGTATGCACAAGTAACTATACATACATATATCCCCGAGCTCTGTGTGTTGAGAGGGCCTAGAAACAGGGACATCTGGTAGGAACTAGCATCCTTGGTATCCAGACCTTGGTTTCTAAATACCATTTCTAGTTACAAAGAACCAAGGATCCTTGGAAAAGTAGTTGATTCCAAGGCTAGGGCACATCAAATATAAAACAAGTCTGAGGCATTTTGTGGTACTGAAAAATAAATGAAAGGATGGGAGCATACAGAAAGGATACAAACACCAAAATAGAAACATCTCCAACAGCCAAATCTACAAGTTAAACAAAATAAATAAAATAATATTGACTTACAATCCAAAGAATAAAATAAGTATCCTTGACTTAAGATATTTATTTACCTAAAAATATTTACTTACAAATAAATTGTGCTGAAGGGACAACTCCTCTTTACTTACTTACAATTAATAAATGTACAGAAATAAAGGAAATGGACAAGCATAACCATTCAAACACCACAGTAATCATTGCTGCAGGCAAGATCAACTGATGAATGCTAAAATTAGAGGGCAAAGGTTATGGAAAAACAGAATATTTGCATAATTTCAAAGTTCCACCTCCCCCAAAATTGTTAATTACAAAGAGAAAAATTATAACTACAGTGGAAAAACATGGTAGACATCTCCTTAACCAAGTGACCAAGATTAATATTACTGGTACCAAGATATATAGACATAATGTACCCTCATATTATGCTCTGAAAAAGGACATATCACCTCCTGGTAATAGTGCATGACCTCATTTGCATGCATAATCATGCAAAAATCACACAAATCAAAATTAAGGAACATTCTCCAAAACACTTGACCAGTACTTTTTTTAAATATAAATTTATTTATCTTAATTGTTGGTTAATTACTTTACAATATTGTATTGGTTTTGCCATACATCAACATGAATCCGCCACAGGTATACATGTGTTCCCCATCCTGAATCCTCCTCACTCCTCCCTCCCAGTACCATCCCTCTGGGTCGTCCCAGTGAAAGTCAAGTTCATAAGAATCAAGGAAAAACTGAGGAACTATCACAGATTAGTGGAGACTAAGGTATTAAGACAACTCAAGTCAATGTGGAATTCTGGATTCAATTGCAGAAGAAAAAACCATTAGTAAGAAAACCAATACAATCCAAATCAAGTCTCTTCTTTAGTGAACAGTATTGTATTAATATAAAATGTCTTCATTTTTCCAACTCTGCTCTGGTATTTGTACTTCAGAGGAAAGGTGGACGATGGATATAGGAAAACTTTTTATACTATTTTGCAACTTTTCCAGAAGTCCAAGATTATCTCAAAATAAGAGGTTGAAGACACATCTCCTAATTAATTGTTTAGTAGCAGATACTACTAATAAAGTTTAGAGCATGTCTATGGTTTTATACACACCAAGTTCAAGCAGGTGGATTTTTAACATATGTTTATTTATATCTTTTCAGACTACCAAATACATCAATAGAATTTGGACCAGCTTGACAGGTTAGTTGGGTCACCTAAATAATGCAAAATCTCCATTTAATCATTACATTGTCTAGATGCTGATTAAAATATTTAGTTTTACCAATATTTAGTGTTCACTTCAGTTCAGTCACTCAGTCGTGTCCGATTCTTTGCGACCCCATGAATCGCAGCAAGCCAGGCCTCCCTGTCCATCACCAACTCCCGGAGTTCACTCAAACGCATGTCCATCGAGTCGGTGATGCAATCCAGTCATCTCATCCTCTGTTGCCCCCTTCTCCTTCTGCCCCCAATCCCTCCCAGCATTAGGGTCTTTTCCAATGAGTCAACTCTTCGCATGAGGTGGCCAGAGTATTGGAGTTTCAGCTTTAGCATGAGTCCTTCCAAAGAACACCCAGGACCGATCTCCTTTAGAATGGACTGGTTGGATCTCCTTGCAGTCCAAGGGACTCTCAAGAGTCTTCTCCAACACCACAGTTCAAAAGCATCAATTCTTCAGCGCTCAGCTTTCTTCACAGTCCAACTCTCACATCCATACATGACCACAGGAAAAACCATAGCCTTGACTAGACGGACCTTTGTTGGCAAAGTAATGTCTCTGCTTTTCAATATGCCATCTAGGTTGGTCATAACTTTCCTTCCAAGGAGTAAGCATCTTTTAATTTCATGGCTGCAGTCACCATCTGCAGTGATTTGGGAGCCCTAAAAAATAAAGTCTGACACTGTTTCCATTGTTTCCCCATCTATCTGCCATGAAGTGATGGGACCAGATGCCATGATCTTAGTTTTTTGAATGTTGAGCTTTAAGCCAAGTTTTTCACTCTCCTCTTTCACTTTCATCAAGAGGCTCTTTAGTTCCTCTTCACTTTCTGCCATAAGGGTGGTGTCATCTGCATATCTGAGGTTATTGCTATTTCTCCCAGCAATCTTGATTCCAGCTTGCGCTTCTTCCAGCCCAGTGTTTCTCATGATGTACTCTGCATATAAGTTAAATAAGCAGGGTGATATTTAGTGTACTTGGAGTTAAATCAAAGCAATATCATTTAAAATCCTTATCCCATTCAAACACAAAAAAATAAACTAAAAGAAAATAAGATACAGTAAAATAAAATAATGACATAAACCATGAGCATATAAAGTATCACAGATATTATGCTTGGTAACAGAATAAAGTAACAGGCAAAATAGACATAGTCCAAAACAAGCTACTGGTTACCAGGGGATTAGGGAGGGAAGGATAAATTGGGAGACTGGGATTGATATATACACACTATTATATATAAAATAGATAATTAATAAGAACCTGCTGTATAGCACAGGGAACTCTACTCAAAACTCTGTAATGGCCTATGTGGAAAAAAGAATCTTAAAAAAAAAAAAAAAGAGTGGATATATGTATATGTAAAACGGTTTCACTTTGCTGTTACCTGAAATTAACGCAATAATAGAAATCAAATATTCGTCAATTAAAAAAAAAAGACCTGGGTCCCTGTCCTTTATATTTTACCAGAGTTCATTCAAGTCTTTGAGTTTCTGCTAAGTCTTCTAAGACAGTTATCAAAAAGGATATAATTGCACATGAATTATCAAGGAAAAGAATTCCACCTTCCTTCCTTTAAACACAATGGAGTATGTTATGTATACAACTTCAATCCTCAATAAATGCTCTTGGGTAGCTGATCCAGATCCAGGAGGTGCACATTCCAAAGGCATTTTTGTTCAAGTCTATGAGAACGAACTCACACAAAGGTAGAAGATAGTTTTTGAAAAATGTTCTCCATATTATAGCTTGTAGAAAATTGTTCAAGTTGGCCATGCAGCTTAACTTACACTGTGTTAACCAGAAGACCAGTTGCAGAACTATCAAAAACAAGCAACCTCTTAATGCATCTACTTCTGCCCAGCAAGAATGGAAGATCCCCTCCCCTCTCTGTGATTCCAGGTGTCAGATATTGATAAACATTATTGGGTAAGAAACTATACAAACTGATTCATTTATTAGATCACAAATGAGATCTGTGATATAAAGAATAAGGATAAATTGAAACATCTATTCTAGTATGGAAATGATTTATAAGGCAGTTTCAGGTCATTTGCTACCAAATATTTCCTTTTATTGCACTTAGCACTGGTACTATTTTCTGATTTGTATCATTCCTAGTTCTATGAAATGTGTCCAAAGCAGCTAGCTCTTGATTCATGGAAATAGAGAAGCAAGAATAGAAGCAGGAAAGTAATCAAAATGATCAGAGAACTTGAAATCTTATCAGAAACAGTTGAGGAATCAGTTATGTTGAATCTACAGACCTAGGGAGGAAGGGATAACATTCTTCAAGTATTACATTCATCATATAGAAATAGAATTAGATTTGTTACGTACTGTGTACTTCAGAAGAGTGGGTCAAGGACATGTGAAAGTTACCTAGGAGCAGTTAGCTAAACAATTAGAAGTAGGTTTAGGTACAGATGAAAAATATAACCTGTCTTAGAGAAGATATAATTTTATTTCTCTCAGGTAAACAAAAATCAGGAAATAAACAGTTCAAATCCTTGGAAGACTTCACAATTAGAAACCCAGGCTCTTGAAATCCTCAACATGTGGCTTCTACCTCATAGGCTAAGATGACCCTTCATGTTCTAGCCATGATGTCTGCATGATGTTCAGCCGGCAGGAAAGGAAAAAAGGTGGTGAGAAAGGGTTACACTTCCTCTCTATTTAAGAATATTTCCTGGAATGTATGTACAAATCCCATTCACATTCCACTAACCAGAGTAATGTCTAACTCAGTAGCAAGAGAAGCTAGGAAATACATCTTTAGCCTAGGCATCTGGTTAATAATCAGAATTCTTCCACTTAAGAAGGAAAAGAAAAAAAATTTAAAAGAAGGAAAAGAAGAACAAGTATTGTGAGACAACCAGTGGTCTCTGCCACATAGATGTCAAATCAATATAAGAAAATGTTTTCTGATGAATAGCTCTAGAACGATAAGAGTTTCTTGGGAAGTTAAATGTGACCCAACACTAGAGCTATTCTCAGTGAAAGCTAAATGGTCGCTTGCCAGAAATGTCAAAACGGAATCTAAGCATCTTTACAGATTTGGGCTAGGTTGCTTTCAAGATTCTAGCAAACGAGGAGACATTAACCTATAGATAAGACAGAACTACAAACCACTGAATAAACCATTGAATTTACATCCATTCGCCAGTCTAAATTTTATGAAAATTTACATATTAACAAATATGCTTACTCATTTCAGTCTTTCCCTCTTGTATTAGTATTTGTATCAAAACAAATTAGACTAGGTGACTTAAACAATGGAAATTTATTTTCTTATATTTCTAGGGGCTGGACGTCCAAGATCAAAATGTCAACAGGTTGGTTTCTCTTGCGACCCCTCTTCTTAGCTTTCAGGTGGTTGTCTTCCTGCTGTTTATCACCTAATCTTTGCTCATGCACGTACATCCTCAGTGTTCTTTCTCTTCTTATCAGGATATCAGTCATGTTGGATTACAGCCCCACCATTGTGACCTCATTTAAACCTAATTACCATGGTGCTAGTGGTAAAGAACCCACCTGCCAATGCAGGAGACATAAGAGTCATGGGTTCGATCCCTGGGTCAGGAAGAGCCTCTGGAGGAGGGCACAGCAATCAACTCTAATATTCTTGTCTGGAGAATCCCATGATCATCTTACTGATTAATCAGTATCTAGCTGTACTGATGTAGTTTATATAACAAAATAAAAGGCATTCCTAAAAAGTAGTGATAGGGGTTGGGAAGATAGTGGAAGGCAGATTTTTCCCAAACTCAATCATACTTTCTTTTTCTATTAAGTATACCTATTTCCAGGGCTTCCCTAGTGCTTCAGTGATAAAGAATCCACCTGCAATGCAGGAGATGCGGGTTCCATCCCTAGGGAAAGAAATGGCAACCCACTCCAGTATTTTTGCCTGGGAAATCTAACGGATAGAAGAGCCTGACAGGCTACAGTTCCTGGTGTTGCAAAGGGTCGGTCACTACTGAGCGACTAAACAACAGCAGCAACACTTATTTCTACATCTATTTCTAAACACCATGTATCAGAAATCAGATCAATATGCCAAGCTTGAGAGAATATTTAGAAAATGTATTCAACACCTTCATCATGTATTTTGTTCAAAGTAACTAAATTTTCATGTGGCTAAGTGATTGTAATATAATTATAATGGCACATGTGTTTATGAAATTAAACTCATTTGAATTTCACAATTCTGTCCTTTGCAAGAGAGAACCAAGCTTAGCCAATTTCTTTGCAAACTTCCCTAAGTAGGGCATATGAACCATCATCATTTATGGATTTCACAGATTCCTTTAACAAATATTTATTGAATGACGATTATGTACCAGAAACTGTAGATACAACATGTAAATGAGCCCTTCACAGCCTCTAACAGTCCCTGCTCTCAGGAAGCTTAGAATCTGGATAGATGTGCACATCAGCAAAAAATGAGCACACGGGGTGATAAGGACTCCTGGGGGCATGCAGGGTGCCTCCCCCAGTATTTGAGAGGTCAGGAAGGATTTCTAAGTAATGTTTAGCCAGACAAGGGAAATGGGATAAAGGCCACAACCTGATGCCATATCTACACTCCTTTTATTCCCAACTTCTTTTCAATTTGAAAATATTCAAGGCTATAAAGTATTAAGAAAAGTACAGTAAATATTCCTACTCCTCTCACTTAAGTTCACTAATTGTTAGTTTGTCACTTTTGCTGGGTCTGTCTCTCTGATTCTCTCTCTCCACATAAGTCCATGTACACACCGACATACTTCAAAATGTGAAAATCTGTTGCCTATATCATGACATCTTATCCCTAAGTATTTTAACACTCTTCGATAAAATGTACCACACCTAAGAGATTTAAATCAGTGTCATCTATTATACAGCCCATATTCAAATATCTTATTAATAAATTATCCTCAAATTCTCACTTTTTTTTCTTTTAACCAAGATCCAACCAAGGTTCATTCTAGGTGACCTGTCAATGACCTAGCAGGAAGCAGGCGCAATCCCTTCCTTCAGAAAGAAAGGTCACACCCAAGCTTCACTTCCTAAAGAACCAGGTGCCCTAAATTGCCAGATGCAGGAATCTGGCTTTTCTCATCCCCCCAAACAGCAAGCAGCAATGCTCAGACTCCTCAGCCCTGGAGCTGAAAATACTTCCCTCCCAATTCCCCAACCATCACCCCATGGGCCCCTCTCTCATTCACCTCACGAAAAGTGATAGCCTCAGAACCACAGGGTTCATCTCCTGGCACACAGCCAAACAGGGTGATGTCAACTGTGCCCTGGTCCAAAGACCCCCCTCCACACAATAGAAGAGACTCAGGAAATATGCACTCGACGACCTGGTGCCCGGGAGTTGTAGCCTGACCAAGTGGGTATGCAGTATTCACCCAGAGCCTTCTGCATGGAAGACCCCTGTGGGACATTTAAAGCAGTTGGGAAGGTTTTTTCCCTGTTCATCTTTGTATTGAGCCTAGCACAGTGCCCAAAATATAGATGTTTGCTGAATGAGCAAATTACAAAGGGAAATATACCTGTTTATCATCTTCCGAATGACTCTACAATAACACCAGTGTGCATTCAGAGGTATTTGTGAATTTGCATCACACTACAAACATGCAGCTTTACCACCAGTGAATTTCCTCCATCCCAGTTTGCAGGGAATAAAATGCCAGTGTGTTTTCACGGCGTCCCTACATATGTTGGTAGTAAAATATTCACGACTTAGAGAATTATGCAGTGTGTTTTCAACAGCAGCTTTTGAAAGCCACTTTTTCCATTAAAACTGTCAGTTTGGTAATACAGCCATGATTTCAAAGCAAAGGAACATTATGGCGCAAATCAAAGATAGATTACATATTTTATGTTTACATATTCTAGGACCTTCATAGTGTAAAGTTGTTGGATTTTTTTTTTTAGACTTTATGTAAGTCTTATCCATTTTGGAATTGGAATGCATCACCTTCATTATGAACCAAATAAAACCAGTGTATAATATATGTGGTACTGCTAGGTATTATGCTTGCACTATTCACAAGCAACTGCAAAGGGGGAGAGTGGCAGTGAGAACTGAACAAAAACATTCCTTGATGCTTTAATTTTTAATTAATGAACCTCTGTGTATCTTCTATCTTCCTTATATTCTGGCAAGATATGCAGATATATCCTCCAAATGTCTACGATTACAACTAACTTCTGGTCAGTAACAAAGCTAACAAATTTATAACCAAAGGACCTTAAAAGTGAGAGGAAGCTCTGATGCTATTTTTTATTAGTAGAAAATATATTAATATCTCTGATGATTAGTCATAATAGAAAACTATTACTGGGTTTGTGGTACAAAGAGAAACTTGCTTGGCAGGAAGACGGCCTCTATCCTAATTAGAGGTTACAGTGCATACTTGGGCATGCTCAGTTTGCAGGAAAAAAAATAAAAGGAATAAAAGAAACTCTTAAAATAACAGTATTTGTCCGTCAGTGGTAAGATTCTTCAACAACACATGAAAGTGACAAGATGATAGCCTGCTTAAATACAGTTGGATAATTGCTTCAGAGAGTTCCATCTTTAGTAATATGGTGGCAAATGAGGACTGTATAAATTAAAATATTGGAACCGTCCTGCTGTCTTAGATTCCAATTTGATGAAGACTATTTTATTTAAGCATCTCTTCTGGTCAACCAAACTGCTTGGGGCGGGGGGCGGGGGTGGGTAAAATTGAATTAAAAAGAAAATGGAAACAATATAGCATCATAATTAAGAATATGGGCTCTGGGACAGACTGAGTTCATACCCTGGCTCTGCTTTTTATGAGCTCCTTTAAAAGCCCTAAGCCCCTGATGTCGAAACGGGAGTAGCACTTTGTGTAACCCAGTTCCATCCCTGATCTCCTTCTCCTTCATCTGTAGTAGGTCAAAGAGCTAATGACCTGGTTGCCAGACTGCTGAACAGCTAGGGTGGTCATATATAGCTAGGGAGAGATAACCAGTCTGCCGGGAGTGACTGGAGAAGCATATACTTTCTGCGAAAGAAATGGTGAAAACGAGCTCTGCCCTTCCCTTTGTTTTGCTTTGAACAGAGATGTCTTAAACTGTGGCAGGCATCTTGGAACAAGAGCAGCAGTCCCCAGCGTCTTTGGCTCCAAGAACCAGTTTCCAGCATGACAATTTTTCCACGGACTGGGGGCAGGGGTGGTTTCAGGATGATTCAACCACGTTCCATTTATTGTGCACTTTGGTTCTATTATTATTACTGATACATCAGCTCCACCTTAGATCACCAGGCATTAGATCCCAGGGGCTGGGGACCCCTGAACTAGAGAGGAAAGAAAGTGAAAGTGAAGTCGCTTAGTCGTGTCAGACTCTTGGCGACCCCATAGACTGTAGCCTGCCAGGCTCCTTCATCCATGGGATTTTCCAGGCAAGAGTACTGGAGTGGGTTGCCATTTCCTTCTCCAGGGGATCTCTCTGACCCAGGTATGGAGCCTGCAACTCCCGCATTGCAGGCAGATGCTTTATCGTCTGAGCCACCAAAACTAACACCTAAAAGGGACCTTGGGAGGCAACAGAAAAACAGTTATGAGAGAAAAGGCCATAAGGCAGCTCGTGTTGGTCGACTTTATAACCTCGAAAGACAACATGGGTGCCCCACAATCAGTCCTGAGTATCTGGTCAAGCTCTAACAAAAAGAGCTTAGAGAATAAGACAGAAGAGAAGACAATGGCTTACATATGACTTTTTTCTCTATTAAACGCATATAGGCCCTTTGCCTCTTTTCTTCCCCTTCTCATGGAATCTGGGAGGAATACAGAAATCACCAGATGCCCTGCCAGATCAAAGGGTTAGAGTTGATGATATTAGAGGCAAGATGTTGTTCCTGGCCACCTCAGAAGCACAAAAACAATGCATTTAGCCTCTTATTTGTGGGAAGCCCATGTGTGCATAACCCCTGACTCTCGGCACTGCGGGAACCACCGCCACACAGCAGGGCAAGCGTGTCTAACAAAGTCAGTCTTGGGGCGGAAAGCGAGTGATAGTAAGAACGCCAGCATATCTCCTATAATCTCCAAATACTTAATAGTTTGCTCCGATTTCAGGTAAATCGTTCTTCTTTGGGTAAGCAGTGCATGGTTTTTAAGCTCTGGAACTTTTAACATGGAAATACAAAGAGGCCTAGAGAATCCTAGAGACCCTGGCCTTCATATCAGTGAGCCACAGAATGATCATCCATAATTGCCAACCACTAAGGCAATAGCACCCCACTCCAGTACTCTTGCCTGGAAAATCCCATGGACAGAGGAGCCTGGTAGGCTGTAGTCCGTGGGGTCACTAAGAGTAGGACACGACTGAGCGACTTCACTTTCACTTTTCACTTCCATGCATTGGAGAAGGAAATGGCAACCCACTCCAGTGTTCTTGCCTGGAGAATCCCAGGGACGGGGGAGCCTGGTGGGCTGCCGTCTATGGGGTCGCACAGAGTCAGATACGACTGAAGCAACTTAGCAGCAGCAGCAGCAAACCTCTTTAAAAGAAAAATAAACACCCATATTTAACTTCTAAGTTGAGCTCTTAGTTACTTGCCACTATAAGCATGTCTAACTGAAGAAGTAGGATTAATAATGGCACCTGCTCCAGTAGAGTTGTTTGTAAAGATTCATTGAGTCACAAAAAGCACCCAACACAATGCTGGCACAGAGGGGTAACAGAGTGAATTATTATAAGCTAGTAATTTAATCTAGCAAGACACTTTGGGACCTTCCTGGGACAGATCTCTTCCCCATATCCTCCACTTTAGCTCCTCTCTGAAGTACCTAGATAATCTGATGCATATTTCCTGAGGTTTTCAGATGCTAAGGACCACCACCAGATGGAAGAAATTAACTACTTGATGATCTTGAGCCCCACAACCTCCAGTCCTGCTGGTGCATAAGGACTGACAGTTTTAACTGCCCTCAATATCAACTGCCCTCAACAGTTTTAACTGTTACCTCAACATCAACCAGACAATTGTGCATAAGTTGATCACATACCCTGAGATACCCCTCCCTCATCTTGCTTTTAAAAATGCTTTGCTAAATGATCAGGGTTTTGGTGGAGGGTGGGGGCGGTGATGAGCCATCCATTTTCCTTGCAAGGCCCTGCAATAAACATTTCTCTGCTCCAAACCCCATCCAATATTTCAGTTTGTCTCACCTCACTTTATAACACCAATACTAGTAAAAGTAATAGCAACAGTGGCATTATATTTTTTAACTTGTTAAGAAAAAGAATATATTTCTAACATGGTACATTTACGGGTGTTGCTTTTGGAGCTGTGAGCCTAGGGTAGAAGATACCCAAAGATTCCAGTAAGCCTCAGATTTAGTTGGCCCAGAATAGAATCCAGAGCCCTGAAAGAACTCACGTGGTTGCCAAAGGGGCATTGCCCGCAGTCACGGGTTACCGCAGACATTGAGATATCTGGGCCAGCACTAAAATCCATGGTGGAAGAAACAAAAAGAAGATGATGCAGAGCGTAAGCAATTAGGGACTACAAGAAATTTAGTTTAGATGAAACATGGAGTTAAAGATTGTGAAAGCAAAATGCATTTATTAATAACAAGGCTAATTTAACACAGTCACATATCAAGCAGAACATGGCATGTAACTTATTTTGAAAGTGTTTGTATTTTAGAATATTTGTTCTTCAAAAACTGCTAATTCAGAGAAGTTTATCTTCCTCTCACCTTAGCCACAAAGACAACAAACATTTGC
Organism: Bison bison bison; assembly: GCF_000754665.1. Classification (NCBI taxonomy): domain Eukaryota; kingdom Metazoa; phylum Chordata; class Mammalia; order Artiodactyla; family Bovidae; genus Bison; species Bison bison. The sequence continues at coordinate 2,315,725 of NW_011495082.1, forward strand.
TTCTCCATAGTCGCTATGCAATACAGACTAATCATTGAAAGTACACGGAGTGCCGGTTTCACTTTGGCAAACGACAAAGCAAAATTCAGATCCCTAAGATTGTCACCACATAACCAAGTGGCAAATTCCAAGGAATGAAAACAAACTTTTTCCCATAAAAATGCAGCACTTTGTTTCAGAGCAGCAAGCCCATCTCTAAACAGCAGTGAACCTGGTGCTCTGATATTCTTCACCGCAGTGTTTACAAGACTTAGCTTAGGTTCTTGCTATTACTGTAGGCAGCAGAAATAGAAGGCAACAGCAGCTAAGCAGTAGGGTAGGAAGAAAGGCTAATAAAAACCTGTACTGGTCCTGCCCACCGGTCACAAAGAGCCTGCTTCCATTTCCCATGCCCTGTACTGGTCTCTGCCAGGGAATGGCAGGATCCTAGATACGGGTTTATTCCAATCACTCAAGTCGGTGATGTGCAGTGTGAAATCAACAACATTATGTAATCACCCAATATCGGGCTGGCCCTCCTGGAGAATGGCTCCATTTCCTGTCTTCTGAGTAAACAGTGTGCAATTCAAAGCTCTGTGCCTTGCTGGCCCATTAGACAGAGCTGTCCCAGAGCTGGCAGCACAACTCAATGAGCACAGTGCCCCTTTCTCCTTCCTTCTTATTCATAGTGGTGTAAGGATGAATTGTTAGCTTTAACTTTGAGCTTCCTGGCATCAGTCCATTTGTATCACCACCCTGGCATTATTTAAACACAGTGTGCTTCATATTTATGAGCTTACAAAATTTCTGGTCTCCCGCTTCTGCCGTTCTTAAGAACCATCAAGGGAAAAGGGTGTGACCATAAAAGCTAGTGTGTAACGAACCTCATTCAAATGCAGGCAGGGTATTGGGAATCTTAATTCTATTAGAGCATGGACAATGAATGTATTTGTGTTAGTTACTTTCCCACTTTGAGGTTAAACAAACCAGTGAATGGGACTCCGGGTGGCAGCAGAATGAGATACTGCATTGGATGGCGGACAAATGCCAGGGAGCATTTAAAAAAAACAACAACAACAAGTCTCTTTCCTGCCTTCCCATGACTTTTCGGCAATTTGGATTCTGTAAATGGAAATGAATAGCTTCAGCCCTCCAATATCTTCATTCAGCAGTTTGGTTCCGAGGGTCACGCGACGCATTTATCTCTATGGCTGCTTCTAAGAAAATGCACCCCATTCAACGAGGGTCTGAATAAACTACAGTAAATGTGTTTCGTCTACTCTTAAATTGATATCCTTTCCTGAATAAAGTTCTAATTTGCAATAATTGCCAGGCTGAATAACTTGCCCACAAACCTCCTACTAATGCCACCACAAGCCTTGTTTCCCACAAATGTGATTAACTGAATACAGTTGGGTTTAAAATGCCACCCACCCACACACGTGCCACACCTTTGACGATGGTATATGCTCCAGTACAGGTCCTCCGCCATCTCAACACCCCCCATCCTTAATAAGCATCGCTAATGCTAAAGAGGCACCGCCACACACTGCTGTCAACACCCACCCAAAACATTTACCCCACAGTTAGTAGGTCTGGGATCTGCCAGGATTTTTCAAGTAAAACTGGAGGAATATGGATTCCACTTGCATATCCTTCTGAAAAATCTTCAAGGAGAGAATCTAGTACAAGGCATGGTCACTAGAAATTTAAGTAACATTCCCCTTATCACACTGTATCGCCAGTATCCTGCATTGTGGACTTAAAGTGATGTCAACCACAGCAAGCATTATTTAACAAGTATCAGAAAAGCACTAAAAATTATACTCTTCCAAATCAGGCAGGTGTGGGCTAACCAGACTTAAACAAAAAGCAGCAGTAAGAATAAAGAGTTACCATGGACGACATGGTATAAGAAGATTTTTAGTGCGGCAGGGTTCCTTCAAGTCCAGCAGGAATCACTAGAGATAAAATGGTCTACCCCTTGCTTCAATAAATCTCTCTCCATACAAAGGGGTATTCATGATATTCTTAAAATTTCAGAGAAGGAGAGATATAATATGAATCATCTCAATTACTTGCACTGGCTCTAATTTGCAATACATTTTATTATTTTTTCTAAGACCCTTGGCTTTCACTAGTTCTTACCTAACTGGCATTCCATAAATATTTATGTTATTGTTGATGTTTCAAAAGCTAGTTATTAAAGATAATATAAAGCTTGTTTTATAAAAAAGAAATTATATATTGTCAAGATTCTAGTCAAAATTTTATCTTTAAATTTGCTAATCACAGGATATCATGATGATACAGAGAAAATACCAATTGAAGTTTATCTACAGGTGGTCCTATGAGAATTCTGCCACTCATTTTTATCAATAAAGATTTAGAAAAATGCATCATTCTCTCAATAGGCCTAAGAAAAACAAGTATAAAAGCAAAACAAGAAAATTGGCTAAAAGTATGAAAATATCTTGGAGAAGGAAATGGCAACCCACTCCAGTGTTCTTGCCTGGAGAATCCCAGGGACGGGGGAGCCTGGTGGGCTGTTGTCCCTGGGGTCGCACAGAGTCAGACACGACTGAAGTGACTTAGCAGCAGCATGAAAATATCTCTCAAGAAATGGTAAAATCCTTAATTTCCTATTAGACCTCTGGATTCCTAGTTTTGTTTTTTTTTCCCAGCTTCTAAGAACTATAGCTATATAACTTTTGCTATCATATCTATAAACAGTGTGATGAATAGCTGACAATTTGTAATCACAAAGAGAGACTTAGGCTTAAAAACGAGCTAGGAAGCCCACGATGGTTAAGGCATAAAGTTTGTCGTTCAATCCAGTTACTTTTAATATGTTAGAAATATATTTAGCAATAAACTGCATCAGCAGAGAAAATAAGTTGATATGATCTTTTTAAGAAAATGGAGACAAAATCTACAGAAATAAGCGAACAAGAGCTGTTTGACTCAAAGCACATCTTACTCTAAAATATACAGTTAATTTATGCAGAAAATGGTGTCACATATCGGTGGCAGAAAACCCTCCCAAGACTTCAGCTAAAATATCTGAGTCCTCTGGCTTCTGATCTTAAGCTTTTCCAGGAATGCTAATAGATAGAAATCCGTATTTGTAGAATTGTAGAAAATACAGAAACAAAAGTATTTTAACCAGGTTTAAACGACAGCAGCTTATTTTCATTTTGTAAATCCCAAGAAGCATGAAATATTTTACTACATGTCTTCTCCCACCTCAAAGAAGTCTGCTCTTCCAGCCAAAATATCATATAATGTTCAGCTATCAGATATCTTCCACCCGCTGGTTTTATCAGGATTTGAGGCCTACCTGTATCCCAGTTCTCCTGTGTCAGTGAAGAAAAGTCAGATGCAAATGCTTTATCCGCAGGTTATATCCCTGTTGCAGTTAGACAAACATTTAAATTGTAATGTCTCTTAGATCAGGGAGTGTATTTAGGTATCTCTTTTTTGATAGTATGTAATAAAAGCATGCACATTTGAGAACCTAATAATTTTTCATTATGATATAAGCCCCAGACAAGAAAATCTTCATACACAGAAAATAGGCAGAACATGAACAGAGACGAAGGCAGTTCTTGTTTTTTCAACCAAGTCAACCAACAAAAACAGGCCTGTACTCACCAGAATGAGAAAGTATTTCAGCCCCAGTTCCTATTTAGCCCTTGACCTCAAATGTGACTGACAAGTGGAATGGTGAGTTGGGAATGTGAGCAGACACCTGTCCACTGAGGAAGGGACTGGAGCCAACAGCTCATTACACAGAAAACGACTAAACAGCCATTGTAGAACAACGACTTTTCATCACCTGGGTCAGATACAAGCCAATAACCTAGAGGTGAAAGGCTGTCCATCAAATTCCAGTTCCCACTTCCCAGGTCCATTCAATTCCATCTATTCAATTTTAAGGACTCTCCTCTATAGGTTTGTGCAAAAGAGGCCATGGGATTCAATAGAGTTCAGACTGTTATTATTTATGGGATGAACTGAAAGGATTATAGATTCGATCACAATTAAGTTCTCTTCTAATGAATCTGCAGGCCTTAAATAATCTTCTCAAAGTGCACATCACTTTTCTTTTCTCCTTAGACACTCTTGAGAGAAAGCACACTGGGTGATTTCAATGGCAGATACTCTCAGCCCTGAAGTGGATTTGACATGTAGACGAGGCTGCTAAGCCCAAGACTGTGAAGTCCACACTAGTTGCAGTGTTCCTGATGTGTGAGCACGTATTCATAAATTAGCAGCCCAAGTGTTTAATTTTCATGCAAGTACTTATGTGTTTACTAAAGATTAGCATTTTAATTAGTCTATATTTTTCTCTCAGACAATTGGCAAGACGAGTATTTGCAGATACCTGACTAAGAGGATGCAAAGTAAAATAAGAAAAAAGAGTCACACAGTTTTATTCAAAAATCCTAATTAGCTAGTCATTCCCTTCACATAAAAAAAAATGACACGAAGTTAGATAACCAGTGACATTTTGTATCGTTGATTTGGTTTGAGGATTTTTGGTTTTTTTTTTTTAACTTACATATTGGTTACTTTTGGTGGGTTTTTCTTCTCAATTATAACTCTCTATAAAGAGTTCAGCAAAAGTCTTTTCTCTCAGATCTCTCCGTATTGTGTATTTGGGTCATGCTTAGAATATTAAACATTTTGTTTCCTCCATTTTAGTTCTGGGAGTGTAATGTCATAAAGTGGCTTTAATTTAGTTAATTTCTGAGAGACATCAAAAGAAAATGACTGAGATACTTCAACTCTGTTTCAAGGTTTTTTGCTGAAATTGGATAAAATCTTTATTGTGAGGCTCTTTTAATGAAACACATGAAAAAATGAAAAAAAAGTCGCTAAGACATGACAAGAATCCTGAGAGAAACAGAGGGGCTTCACCTGGAAATGCCCACATTGACGGTCATGGCAACGAATTTAGTCCCATAAAATGCCTGCTAAGGTCTTTTCACAGATCCAAATGCAACAATTCAGAAGCTAAATGCAGTTAATCACAGGACACCAGCAAGTCATTATCATAGGGGACTTCACTTTCTCCTGTAACCAGGTCACTAAAATTGAAAGCTTTCAAAAATTCTCCAACTTTTCTGTTTCTTCCATACCCCACTTTTTTTTTTTCCTATTCCCTTCTTGGTAGTTTTCATTATGTTCAATAATATTTCCAATTTTAATAGTCTTATTCTGATATTACTTGCTCATAAGATGATAGGATGAGATTTGTACTTGTTTTGTAACTTTTGTATTGCACATTTTCTAAAACATGTTGGTAGGCATTACTTTATGCTCACAAATAATTTTTTCAGATGGCCTAGAATTTATGTGTTGACCAATGTTTAATAGGAAAAATTTGAGGTTTTAAAGAATATATCTTTAAAAAAAAGAATATATCTTTAACACCATAAAACATAACTTCTGCTTTGCATTATCTTTTTCCCATATAATGGTTAATTTGAAAGAAAAAAATGACTTTAAAAATTAGCACCACAGAGATGAGCATGGAAGTAGCCAATGATGTATATTTTGTGTAGACTTTTAAAAATGTATAATGAAATCTGACCATCATCGACATAGTTGTGACCAGCTGTCACATACATACATTGTATGGTGCTGTATACAACCGTGTGGTGTTGTTATAACGTGTAACATGACAGGACAGACAATAAATGTCTCTCTGAAGAGGGCACAGAGACAAGACATCAAAATTTTCATGAAAAATTAAATAATTGGAAGGACAAGTTAAATACAACAAATGAAAGGGGATAGTTATTACAATTTCTCCTTTCTTAAGGTAAATCAGAAAATAAAGCTCCAAAGTTGAGTTCCTTCAGTATTATTTTTTAAAATTTAAATGTGGAGGGAAAATTTCAACCCCTATATAAAGACCCCATCTATTAATACTTCACAAAGTACAATGATCCCTCATTTTTAGCATTGACAGAGGATGAGTTTTTCCACAAAGCTTAGTATCAAAACTGTTTCGACCTCAACTTAACTCCTGAATTGTACTTTATACTTCCTTGCCTTCTTAAACTGATCATACTGATATAATCATCATTTTATTGATGACTTGGAGTCATCTTAATAAATATCAATTATTGTGCAGCAAGGCTTTTATTGGCTATTGAGTTTATCTGCTCTGAAAAGAAAGTCTTCCATATAGCTATTTTTAATTCTTATATTTACTATTTAGCTGCACCCTCTACTAGCTTCAGGAGATGAATGATCTCTAGATAAAAGAGATATCCATGTATTCAAAGACAGTTAAGACTCAATACACTATCTTCTGACCACTTATCTGGTCATTTTTAATCCCCAAAGAGTTAACCATCCCATGGTCATCTCTCTTTCCTGCTACATTTATAGATAATCATTGGTTAGCAACAGATTCTTATTTCTGTATTAAGGAAAAAACTACTGCTGATTGAGATCAGTCTTAACCTGCTTGTCATGCAGTCACTCAAGGACACTTTGGGACCTAGGTTAAATAAACATAAAACACACAACCAGTAACACAGCACTGTGTGTTCAAGCAACCTGCAACTGCATAGGGTATGAGAATGGTTCTAGTCACACAGGTTAAACATTCTGAACTGTCTCTGTAAACGGATATAGACGTGCCAGCCATCAAAACTAGGAATCAAGACAGCTCTAAGCAGAACACAGTTGGTAAAGCATAAATTATTATTTCTCTTAGTAATTTCTCATGTTAGACGACCAAGACCAATTCACAAGCCTCTGCAATGACGTGCTTAACCAGGAAATAAAGAAATCTGCCAAATTTACATAACAAAATGAGTAAATGTTTGATAATCTAAAAATTGCTAAGTGCTCCATATAATATGACTCTGTGCCAACTATTTATCATCTTTCTGACTCAGTTGCTTCTGCATCTAGGAGTTGGGGCTACCGAGAAAAGGACAGTGCCAGTCTTGTTTGGGAAGTTAATAAGCAATTTGAAAATGTAAATTTATCACTTCAAATGAGATAATATATGCAAAAGCCTTTAAAAACTTGTTGAGCATCATGGTGATGATTAAAATCAGTTTAAAAGAGGTATTTATAAAATATACTTTGATAGGGACACATGCTGGATATAGTTCACTGCTTTATACCATTTTTATGCTTAGAATCTTAGTTGTGAATACTGTTATTTTGCAAAGAAATGTACCAAAAATACAGTACTGATAGAAATGTGAAGTGAATCTCAGTAACAACAGCAATAAGAACGTGAGGGCAATAAGATATCTGTGGAAGTAATCCTCAAGGCTTTCTCCAAAACTTTCATAAAACTTCAAAAATGGAATCAATAATTTTAACAATTAAAAAGAAACTGCTCTCAATGAAAGGAAGAGCAGCTTCATACAAGTAAGGTGATAAAGATTCTGTTTCCCCCAGGAATGCATTTCATCTTTCAACCCATATTCCTGTACATGCCCCTTTGCACCAGTTCCTGTTCATTTTTAGGGTCTCAAAATAGATATCTGACTTCCCAGATGGCGCATGCACGAAAAATAGGTATCTTTCCCTCAGGAAACTGACCCTAGACTGCCCCTCTGTAAACAGCCTGCCTTTCTTCTTGCGCAGGATTTCTACTCTCCTCCGACCACTGTGTCCTTCTCTGCCTCAATACACAGCAGCAGTTCTATGCATATACGTGCGCACACGTGCCTGCCCTGTCATGTCCGACTCTGCAAACCCATGGACTGTAGCCTGCCAGGCTCCTCTGTCCATGAAATCTTGCATGGTAAGAATACTGGAGTGGTTTGCCATTTCCTTCCCCAGGGTATCTTCCTGACCCAGAGATGGAACCGGAGTCTCCTGTGTCTCCTGTATTCTTAGGCAGATTTTACCACGTGCCACCAGAATCCCTGTAGAAGTTCTAGAAAAACTTTCAGTCTTGCAGTGTCAAAAAATAAAATTGCTGAATTAGTAAATAATACAGCCTAGTCTTTGATCTCAGATGTGTGCGTGCATGCCCAGTTGTGTCCAACTCTTTGCCACCCCATGGACTACAGCCCACCAGGCTCCTCTGTCCATGGAATTTTACAGGCAAGATTACTGGAGTGGGTTGCCAGTTTCCTATGACAACGGATCTTCCTGACCCAGGGATTGGACCCACCTCTCTGGCATCTCCTACATTGGCAGGCAGATTCTTTACTAGTAGGGTCTCTGTTCAGTTCAGTCGCTCAGTCGTGTTCGACTCTTTGCGACCCCATGAATCGCAGCATGCCAGACCTCCCTGTCCATCACCAACTCCTGGAGTTCACCCAGACTCGTGTCCATTGAGTCGGTGATGCCATCCAGCATCTCATCCTCTGTCATCCCTTTCTCCTCCTGCCCCCAATCCCTCCCAGCATCAGAATCTTTTCCAATGAGTCAACTCTTCGCATGAGGTGGCCAAAGTACTGGAGTTTCAGCTTTAACATCATTCCGTCCAAAGAAATCCCAGGGCTGATCTCCTTCAGAATGGACTGGTTGGATCTCCTTGCAGTCCAAGGGACTCTCAAGAGTCTTCTCCAACACCCCAGTTCAAAAGCATCAATTCTTCGGCGCTCAGCTTTCTTCACAGTCCAACTCTCACATCCATACATGACCACAGGAAAAGCCATAGCCTTGACTAGATGGACCTTTGTTGGCAAAGTAATGTCTCTGCTTTTCAATATGCTATCTAGGTTGGTCATAACCCTCCTTCCAAGGAGTAAGCGTATTTTAATTTCATGGCTGCAGTCACCATCTGCAGTGATATTGGAGCCCAGAAAAATAAAGTCTGACACTGTTTCCACTGTTTCCCCATCTATTTCCCATGAAGTGATGGGACCAGAAGCCATGATCTTAGTTTTCTGAATGTTGAGCTTTAAGCCAACTTTTTCACTCTCCACTTCCACTTTCATCAAGAGGTTTTTTAGCTCCTCTTCACTTTCTGCCATAAGGGTTGTGTCATCTGCATATCTGAGGTTATTGATATTTCTCCCAGCAATCTTGATTCCAGCTTGTGCTTCTTCCAGCCCAGTGTTTCTCATGATGTACTCTGCATATAAGTTAAATAAGCAGGGTGACAATATACAGCCTTGATGTACTCCTTTTCCTATTTGGAACCAGTCTGTTTTCCATGTCCAGTTCTAACCATTGCTTCCTGACCTGCGTATAGGTTTCTCAAGAGGCCAGTCAGATGGTCTGGCATTCCCATCTCTTTCAGAATTGTCCACGGTTTATTGTGATCCACACAGTCAAAGGCTTTGGCATAGTCAATAAAGCAGAAATAGATGTTTTTCTGGAACTCTCTTGC
>NW_011495082.1:2325718-2327334 GCF_000754665.1 Bison bison bison
CATTGATCACTGAGGAAGGCTTTCTTATCTCTTTTTGCTATTCTTTGGAACTCTGCATTCAGATGCTTATATCTTTCCTTTTCTCCTTTGCTTTTCACTTCTCTTCTTTTCACAGCTATTTGTAAGGCCTCTGTAAACAGCCATTTTGCTTTTTTGCATTTCTTTTCCATGGGGATGGTCTTGATCCCTGTTCTCCTGTACAATGTCACGAACCTCAGTCCATAGTTCATCAGGCACTCTATCTATCAGATCTAATCCCTTAAATCTATTTCTCACTTCCACCGTATAATCATAAGGGATTTAATTTAGGTCATACCTGAATGGTCTAGTGGTTTTCCCTATTTTCTTCGATTTAAGTCTGAATTTGTCAATAAGGAATTCATGATATGAGCCACAGTCAGCTCCCGGTGTTGTTTTTGTTGACTATATAGAGCTTCTCCATCTTTGGCTGCAAAGAATATAATCAATCTGATTTCGGTGTTGACCATCTAGTGATGTCCATGTGTAGAGTCTTCTCTTGTGTTGTTTGAAGAGGGTGTTTGCTATGACCAGTGCGTTCTCTTGGCAAAACTCTAATAGCCTTTGTCCTGCTTCATTCCATATTCCAAGGCCAAATTTGCCTATTACTCCAGGTGTTTCTTGACTTCCTACTTTTACATTCCAGTCCCCTATAATGAAAAGGACGTCTTTTTTGGGTGTTAGTTCTAAAAGGTCTTGTAGGTCTTCATAGAACTGTTCAACTTCAGCTTCTTCAGCATTACTGGTTGGGGCATAGACTTGGATTACTGTGATATTGAACGGTTTGCCTTGGACACGAACAGAGATCACTCTGTAGTTTTTGAGATTGCATCCAAGTACTGCATTTCAGACTCTTTTGTTGACCATGATGGCTACTCCATTTCTTATAAGGGATTCCTGCCTACGGTAGTAGATATAATAGTCATCTGAGTTAAATTTACCCATTCCAGTCCATTTTAGTTCGCTGATTCCTAGAATGTCTATGTTCACTCTTGCCATCTCCTGTTTGACCACTTCCAATTTGCCTTCATTCATGGACCTGACATTCCAGGTTCCTATGCAATATTGCTCTTTACAGCATTGGGCCTTGCTTCTATCACCAGTCACATCCACAATTGGGTATTGTTTTTGCTTTGACACCATCCCTTCATTCTTTCTGGAGTTATTTCTCCACTGATCTCCAGTAGCATATTGGGCACCTACTGACCTGGGGAGTTCCTCTTTCAGTATCCTATCTATTTGCCTTTTTATACTGTTCATGCGGTTCTCAAGGCAGGAATACTGAAGTGGTTTGCCATTCCCTTCTCCAGTGCACCACATTCTGTCAGATCTCTCCACCATGACCCACCCGTCTTGGGTGGCCTCACACAGCATGGCTTAGTTTCATTGAGTTAGACAAGACTGTGGTCCGTGTGACTAGACTGACTAGTTTTCTGTGATTATGGTTTCAGTGTGTCTGCCCTCTGATGCCTCTCTCAACACATACCGTCTTACTTGGGTTTCTCTTACCTTGGACATGGGGTATCTCTTCACGGCTGCTCCAGCAAAGCACAGCCGCTGCTCCATACCTTGGACGAGGGGTATCTCCTCACCGCAGC
>NW_011495082.1:2327434-2328701 GCF_000754665.1 Bison bison bison
TGCTCTAGGCCCTCCTGTGCCCGTGCAGCTGCTGCTCCTTGGACGCGGGGTTGCTCCTCTCGGCCGCCGCCCCGGCCTCAGGCCTGGGGTAACTCTTCTCCGCCACGCTTCTGCGAGGTCCGTCGCAGCCGGCGCGCTTGTGCCGTGCGGTCCGTCGCTCAGTATCTTAATACTTAAGTCTTTCTTAGCAACAATTAAAACCACCTGTGAGGGCAGATGAACTAGTTTTGACAAATGATGACCCATGGTTTCAATATTACATTGTATACCTCCACAGGGGTATTCACAGGGCTCATTAGATTAATATGGGCTCTTTGTAGCCCTATGTGAAAGAAACTTATTAAACTTTAAGCCAAGGAATGCTTTTTTCATGGATCATCATTGCTATCTCAATGAATATAATTTGAAAACTCTGATCTAGACATGCATACATTACTTACATGTTGCCTTCTTCATCAACAATATCATGCAAATTATTGCTTTTATTAGATTTTAATATTTCAAAAGATGTGTACAGCATCAGCGAGAATCACTTTAGAAACTATGTGTGCTCAATCCCTCTGTCCATGGGATTCTCCAGGAAAGAATACTAGAGTGGGTTACCATTTCCTCCCCCAGAAGATCTTTCCAACCCAGTGATCAAACCTGTGTCTCCTGTACTGGCTGGTGGATTCTTTACCACTGAACCACCTGCTGGGGCTTAGGAACTATAGCCCACAATAATTAGATCTAACTTTCTCAAATACATATAAACCATAGTTAACACTATACATTTTATATTAATATTTATATATTTTTGTTGTTTAATCACTAAGTTGTGTCTGACTCTTTGTGACCCCATGAACTGTAGATGGCCAGTCTCTTTAGTCCATGGCAAGTCGCAGGCAAGAATGCTGAAGTGGGTTGCCATTTCCTTCTCTAGGGGATCTTTTACACCCAGGGATCAAACACATAATCTTGTTCATTGGCAGTTAGATTCTTCACTGTTGAGAAAGGAGGGCCTCCCTTCACCATTTATACATTAGTTCCCCATATAAAAACATCAGAAGGTTAAGCATTTACTAGAGGGAATATCAGAGAAGGCAATGGCAACCCACTCCAGTACTCTTGCTTGGAAAATCCCATGGGCAGAGGAGCCTGGTGGGCTGCAGTCCATGGGGTCGCGAAGAGTCAGACATGACTGAGCGACTTCACTTTCACTTTTCACTTTCATGCATTGGAGGAGGAAATGGCAACCCACTCCAGTATTCTTGCCTGGAGAATCCCA
>NW_011495082.1:2328801-2335442 GCF_000754665.1 Bison bison bison
CACTTTCATGCATTGGAGGAGGAAATGGCAACCCACTCCAGTATTCTTGCCTGGAGAATCCCAGGGACAGGGGAGCCTGGTGGGCTGCCGTCTATGGGGTCGCACAGAGTCGGACATGACTGAAGCGACTTAGCAGCAGCAGCAGCTGCAGAGGGAATATGTGACACCTGCATGCGTGCTAAGTTGTTTCAGTTATGTCCAACTCTTTTTGACTCCATGAGCTGTAGCCCACCAGGCTCCTCTGTCCATGGGATTCTCCAGGCAAGAATACTTGAGTGGGTTGCCATGCCCTCCTCGGGGGGATATTCCTGACTCAGGAATAGAACCAGCCTGTCTTAGGTCTCCTGCAATGGCAGGCGGGTTCTGCCTGAATACGGGACACTTGTGCCCAATTCCATTTTCATCCCTAATGCTGAGACAGTTGAGGCACACTCTCAGTGACTCCCTTGCTGAGCAAGTCCCCCTCTGACTGGTCTCTGTGAGAGAAGGAAGACTTGACTTGGACTGTCTCTGAATGCTTCAGCTTCACAGTCATCCCATAGTGATGCTTTAATATACATTTTTCTTAACATAGCTGATTTTCATAATTGAAAACATAATGTCCATTTTTAATTGTTTCTTTTTATTCTAATCACTCCTTCAATGTTAACAAAAATCTTTGATGGATAGAAATATTTAAAAAGTGCTTTTGGTCTCCTATTTGATTGCCTAGGTATGTTCTAAATGCCAACCCATGGGAGACTGCTATTTTTACTCATGTAGGAAAACTTTATTTCTAACAGTGGGCCAAACTACTAAAGATTTTTAGTTCCACTTCACTTCAGTTCTAGAAAAACTGTATTTGTTCCATCACAGTCTTTAAGAGCAGATTACATAATGTATTCCTAAATTAAGTTATAAATTGAACATCTAATCATGTTTGCACAGAAAATCAGGAACATGTCTTCAGCAGATAGGAAATTTTAAAATAACCCTGTAAGTATAGGTTTCCACCATCCAGAAGACAGCATTTAGTTTCTCAGAGATTATCACTCTATTTTTCAGAAGACACCAGGAGATAACATTAAATGACAAAAGATATGAGGGCTATAGATATCTAAAAGCTGAGAACATAGTGAAGACTAAGTTCTTCAGGCAAAATCTGAAGCATTAGAGAACTCCAGCAAGTAATTAACTGGTTGAGAAAAACTGTCCTCTTTATCCATTCAATAGAAGACCAATATGACAAACTCATCTTTAGGCTAGTTTAGGTAACAGTGATTATTGAATATTTATAGATTATGAGCTTCAAAGGTGAAAAGGTTTGATTTGGTGCATTTGAGGCCCATAAAAATTTGCAATTTTCACCTTGCTTTTTTAACTTATATGTGTGCTTAGTCACTCAGTCGTGCCCGACTCTTTGCAACTCCATGGACTGTAGACTTCCAGGCTACTCTGTCCTTGGGATTTTCCCAGCAGGAATACTGGAGTGGGTTGCCATTTCCTCCTCCAGGGCATCTGCCTGACCCAGGGATCAAACAAAGGTCTCCTGCAATCCAGGCGGGTTCTTTACCACTGAGCCACTGGGGAAGCCCTATGCACAGAGTGTGTGCATGCTGAGTCGCTTCAGTCGTGTCCAACTCTTTGTGACCCTATGGACTGTAGCCCACCAGGCTCCTCTGTCCGTGGGATTCTCCAGACAAGATTGCTGGAGTGGGTTGCCATGGCCTACTCCAGGGGATCTTCCCAACCCAGGGATTGAACTCACATCTCTTAAGTCTCCTGCATTGGCAGGCGGGTTCTTTACCACTAGCTTCACCTGGAAAGCACATCATGTGAAATGCTGGGCTGGGTGAATCACAAAGTGGAATCAAGATTGCCGGGAGAAATCTCAACAGCCTCAGATATGCAGATGACACCACTCTAAAGACAAAAAGTGAAGAGGAACTAAAAAGCCTCTTGATGAAGGTGAAAAAGGAGAGTGAAAAAGCTGGCTTAAAACTCAACATTCATAAAACAAGATCATGGCATGTGGTCCCATCACTTCATGGCAAATAGAAGGGGAAAAAGTGGAAGCAGTGATAGATTTTATTTTCTTGGGCTACAAAATCACTGCAACAGTGACTACAGCCACAAAATTAAGACACTTGCTTCTTGGAAGGAAAGCTATGACAAACCTAGACAATGTACTAAAAGCAGAGACATCACTTTACTGACAAAGATGCATATAGTCAAGCTACGGTTTTTCCGGTAGTCACGTATGGATGTGAGAGTTGGACCATAAAGAAGGCTGAGTGACAAAATATTGATGCTTTCAAATTGTGGTGCTGGAAAAAACTCTTGAAAGTTCTTTGGACAGCAAAGAGATCAAACCAGTCAATCCTGAAGGAAATCAATCCTGAATATTCATTGGAAGAATTGATACTGAAGCTGAAGCTCCAATACTTTGGCCACCTGATGCACAGGGCCGACTCATTGGAAAAGACCCTGAAAGTGGCAAAGACTAAAGGCAAAATGATGAGATGGTTAGACAGCATCACCAACTCAACGTACATGAATTTGAGTGAACTCTGTAAGACAGTGGAGGACAGAGGAGCCTGATGTGCTGCCATCCATGGGGTTGCAAAGAGTAGGACATAGCTTAGCAACGGAACAACAACAATAAGGATTCCTCTGAAGGCAAGGTATGTAGTTTCCCATATGGCTCTTTTTTTGAGAGTTCCATGCTTGGGAAAAGGAGCAAAATTTCAATTCTGGCCCGTAAATCCAAAGTTGTTTTTCACAGTTTGAAAATCGTAGTTGTTTTGAATTACAACTCTGACCTGCTTTGGCTTTGGAAGACATTCATGACTGCTATCAAGGTAAGATAGAAACTGATGGATTGAAAGACCATGTTCCTTTAGCCTGTGTCATTCAGAGTTTACTAGAGAGGGCTGGAATTTATTACATGTTCTTTGTTTCTAAGACTATGGGGCCGTGGTTGGTGCCTTTTATGTTAATGAATCCCCTGATTCACTTTTGAGATGTTCAGTTCAGTTCAGTTCAGTTCAGTCCAGTCACTCAGTCGTGTCCGACTCTTTGCAACCCCATGAATCACAGCACACCAGGCCTCCCTGTCTATCACCAACTCCCAGAGTTCACTCAAACTCATGTCCATCGAGTCAGTGATGCCATCCAGCCATCTCATCCTCTGTCGTCCCCTTCTCCTCCTGCCCCCAATCCCTCCCAGCATCAGAGTCTTTTCCAATGAGTCAACTCTTCACATCAGGTGGCCAAAGTATTGGAGTTTCAGCTTCAGCATCATTCCTTACAATGAACACCCAGGACTGGTTGGATCTCTTTGCAGTTCAAGGGACTCTCAAGAGTCTTCTCCAACACCACAGTTCAAAAGCATCAATTCTTCGGCTCTCAGCTTTCTTCACAGTCCAACTCTTACATCCATACATAACCACTGGAAAAACCATAGCCTTGACTAGACGGACCTTTGTTGGCAAAGCAATGTCTCTGCTTGTCAATATGCTATCTAGGTTAGAGGTGAGAAAACCCAGGCAGCCTGGCTAACACTTATTATAAATAAAATAACCAATGTCCTACCAGTGCCCTCTTTAAAAAGTAGCATTGTTTAACACGAGTTTTTATTCTTCCCTGTTTGCCATATTCAGAAATAATTGTGGTAATAAAAAAAAGCCTAGAGTTGCCAGTCTCAAGAAAGAAAAAGAATATTAATAACTGTAAGGAAAAATAAACATTCTAAGAGTAAATGATCATCTTTGGGAAAATTTTGCTCTGTAAGATTAGAGGAAAGCAATACCCATTTTTGTGGAACATATCATCTGAGAGGTAAAAATCCCTGACAAAGAATCCATTAAAAATTGGTCATAGCCAAGAAAGGCAGAAAGTGGTTGTAGGGTTGAATTTAAGAGCGAATAGAAAACAGACCTGCCTTAGAGGGTTTGGAAAGGTCCCAGTAGAATTGGTGGTAGAAATTTCTTGTTGAGTTTACCTTGGAGATTTAAGAGTTGCAAACTATAAAGAGACGAATATGATAAAACTGTTAGAGATGCTTGATCAAGCTCTAAAAGTTATACAGTGGGCCCCATAGTCTTAGAAAATTGTAGGCAAGACTAATCTTCTGGTAATACCCAGAGAGGCTGGTGTGTATTTTTAAATAGCCTGAATCCACAAGAAGGAGTTAGAGACTATTCAAAAAACAGGAGACAGGTCAAGTAGCATAGTTCATAGCAGTGGTTTTAACCTTCTTCATTGCCATTTCACTCACCTGGGAAACTTTGAATACATAACTCAAGCCCAGCACTCAGAAATTTGGATTTTGGATCCAAGTTGGGTCCCTAGGCAACCTTGCTTCTTAAGTGCTCCCGAGCACTGTGTTCTACTTTAGTTTCTTTTGAATAGTAAAAATATCTATAATAAGGGGGGGGGGGGGAGGGATAGAGCATTAAAAATAGCACATTTTCATAGGAAATTTAGATAATAAAAATCAGCTAAACTAAAATTCAGATTACCTAAAACCTCATAATACAGAGAAAAATTTTTAACATTTAGATATGAGACAAATTGTTAATTTAGGGGAACTATAGGTATAAAATTGTTTATATATTAACAAAATTGTCATATAAGCAATTATATATATATAAACAATTTTACATCTATATATCCCACCAAATAATTTATATATATATATATATATATACACACACACACAGAGGGAGACAGAGAGAGGGAGAGCGATGTTAGTTGTATATAGTAGGGAAAAGATATTTTTAAATTATGTGTATAATTAACTCAGGGAATGAAATATTCTTTTACAAAATAGTTTATAATATATAATAGTCTATGAAATTACCATGATTTATTTTTGGACATTTATATGGCTATAACACCAATACAGTATGCTAACGCATATATATGGAATTTAGAAAGATGGTAACAATAACTCTGTATACGAGACAGCAAAAGAGACACTGATGTATAGAACAGTCTTTTGGACTCTGTGGGAGATGGAGAGGGTGGGATGATTTGGGAGAATGGCATTGAAACATGTATACTATCATGTATGAAACGAGTCGCCAGTCCAGGTTCGATGCAGATACTGGATGCTTGGGGCTGGTGCACTGGGACGACCCAGAGGGATGGTATGGGGAGGGAGGAGGGAGGAGGGTTCAGGATGGGGAACACATGTATACCTGTGGTGGATTCATTTTGATATATGGCAAAACCAATACAATATTGTAAAGTTAAAAAATAAAATAAAAATAATTTTTATAGATAATTTTTATAGATAATACTGCAATAAATATTGAGGTTAAATTTTGTGTTTATTCTTAGCTATTTTAAAAGATGTATTAATAAAAACTGAAATCTGGGTTAAAGAGTACATGTTCATACTTTAAGGATTTTTCCTCAAATTGTTAGCTTCCAGGCCTGTGCACATACCCACTTCCCCACATTCTCTTCAGCACTTAATATACAGACCTAAAAAAAAAAAAAAAGTTTGCCAAGTTTATAAGTGAAAACATCTCTGTTTTAATGTAGAATCTTTGATTATTATTTTAAGTATTCTTTTCATTTTGAGGAAAGTCATTTTTATTTCTTCACTAGGAACTTATTTCTTCAGCTTTTCTCGTTCTTGATTGTTTTACTTACTGATGTGTAAATGCTCATTCTGCAGTAGTGGCATTAACCCTTTCCTGACATATATATGAAAATATTTTTTCATTTTATAATGTACCCTTTTTAAAATTTAAGATGCTTTCTGACCTGAAGATGATTTTGTTTCCTATTGAGCTAAATCTACGAATTTTTTTCTGTTTTGGCTTCTGTTAGGGATCATTTCTAAGATTTTTCCTTGCCCCAAAATAATTTAAATATTTACCTTATGTGTATGTGCAAATTTTTTATTTTTCTGGATTTTTAATTATGTTCCATTGCTCTGCCTACATTCCTGTGCTGACCTGTTAATCATTAGAGTCTTGCCAAATTACTATGTATCATTTGGAGTATTCCTCCCTTTTATTAATACTTTTTAAAATATTGCTTACTTATCCTTGCATATAAATTGGAGTATCCTAAAAATGCCTTTGATGTTTTAATTAAAATTTAGTTACTCTTAGAAATTAACTTGAGATATAGCACCCCATTTTGATCTCAGTCACTGAGGATAGTGTCTGAAACACAGTGAATTCTAAATAAATGATATATATTGCTTAATTTAAACAGATCACCTCACCTTTAGTTTCAGTTTATATATATAGTATTTCGGGTCTGGCCCCTACAGGAATGTTAATAATATATCTATATATCTATATGCATCTATCTCTCTCTCTATATATGTATGTGTGTGTGTGTGTATATATATATATATCTTTATTTGTATTTAGTCTTACACCTGTATCAGTAAAAATGTTGAACAATTAACATGATGTGTGTGTGTGTGTATATATATATATCTTTATTTGTATTTAGTCTTATACCTGTATCAGTAAAATGTTGAAAAATTAACATGATTCTTTTGGGTTAGCTGTCAGTTCAGTTCAGTTCCATTCAGTCGCTCAGTCATGTCCGACTCTTTGCGACCCATGAATCGCACCACGCCAGGCCTCCCTGTCCATCACCAACTCCCGGAGTTCACTCAGACTCACGTC
>NW_011495082.1:2335542-2336147 GCF_000754665.1 Bison bison bison
TATCTTTCCTTTTGTCCTTTGCTTTTCACTTCTCTCTTTCACAGCTATTTGTAAGGCCTCCTCAGACAGCCATTTTGCTTTTTTGCATTTCTTTTCCATGGGGATGGTCTTGATCCCTGTCTCCTGTACAATCTCACGCACCTCAGTCCATAGTTCATCAGGCACTCTTTCTATCAGATCTAGTCCCTTAAATCTATTTCTCACTTCCACTGTATAATCATAAGGGATTTTATTTAGGTCATACCAGAATGGTCTAGTGGTTTTCCATACTTTCTTCAATTTAAGTCTGAATTTGGCAATAAGGAGTTCATGATCTAGCCACAGTCAGCTCCTGGTTGACTGTATAGAGCTTCTTCATCTTTGGCCGCAAAGAATATAATCAATCTGATTTCAGTGTTGACCATCTGGTGATATCCATGTGTAGAGTCTTCTTTTGTGTTGTTGGAAGAGGGTGTTTGCTATGACCAGTGCGTTCTCTTGGCAAAACTCTATTAGTCTTTGCCCTGCTTCATTCTGTATTCCAAGGCCAATTTTGACTGTTACTCCAGGTGTTTCTTGACTTCCTACTTTTGCATTCCAGTCCCCTATAATGAAAAGGACGTCTT
>NW_011495082.1:2336247-2336831 GCF_000754665.1 Bison bison bison
ACATCCATACATGACCACAGGAAAAACCATAGCCTTGACCAGACGGACCTTTGTTGGCAAAGTAATGTCTCTGCTTTTCAATATGCTATCTAGGATGGTCATAACTTTTCATCCAAGGAGAAAGCGTCTTTTAATTTCATGGCTGCAGTGATTTGGGGGCCTAAAAAATAAAGCCTGACACTGTTTCCACTGTTTCCCCATCTATTTCCCATGAAGTGATGGGACAAGATGCCATGATCTTCGTTTTCTGAATGTTGAGCTTTAAGCCAACTTTTTCACTCTCCACTTGCACTTTCATCAAAAGGCTTTTTAGTTCCTCTTCACTTTCGGCCATAAGGGTGGTGTCATCAGCATATCTGAGGTTATTGATATTTCTCCCAGCAATCTTGATTCCAGCTTGTGCTTCTTCCAGCCCAGCGTTTCTCATGATGTACTCTGCATAGAAGTTAAATAAGCAGCCTTGAGGTACTCCTTTTCCTATTTGGAACCAGTCTGTTGTTCCATGTCCAGTGCTAACTGTTGCTTCCTGACCTGCATACAAATTTCTCAAGAGGCAGGTCAGGTGGTCTGGTATTCCCATCTCT
>NW_011495082.1:2338528-2404043 GCF_000754665.1 Bison bison bison
TCCTAGAATGTCGACGTTCACTCTTGCCATCTCCTGTTTAACCACTTCCAATTTGCCTTCATTCATGGACCTGACATTCCAGGTTCCTATGCAATATTGCTCTTTACAGCATCAGACCTTGCTTCTGTCACCAGTCACATCCACAGCTGGGTATTGTTTTTGCTTTGGCTCCATCCCTTCATTCTTTCTGGAGTTATTTCTCCACTGATCTCCAGTAGCATATTGGGCACCTACTGACCTGGGGAGTTCCTCTATCATTTTGCCTTTTCATACTGTTCATGGGGTTCTCAAGGCAAGAATACTGAAGTGGTTTGCCATTCCCTTCTCCAGTGGACCACATTCTGTCAGACCTCTCCACCATGACCAGCCCGTCTTGGGTGGCCCCACAGGCATGGTTTAGTTTCATTGAGTCAGACAAGGCTGTGGTCCTAATGTGATAGATTGACTAGTGGGTTAGCTGTATGTTTAAATAAAGTAATTTATTAAGTGATTTGGTATTAATCATCAAAGCAAAGGCTAAATTATTTTGTTATTACTGGACTATCTCCTGGGCTTCCCTGGTGGCTCAGCAGTAAAGAATCTGCCTGTAATGCAGGAGACATGGATTCAGTTCCTAGGTGGGGAAGATCCTCTGGAGGAGGGCATGGCAACCTACTCCAGTATTGCCTGGAGAATCCCATGGACAGAGAAGCCTGGAGAGTTATGGTCCATTGGGTAGCAAAAAGTCTGACATGACTGTAGCAACTGAGCATGTATGCATGTCTATAATTTAAAAATTAGATTAACCCCACTAACTCAGATTTGGATGAACAATACTCTTTATGAGGTAGAGCGAATTCTCTCATGGCCCCCCAAATTTCCACTCCCCAGTGTCCACACACCCTCTATCAGTTAGTCAAGCAAATAATACCCTAGCTAGGTACTGCTCTGAAGGGCTTTTGTAATTATAACTATGTCCCAAATCAATTGATCATCCTGAGTAGACCCAGCCTAATCAAGTGAACCCTTAAAAAGAAACAGGACTTTTCCTAAAAAAGAAATTCAAAAAGTGAGATGGCTTTGGCATGGGGAAGTTTCTCCATTGCTAGTTTACAGACAGAAGGAACCACAGAGCAAAAAATGTGGGTGACCCCAGAAGCTGAAAGCAGCCCCCAGCTTTTAACTAGCAAGGAAATGGAATATTCCATCTTGTGACCACAAGGAACTAAATTCTGCCACCATCAGTGAGCTTGGAAGAACAAAGTCCACAAACCCCTTGATTTCAGGCTTGTGAGACGCTGAGCAGAAAATGCATTCTTGCTGTGCCAGACTTTTCACCTAGGAAGTGTTAGCTGCTCAGTCGTGTCCAACTCTCTGTGACACCATGGACTGTAGACTGCCAGGCTCCTTGTCCATGGAATTCTCCAGGCAAGAATACTGGAGTGTGTAACCATTCTCTTCTCCAGGGGATCTTCCCAACCCAGGGATGGAACCCAGGTGTCCTGCATTGCAGGCAGATTCTTTACTGTCTGACCTCTCAGGGAAGCCCAGTGAGCCAAAAAGTGGATGTTGTCTTATGCTAAGTTATTTGTTATGCGACAATGGGAAACAAATATCCTTAAAATGCAATTTGACTCCTATTTATTATCCCAGATCTAAAGATATTAATGTGACTTCAGTCCACCAATAACTTCTTGCCCTATTGGTCAGAATTTGGTACATCAAGAATCAATATCAAAACCAAACATAGAGTATTTGCAGTAAGGCAAAATGCTCAGGCTGGAAGGGATTCAGGCTTCCCTGGTGGATCAGATGGTAAAGAATCTGCCTGCAATGCAGCAGACCTAGGGTCAATCCCTGGGTTGGAACGATCCCCTGGAGAAGGAAATGGCTACTCACTCCAGTGTTCTTGCCTAAAGAATTCCTTGGACAGAAGAGCATGGTGGGCTATAGTCCATGGAGTTGCAAAGATATGGACACAACTCAGTGACTAACACTTTAACTCTTTAGAGGGATTCAGCAATCCATATTGTCATTACAATAACAGGGTGGCATCCATCATACTCTCATGCAAGGGTTCCCAACCTCTGGGGTCTAATGCCTGATGATCTGAGATAGAGCTGATGTAATAATAATAGAAATAAAGTACAAAACAAATGTAATGTATTTGAATCATCCTGAAACCATCTGCCCCACATGCACCCTGGTACATGGAAAAACTGTCTTCCATGAAACCGGTCCCTGGTGTCAAAAAGCTTGGGGACCATTGCTTTGACATATTTTTAATGTTTTTTATTATTTTTTCCTTTTCTGCCACACCACACAGCAGGTAGGATCTTAATTCCTCAACTAAGGAATGAACCTGAGTCCCCTGCACTGGGATTGTGAAGTCTTAACCACTGGATCTCTGCAGGAGGCTCTACTCTAATGTCTTTAATAATGAAAAACAACATGTGAGCATTTTCAAAATCTCTAATGAGTGTTCAACCCTTAGTCAAGGCCTTGCTAATTAAACATTTTAAGTTACCTCTTATCTATAATCTACCCTACCATGATCGACCTCATCCTCTAATGAAATTTAGAGAATAAACACTAGGGTGCTACAAGTTACTTTTTTTGTGACATGTAGTTCTAGAATAGTGGCATCTCAGTGGTTCCTTAGGCCCCTCCAAGTCTGTGATTGACAGAAGCCACTATTCAGGAACGTTCTCATGTGCATTAGATACTAGAAGTAAGGAATAATACAGGGAAACAGCAGATGAGTTTCATTTCTTTTCAGAGAACAGAAGTGCTTTAAAGGTTTCACCATGGTCAAATGATGGGAAAATGCAGACGCAGACATACTGAGAGATAACCTAACACACGATCAATGAGTAAACTCTCTTATTCATTGAAGAGAGAAGTGCCTCTTACGAATAAACACATGACATGTGCTCACACATGTGGCAGCTCAAAAACAACAAAAAAAAGAAAATGACCATGGAAAACTTGGGTATGTAAGGACATTATTTCCTTTACACAAAGCATGCTTCATTCTTTGGGAACTCCTCCAAAAAAAAATGAAACCATCTCTTTAATTGGCTTAGTTGTGTCTCAAGCAAGGTTATTTTTTGTAGTGGCGAGTTCATGCCTTCTTCCCTAGTAAAGTAGTTCTGAAAATAAAAGAACTTTCTTTA
Organism: Bison bison bison; assembly: GCF_000754665.1. Classification (NCBI taxonomy): domain Eukaryota; kingdom Metazoa; phylum Chordata; class Mammalia; order Artiodactyla; family Bovidae; genus Bison; species Bison bison. The sequence continues at coordinate 2,341,684 of NW_011495082.1, forward strand.
GCCAACATCCCTTCTATCAGTAAAGAACAGTGTAGCTTCTAGTCAATGACCTTAACCTCTCTTCTTCATTTGCTGGCCTTTTATGGGGATTAGTGGCTCTCTCAGTTGAGTCTCTATAGTAGCTTATCACCTCTGACAATGGAAAATCAGGGCTTAGAATCCTGTTTTGAAAGGATGAACACAAATATCACCTTTATGGTACAAGTTTAGGATACTGGTACACCCTGATGTATATAAGGAGTCTCTTAGCCCTCTGTACCCCTTTATGCAAGTTCCTGGGATAAAAAACGACTTTACTCTGGCTTTCAACTAAATTGAAACTACAGGATCTAGCCTGATAATCACCATCAAACCAGCTAAAGAAATGTTTTGCTGCATGCAGACCAACTTTATAGGCAATGCAGCAATATAAGTGAAAGGAAGAAGAATCAATCCCATTTCTAACACCAAAAATTATTTTTCTGCCAAGGGACAGAATGGAGCCACCTTGCCCAAATCCCGTTCACCCAGCCTATGTTGAATCATGGCATTCTTGCAAACTCATAGTTCTACTCTGAAGCTACCCTAATGATAATTTAAGAAAAAAAATCTTAATATAATAATGCCTTCAACCATGTATTTGAATAAATGATAAAAGGAAACAAACTAGAGTGAGAATTAATTATTTTATCTCCCTCATTTTAAAATCTAAGTTGAACCTAAATCATATAGTCATATTAACTTGGGTTTGAGTCCAAATAAAAATTTTAAATCCTCCATATTAAATGCTAGTTGGCTTAAGGAAGAAAAATAAGTTAGGAAAACCTCTGGTTTTCTTTCTCTCCAAAATCCATGATGGAAGATAACTGGAGTGATGCGCAGTCAAGGAAATAGGAGAGATAACAAAGGGAATATTGTTTGTCTGAAAATCTACCACTGAGCACTGCAAACCTGAAGAGGCTATGAGAGCTTCACGGAGTAGTCACAGCAATCCAGGAAGTTTGTCTGGGACTCAAAGTCTGTTTCTTCCTTTCTTTTCTTTTTTTTAACATAATGGTAATGATGCCTGTCTGCATTTCTAATCATTTCCCTGAAAATCTGGGGAATATGTGCTTTGGGTCAGAAATTGATTTTTGGTAACATAAATTTCTGATGGAACTTGAAAAAAATGCTCCCATGTTTCCTGAATACTTTAAAAAGATGTCTGGAATGTTGGAATTTATTCTGGAAAAAAGAAAACCAGAAGTAAATTGGTACCAAGAAGGTGATCATCTGAAGAACCTGGATTAGTGCACTAATAAACTATAATAATATCACTTTTTAGAGATCAACCTCTTTAAAATAATTATCTATCTCAACTGAAACCATGCAAGAAAAAGGAGTCATACGTTTTCATTCAGTTTCTCTATGCCAAGCCCTTCATGTACATGATTGCATTTAATTCTTACAATATCCTTGAGAGGTGAGTAGTAGTACCCCCACTTTATTAAAGAGGAAATCAAGGTTCAGGGTGTTTAAACGACTTATCCAAAGTCATATGACCTATAAATGGCAGATGCAAAAGTTAACCCTTGTTGATTAACTGCTATTGATATTATAAAATAAGAACTTCCAGAATAAGTTGGCTCTAATATATATAAATATGTACATCAGAAGGCCATGCATCAGTTCTTCACAGAGCATCAGATCAGAGAATTGGAGGAATATATCTGTTCTTAGGTCAGAATAGGAAAAGGTGAACAAAGTGGAATAAATTATACCAAAAAATAACAATGGTGAGTATTATCAAAGAGACCAATTAAAAGAAATGGAGAGGGCTTCCTTACTGGTCCAGCGGTTAAGAATTTGCCTGCCAATGCAGGGCACGTGGGTCAAATCCCTGGTTAAGGAAGTTTCCACGTGCTGCGGAGCAAATAATCCCATGCACAACTACTGAGCCCATGTTCCGGCAACTACTCAACCTCGTGTGCCTGGAGCCTGTGCTCCACAGCAAGAGAAGCCGCTGCAGGGAGAAGCCCATGCATGGCAATGAAAAGCGCCTCCAGCTCACTGCAGCTAGAGAAAGCCCACGCGCAGCAACAGAGACCCAGCACAGCCAAAAAAAAAGAGAAATGGAGAACAGCAAATCATGCACAGTCAATAAGGCAATACATAAAATAAAATTTGAAATAAATAATAAAATTGATAAAAAGAATTTTAAAAGCAATAAATATGACATTATTCTTAAATGTTTCTCCTTTGTTTCCTCTGTCCTACCAAGCCATCTAGAAGTAGGATGACCACATATGTTGTCAAATTGGGATATTTTTGAAAATGAAAGGAGGCCCTATAAAAAGTTATTCTCATTCAGCACATGTCAGCCAGGACCTTAAAACACTGTGACAATAAAAGATGATGAGGATTTTATCCTATGGCAAGTAATTTCTCCCATAGTAGAGTTGATAACAAGCAAAACACAAATCTCTGGTACCTTTAGTATTCAAATGCCCTGCAGTTTCTAATTTTTTTCCCCTAAAGTTACCAAAATGTATCCTTTAGAAAGGGAAAAGACCTTACAAGGCATTAGTGACTGAATATATTTCCCTCCCAGGAATATTTAGATTTTAACACAAAACTATTTCTAACTGTAAAGTATTAGGTATAAGCAGCAGAGGTATTTGGGGAAGCCAAAAGACTCCTCAGCACCTGCTAAAACATACCATCGGTGGGTATGAAAAGCTCTATTTATTAATTCACCTCTAGCTATAAAAACAACTGAGACTAACCCCAGGGAAGTTTCTCTATGAAGACCAAGGTTATTTGGAAACAGCCATTGAGTGATTCAACTGAAGTTCTCTAATATAATCCAGAGAAAGCCTTATAGGTCTTAGCTATTAATTTTTTTTCTACTGACAACTTGAAACGTCATCAAGAAAACAGTCATGGTGCATGATGGTCCTTCTTGTTGAAGAAGGGGCCTGAATGCCCCACCAAAATGAATCAATCACTCAGGAAGAGGGTTATTGCAAATGGAAAACCCTGAGATCAGGTTAATCACAGGCATGAGTGAATAGGTATTTTCCTAGGACTATGACGGCACAGACCAGACACTGAAACGTGCTTAATAAATCAGTAAGTGACGATTAAGTAAGCGACATCAGTGAACCTGTGATTAGAGACTGAGTTAGCCTCTCTGTAGATCGTCTAACTCCATGTGATACATTCCTTCAACTATGCAAGACTCCATCTCAAGTTCTTAAAAGTAGTCACATTATACAGAGGACAACAACTATTAAAGCAAGACAAAACCTGCAATCAACAAAATCTTCACTTAAACTAGAAAGAGGAGAGAAATACATTTTTAAAAAGAGAAAGACATATATAGAAATTGGAATTTAGAGATGGTTGTGTTCGTGAAATAAAAAACAAGAATGCTGTTACATCCAAGGTTAGAAAGATGAATAAAAAGATGAAATGCTTTAAAAATAGGGTAAGGATGGAAAGAAGACTGAGTCAAAAACAAAGACAAAAAGAATATTGTGGTTATTTTGTATTTAGTTACTGTAAAATGAATGATTCTATCAAAAATAAGTAAATGAAAACATATGACAGAGGCTTTGAAAAAAGGAAGAAAGAGGAGCATTGATGCTGAGGAACAGAAATATTCAAAGTGATAATGCATAGGAGGAAGGGAGGAAGAGATACAGCTTCAAAATATATAAGGGCTGATAAAGGAATGCAGAATCAGCAAAGGAAATGTGACTTGAAGTAACAGATAAGCAACAGAATCTATCGGAGAGAAAATCCAAGCGTGACATTTTAAAGTTGAGCATAATTAGATGGAAGGAAAGCAAACATCAGAAGTGATAAAGGCAAAAAAAATAAATAAATAAAAAGAAGTGATAAAGGCAAATACACAAGACCATGCACCAAAAATAATGGTAATAATAGAACAAAGCGCAGAAAGGAGGGGGGGGGGGGGTAGGCAGGGAAGAAGGGGAAAGAAATACAAAGAAAGCAAAGTAAATTTTTTTTCTTCAGAGAATTCTTTCCTAAAACTTCCCATTTCCATACGCACACTCTGTAAAAGAACCAGACACGCAACTCTTTTCCCAGACATTGAGAATGCCTTTGCCCCCAGACGTCACCCCTAAGCCCCCCTTACAAAAATTCTCCTGGGAAAAGCAACCGTTCAGGCAGCGGTGCCTGGGTTGGTCCTTCATTAGAATAGTTCCCACAGGCATGTGTCCTCGCTGGTAATACACAGGAATCCCATATGGCACAATCTGGATCTCCCAGAGGTGGAATCTGCATAAAGTAGGACGAAGCCAGGGCCAGCACAAAAGCAGAGACATGCATGTAGCGACACCGGCTCGTGCCCTCTGACCCAGCGCTGCGCCCGTTCCCACACTTCCAGCCAACCCAGGCGAGTGTGTCCAAGGGCTTGTAGGTAGCAGCGGTCTGTCACAGGGTGAGGATGGGGCTGAAAGGAAGCCCGGAATTAGTCCCTCAACAGCACGCAGTTCAATTTTAAGGCAGTGCCCTGTCATCCAAAAAGAAAACCCACGTGTGGCTGCAATTAACCCCATTAGCATGTGTCTAGCATTGTCCTACTGCCAAGCAGATGACCCTGCAGGGAGATGACCAGAGAGAAGATTCCTCCAACATCTCAGTTGCCTGCACTCTGGGACTAGAGCTAATGGACCTAAGTAGTAAAGGTTTCTTTTGTGTATGTGTGAGTATGTATTTTGGAAGTGGCCTTTGTTGTTTGTTATTGCTATTGTTTGCTTTTTTTTTTTAATTTTTGCTGTTGCCATTATTTTAAGTAAATCCATCTTGAAATAAAGCTATACTTATATCTGTAATTTTGGGGGGGAAACAGATTTCCAAGGATTTTAAATTAGGTAAGTACACATTATGGTATTGTAAGCTATTCGAAAAATTCGTAAACTTAAACATATTAACTAATAAGCATCTCTTAACAGAAGGTCACATAAATGTACATTTATTTGCATGCACACACACACACACACACACACACACACATACTCTAGACACCATTTCCCAGCTGTTCAGTGCAAGGGGATGAGGCCAAAGCTACCCTTCAACTCAGAGATCAGATCTCTAGCTTGCGCCAGTGTTTGTGGGGTGTTTCATGCTCCTTGAATGAAAAAAAAAAAAAAGAAAGAAACAGTATAAACTAGTTACTTCTTGGTACCAATCAGTTACCCCAAAGCTGGCATTTTGATCGTGACAACTCAAAAACATATGGAAAATTATGATAAAATTTGTGTTTAAATTCAAGGATGGGTATTCTATTTTTTGAAACAAAAATGCCACTCCAATTATCATGATCTTTTTTCTATGTACATTTTAAATACTTCAGTGTAAAGGGGTTAGGTGAGGCCATGGGAAATAAAATTTCAAACTTCCTTATTCAACATTTTTCTTTTAGGGGGTTTGAAAAAAATACAATTATCACAGAATCTTTATTTTGATGGGCAAGAAACTTTAAGCCTTTTCCAGAAAGTTTTTCTGATGTCCACCAAATGCTTGGAAAGAAATGAGGGCTAGGAGGAATCACAGTGAACTATTCAGGAACAACTTGCCAGGCATCCTGGGCTCCTGTGAAATGGCTTAATGGGCCTTCCCAACTCACATGCACTCTGAGTGCTCTGGACTCTCCTCTAACAGAACATCTTCTGTATGAAGACCATGCAGTCCTGGTTTGCTATTTATCTTTACACACGATGTAAAATCCAGGCAGGCTGCCTCACTTGAATTTTAAGACATACCATCCACAAAATGGCAAAAGAGCTGTTATGAGGGGCACTAAAAGACAACAGAATTTATTTGTAAGGAAGTTGTAAGCAGCGCTTGTCATAAATGCCCACCCTGCATACCCCATGCAGGGGGACAGTTGGCATCACAGCCAACCATGGTGTGCTACAGCCCAACCCCGCCACTCCCTAAAGCTGGGGGTGCTTCCGTGGCAGCAGAGACAGTGTAATGCGATCCCTGTTTTGCCAGCATAATGTCTGGAAGATTTCAACATACAGTGGATAGTGAAATAAGAAACCAAGAAAGGACAGAGGAGATGGGTAAAAGAAAAACAGGAACATGATTTTTTAACATAATAATAATAAATAATTTGAAATCACAGAAGGGACTTTTCTGTTTTAGGTTTTAGATTGTTGGTTGGTTGTTTTCTGAATCATACCATAATCATATTTTTAAGAATAACATTGCTTAAATGTTGTACTATTTTAAGCAATTCTTCAGAATATTGTTTTATCCTCTGTGTGTGCTTAGCCACTTAGTCATGTCTGACTCTTTGCAACTCCATGGACTATAATCCGCCAGACTCCTCTGTCCATGGGGATTTTCCAGGCAAGAATACTGGAATGGGCTACCATGCCCTCCTCCAGGGGATCTCCGAGGTCTTCCAGGGATCGAACCCAGGTCTCCCGCATTGCAGGTAGATTCTTAACTGTCTGAGCCACAAGAGAAACCTCTAATACCTTCTAATACTTTTCTAGGCATTGACTTCTATTGCCTTCTAGTCAAAGTAAAATGATATAACATGGCTTATCATTGTCTTTATCAAGAGCACCACAGGATGTTTGCTACAAATGGTTTCTAACTTAATGTTATCTTCTTTTATCAAGTAACTTCAATTTAAAATATAACAAGGCAGCAGAATTCCACATCTGCAACAATAGATTTTTACTCAGGTGAATGTTCTGATAAAAAGTTTGGGTGCATTGAATGTGTTGTAAGGCCTTTGGCACTCAGTTGAAAGATGGAGTGTGGTTAGACTTCTAGGCAGTTCGCTGGCAGGATATAATTTGAAAGGCAGTGGACTTGTCCCCCATCAGGATACACCTCCTTCACTGGGACACCCAGAATGACATCACCAACCTTGCTTTTCTTTGGGTGAAACCATGCCTGCTCCATGTGTTCACTTTTAAGATGTGGATACCCAACTGAGAAGGCCAGAACAGACATCTCCACACAGTAATACTAAGATGCGAAGACACCGCTTACTTCACCTGAGAGGAACCTAAGGAAGAGGAAGCAGGGCCCAACCCTGACAAGTATCGAGGTTCACGGGGGGCGAGGGATGCCCACCTCATCCTTACCCTTGAGAGCTGCTCCCACGTCCCTGGTATAACACTGCAATGTGGCCAGGGCCACCCTTTATGCCCAGCTAACAGCAAGGGTGCTGCCATGGGCAAGAGGGCCATTCACTTACCTACAGCACCCTGCGGTAAGCATATAAGGGTCATTTATAGAGATAACTGTCTAGATATAACTTTGAAGGAGTTTTTTGTTCAGTTCGGTTCAGTTCAGTCACTCAGTCGTATCCAACTCTTTGCGACCCCGTGGACTGCAGCACTCCAGGCCTCCCTGTCCATCACCAACTCCCGGAGTTTACTTAAACTCATGTCCATTGAGTCGGTGATGCCATCCAACCATCTCATCCTCTGTCGTACCTTTATCTTCCCGCCTTCAATTTTTCCCAGCATCAGAGTCTTTTCCAATGACTTAGTTCTTCACATGAGGTGGCCAAAGTATTGGAGTTTCAGCTTCAGCATCAGTCCTTCCAATGAATATTCAGGACTGATCTCCTTTAGGATGGACTGGTTGGATCTCCTTGCAGTCCAAGGAACTCTCAAGAGTCTCCTCCAACACCACAGTTCAAAAGTAGCAATTCTTCAGTGCTCAGCTTTCTTTATAGTCCAACTCTCACATCTGTACATGACTACTGGAAAAACCATAGCTTTGACTATGAAGATATAACTTTGAAGGAGTTTTTTGTAGTATTTGGTAATTTTTTGTTGTATCTTACAGTACAAAACTCACTGAGTACAAATTCAATTTTGAGGCCACTCGATTTTTTTCCTAAACTGATGTCCATCTGTTCACAGCTATTTTCAGATGAAAAACAAAACCAAGGTCTCCTCACTGTCACTGATTTTCCCAGTCCCCTAGCTCTCACTACAATGTTCTAAATCCATGAAGATTTTAGTCAACTGTCTTCATAATCTGCCCTAGGATGTCTTGATTTTGCTCTTAATATTTTTCCAATGTATCAATGCTCTTTTAACAGAAAGTACTGTAGAAGAAGGAAACGAAAGCTGAACTATTTTGGACCCACGCTTAAAGTCACAACCCCCGACGAACCTACACTTGCCACAATGAACAGATTGATTGTAACGCGCTGAGGGGTGCACGCTTTCTGTGCCGCTGCCCTGGAGGGCTCATGCGAATTCAGATGCAGCCTGCCTCCCATCCCATCGCCTCAGCAACAGAAACCCTCCGATGCACAGGTCACTCCTCCGCAGCCTTGACTAGAGCACATTCCCCATGGGTGGTCTGGCTTTTACAAGTCTTTGGGCACAGATACATTAACGAGGCCTTTTTTAAGCAGCTGATATTTCTGTGCTTCCATGGAAAAATCATCACACCAGTGTTCTGCTTTCTGAAATACTCTGCTTAAAATTGAGCAAATCCCAAACTGCAGGATTTCAGATTGTTGAGTCCCGGATTCCCACTGCCCTTCTGCTGTCCAGTCAAACGCTTATGCATTGTCTTCATGTTTCGGCTGGGCTGTCCTCAGAGCATCTCCATGCTTTGCTGCACTGCAATGATATTTAGTGTCCTGTCGGTTCTTCGGGTGGTGAGGGGTGCAACCAAGTGTCCTGCTACTTAATGGGCACAAACTGTGAGCACTTAGAAACCAGACACAGGAGGGGCTGTTCCTGACGACGACATCAAAATGCTCTCTAAATAGGTAAAATTGTCGTGACCCATTGACAAGCCGAATGTGCCCTTAAATTTTTATTCTGATTGAGGGGGAAAAGTGTTTCAAGAATCAGCTTTGTATTGATATTTGCAAATGCGGTTAATTCAATTTAGAAGAGACACAGGGCACTTTTTTTTCATATAACAGGTTGTTCAGAGTCCTAGAAAGTATTAAAATATTTTCTCCGTGATTGGAAGGAAACATTATTTGCAACAGCTGTAACCTGAAGGCGAAAATGCCTAATTCACTCGTAGATTATTAAAAAGCAGCAGGACGTACTCAAAATGAAAGGCCCTTAGTTCTTCAGATTGAGGTGACTAGTTAAGGAGAGAAACAGCAGGACTTTTCAAGGGTTCTTTTTGAGGTCTGAGTTCTAAGAAAGTTGCAAAGGCTTCTTAAAGTTCTGGTGGCTCAGGAAAGAAGCTACCAAATTAAATTGATTGCTATTAAAAGAAGGGAAAGAAGAGGGTGAACAGTGAATTATTCACAAGGGCCCGTTAATGAAAATGTGTGTGTTTGTGTTTCACCAAGTAACTGATTTTCACAAAACACGAATAAGTAGGTCAACTCAAAAGGAAATCTAAAATGAAGGGCAAAGTGGACATAAAAGTCCATTTTAGGTACCAATTGACCGATGCTTGAACTTCCGGTTATCCAAAAGAACCCCCCCACCTCCGGTTTCATGACGACCCATCTGTTTCAGGCTCTACCTCCTTGTTCCCGGAGACATCCTTTTTTTCCTCCTTTGTCCTGTCCCCCTTCTGTTTGACTCTTTTTTCTCTTCCCTGTAACCTCTGTCATTTTACAACATACTCTTGCCCTGTGCCATGACCTTGCTCGTGTTCTTCCAGGTCAGAGCTCCTTGAACTTCTCCCTGACCCTGACTCTCGCCCTGGCTTCTTATCCCAGAGCTGCTTGCCAGAGGGTTTCCTGGCAGCCTTCTCTGAAGATCAGGGGCAGTGTCAGTGTGGCTCAACAGCCCAATCAGTGCACACAAGACTCTTGTTGACAGCATCGTCCCAGAGGTGCAAAGCGTAAGTCAATTTCAAACTTGAAAACTTTGCCTGGTTTCCAAATGTTCTGAATGTATTCTCCCGTTTCATGTGATTATCCCTTTGTAGCATGCTACTGGCTACCTAAATCCCATACAAAACACTTGGAAGATTGTAGGCCCAGTGAAAAACCCTCTCCCACATGTCCCATTAGAACCAAGCATTATTCCCTACAAATCTAGCTCTAAGAAATGAAAAAGAGAGGTTATTATTATTTTTAATATTAATTGCAACTATTAACTGTTAATTTAGCCTAAATCATCTGCAAGGGAAATCTGTGCTGCTTGCTTGTTAGTCGAGTGGAGTGCATGATAATATTCTGTAGTGTGCGAGGTGGCATACTTGGTTGCTAGGTTACCCAGAGCATCAGGAATTCAGGGAACAATGTACTTATATCTTTTTCAATTTTGAAAAATAAAATAGGTATTGACATAAAATACAGTGTGGCACTGAAGTAATTTTGTAGTGGAGAGATCAGAGGAAGGGGGCCTTTCATCTCGGTGACAGCAGTTTACTCCTCGTTGTGACTTACCGAGGGCAGTGGCAGGACAGCACAACAGGATGTCAGTCTCTGGAAGAATGCTTGTGGTCCCTGTACCCCAGCAACTATTTCTTGAGTCAGGCTCCCCAAAGCCATCCAGCAGCTGCTGTTCTGAGCTGTGTCAACTGGTCCTACAGAAACCCATGACAGGCCCAGTGATGTATGGGCCTGCAAGGGAACAGGCAAGCCTTTCATGTTCAGAACAAATATGACAGATCTGGCTAAGGTCCTCAGTCGGCTGGGCCCATGCGGGAGCTTTTTTTTTTTTTTAATGATTATTATTATTATCACTTTCCTACTCGGAGATAATGTCATAATTTACAGTCAGGCATTGTGTGACCCAAATGATTGATGCCACTTGGACATGAATTGGTCGGGTTAATAATGGTCTTTCAGTAGGGCCCAGCATGGGAGGACGCTCACTCAGAAAGGCCGCCTTCACTTTGATATTCTGCTCAAGACAGGAAGGTGCACTTCTGGGAGCCAACACTCCCTCACACTCTACTTCTGAAAGCAACCCCTGGGCCCTGGTGAAAACTAGGGAGAGAGAGACCGCAAAAGCTCCTTTCTGTTCTTTCCAGAAGTACTTTTGATTTTGTTTAACCTTCAGCAGAGGATGTCACCACAGAAGCTCCACTGAGATGTGCAGCCTAATTCTTCGATGAAACAAGGGGTGGCCTTGGAAGGTACATATTGACTCCAGACGAGGAATTTGACCCATTCAGTACTATTCAGTAGGAACTCAAAGTAAAGTAGATCATTTCCATGTCATCATGGTACTCCAAGGAATGCCTACAGTCAGACCTTGGACTAAATATTCAGAGGGAGTCAACAATGATTAAGATCTTTTTATTAGCTTACTTGTTACTTACCAATGATTAAGATAATACTCTAATCTTTAGAGTGGTTAAAACCAATTGGGGCTGGTGTCATAAACTTTAAAAAAAGAAAAAGCAGAATGAATGAGATTAGCATTCATTTTATACTTATGTGGTTGGTACTTCCGTGCAATTTGGCAAAACTTAAAGAAATTGAAATTGGATCTAAGAGATATTAAGCACCTTGCTCTAGATCACACAATGAATGGAGAACCAGGATTCTAACCCAGATCTTTCCGATTCTTCCCCTGCTCTACATCTCAGTGGAAATGTAGCAGTATATGAAGAGATACATCTACTCTGTAATCTACTACAAAGTTCCACGAAAACTAAAGAAAAGAAATATGCCTTCTGAATGAGGCCATAGAGAAGTCTTCAAGGAAGGAAGTGAAAATGAGGACCCAGAAGGATGAAAGAATTTCAGCAGCTGGAGAAGAGTGTATCTAGCTAGCACTGTAAAAATCAAGTTTGAGCAGTTATTTTTTGGTTTGAAGGGTTATGATACCTCTGTTTCAAGCTCTGCCAAAAAGGAGAACTACACTTTTAAATGATTAAACATGGACAGCTTGTGCCATTAAGTAGCAACACTCATTTTTCTCAAGCACTACAGTTCACCCGTCCCTCTGAAACACATTATTAAGCTATCATCATATAAACATCATTCATCTTGAATTTCCTTTTTAACTTTATACCTACCTCCAGTAATACCTTTCCTCCAAAGGCCCTGAAGCACTTTAAAAATAGATGATATTATTACTATTTTACTGGCAATGACACTGAATCGTATCCACTATGTCTAACACTCTCTGTCCCTAGAATTATCAACATGGACTAGTGATAAAGATTATTCTTTATGAACAGAAAAAAAAAAAATCACAAGTGCAGTGAGCCTTCCTAAGTAATGAAACGAGGCAAAATTGATTTACAAATACACAGTAGGTGGGCAATAAATAGTGAATAAAATCAACTCTAACAACATATCAACATCCTCGAGAGTGAGGATCCTACAGCTTTCAATTCTGAATCTATTAATATTGTCAATTTTCAGTAGCCCTCCATAGCCAGCTCAGGAGAGCCCAAATGCATCAGCCTGATGCTAACCTCCTTCTATAACTTGACCTGAATCTGGACCTACATTTTCCAGAGTCTATTATATCCTGTGTGATTCTGAGTGAGCAGACCACAGGTGAAAGTTTCATGGGATTTGGAAGCCAAAAGGGAAACAGGAGTCATTATGTTCTGAAAGCCAGTCACTAGATGGTACCAGGCTCCATTGCTATTCACACACAGTGATGCAAAATCTACTGGATCACCTTCTTGCCTTCTGCAGGGCACTCATGTCCTCAAGGTTACAGGTTGTGATGGAGGCAGCTTCCAGTGCAGCGTCTGTCTTTGTTCACCCCCTCTTTTCCTCTAGCTTCTCTTCCCAACGGCCAGTCCCACTGACCCACGGGCCCACCCCCCAAAAAAGAGTCACAACCTTCCATAGACTCCTTCCTCAAGTCCCCAAATGGTATGCAGTCACCTGCCTGCAATATACCCCATATTTCCTCTGACTCTTAGTGTGTCTCCTTCCCAGATCAAGCCCAAACAAATATACTAACTATACACGCTAACCATCTTTATATCCCACTCCTGCATTCACACACTGCTTTCCTCAAAGAGAATTATCATCCTGTTTTATTCCAATACTTTCCCCTAGGATGCCATTCCTGCTTCCCTACCTTTGAGATAATAATAATAGCCAACACTTAATGTAAAACTATGTGCTAGAAACTGTTCCAAATACTTTAGAGGAAGACATGGCCACAGGATATTGCCAGGCTTATTTTCAGGACCAGGCCTAGAAATTACTTATATCTCTTCCGCTCCCTTTCTACTGGCTGCAGCCCAGTCACATGGGCCCAGTCTAACCATGAGGGAGCCTGCACCATGTAGAGCAGAACACAGTGATTGCCAAATGCTGACAGCCTCTGCTGTGCTCATCCTTCAACTTTCATTTTCCCCCATGAAAACTGCCTTCTAAGCAGAACAAATCTCTATTTCCTCAATATCTGAAGAACTGTGTTTGCAACTCTATTTTATCAAATTAAAAAAGGAAAGAAACCTGAACATTTTTAAGTCAATTTATCATGCCACCTTAGAATGAAAAACAGTACTCTTTTATTCTGGGTTGGAATGTAAATTGATGCAGAAAACAGTATGGAGATCACTCAAAAAACTAAAAATAGAACTATCACCGGCTCCAGCAATTCCACTCCTGCATATGCATCCAGAAAAAAATAAAAAAACTAATTTGAAAAGACATTAACATAGGCATACCAGTGTTCATAACATTATTTACAATAGCCAAGATAAAGATGTAACCTAAGTGTCCATCAACAGATGAGTGGGTTAAGATGTGGAATATGTATACAATGGAATATTACTCAGCCATAAAAAAGAATGAAATTTTGACATTTGCAACAACATGGATGAAACTTGATGGTATTATGCTTAGTGCAATAAGTCAGACAGAAAGGCAAATACTGTATGATATTACTTATATGTGGAATCTAAATAATAAAACAAGCTAGTGAGTATAACAAAAAAAATCAGACTCATAGATATAAGGACAAACTAGTGGGGAGAGAGAAGGGAGGAGGGACAAGGGAGGAGGGACAAGATGAGGGTACAAACTACTATACATAAAATATTTAAGCTACAGGATATATTGTACAGAATAGGAAATATAGTCAATATTTTATAATAATAAATGGAGCATAATCTATAAAAAATTTTAACATGTTATACACCTGAAATTAATATAATATAATAATATAATCAACTATACCTCAATAAAAAGAAAAAGTAAATTCTTCTACAAATGGGTGATTTGGAAACAAATATTCTGAGATCTAGTGTGCAGAATGTATTTGGTCTGTTGGGTAGTACTTACTTTTAATTTATATTAGTAGTTTGAATGGATATAGAATTCCAAGCTTCCTTTGTTGCTACTAAGAATTTGATGTCATAATTCTTGATCTATGAGCTACTTTTCCTGTCCTGCATTTCAAAGACTCTTCTCTATATTCTTGTCCCCACATTTTCCAGCAATGTGTGCGGGCGTAAATCCCTTGTCAAGCCCTCATGCTGGGCACTCAGTGGGCTCCTTCAAAGTGAGAATGTGCATCTTTCAGCCTCGGGAAGTCTTCTCATATGATTTCGTTATTCAGTATTTCCCATTCTCTTTCTGGAAATGTTTTATGAGATAGACATTTGCCTTTCTGAGTTGGTCGGTCTTCTATTTTTCTTACCTTTTCTTACTTTTGGTTCATTTCTTTGTCTTTTTCCTCCACTTTATGAAAAATGGGCTTAACGTCCATACTTTTTATCCAGCTTGTTTGGGGGATTTTTTTTTTTTGCTGAGTTTTTGTTTTTTCTTTTTGTTTGGGGCTATCTTATGTTTCATTTCCAAGAATTAATTTTTTGTTTTCTGATTGTTTTTTAAAAACAATAACTTGTTCTTGATTCACAGATATGATATGTTCTTTCAACTTTCTGAGAATTTTGTTAATGGCTTTGAGATGGAGGAAGGCTGCATTTCTTCCATTTCTTGTCATATCTCTATTTCTCTCCTAGTTCTTTTTGGATTACTGTCTCCCTTTTCCTCTGCCATTCTTGGTGGAGGCTGTATTCAGATATCTGCTGAGCTGGTTACCCACTCATATTTAAAAGTAAAACAATAAAAAGTTGCTTGAAAACTGTAAAAAGTGGAATTTAGCAATTGGTGGGTTTCACTGTTGACTAGAGACATGCCCTTTAAATGAGTGATTTAGATCAGTCTCTGGACAAATATAGACAGACATTCTATGATACTTTGAAACCTCCAGAGAAAATTTTCCACTTCCCTGCCTGTAAGCTGCTTCTTAAGTCAAGTGGCTTAAGGAGGTCAGCAAGTCTCACCATGCAGTTCAAAGACTTCCATTTTGTCCTGTTTTCAATATAATATCTTCCCTCCCACCATTTACATTAAACTTTCCAGTTCTGTTTTTTCAAAAACTGATGCTTTCTGTTAACATCAGAGAGGCAAAAAGGACCCAGGAGTTCTAGTTTCTTGTTACAGAAATTTCCAACCAATTCCTCCTGTTTTCAATTCCATGCTGTACTTCTGTATTCAAGGATACCAAGTATCTTTAATTTTGGAGACTTTCTGGGGTCAGGTAGCAAAATTTCACTTGTTTCTCATCGCTGTTAGCATCTGTAGGCACTTGGAATCAGTTTTTCATCTTTGCCGGTTTTTTGATCGATTTCTATCTTCTGAAAATGGCTTGCTCTGCTGTATCTTCTCCCATTGTTGTAATGCTTCTCAGTTCATACTTACTCAATGTCTTTCTTCAGCATTATTTCAGGAGAGTAGAAGATAAACATCTATACTCAGTTCACTAAGATTAACCTGCCCGTGTTCTATCCATGTACATATTTTCTTTAACCCATTGCAGTTATAAACTCCTTGAAGGCAGGTACCTTATTCTGCCTTCTATCTTCCATGAGGTCTTGCACATGACAGGCTCTTGATAAATGTCTATTTTATTGGAGAGATGGAAAACTACCTGAAATTCTATCCAGAGGCTCACAAAACCTACTTCCCTTCAAGGCATTTGAATAACATTTTTTAAGTAATAAAATGCTTTTCTGTCACCAATCCTTACCATTGTGTAGACAAGTTTTTATATCTCCTTCTCTCACTGTCTTGATTTTTCTCATTGGCTAGATAAATGTTTTTCATTCAACTTCTACTTTTTTAGCCAAAAGCCCACAACAACATAATTCACAGTGAAATAAAAGGCAAAAGAGCTCTGGTTATTTCAAAATATTAAAGATAAAGTCAGCCAGAATTTTAAGGTAGGTAGAATTCTTATTTGACAGAAGAATGTACTTCTGTTCATAAAGGATTTCACTCTCAATCTTTAGATTTCTATTGGCACCCTCCTGTTGTAATTGGAATGTTTTTCCATCAAAAATATTTGGAAGAAAGTGACTAAGTCTCTCAGTTTTTTAAATAATGGTATGCATATTGACTGCGTTTATAATTAGGAATGAGATAGTGCACACAAAATAAGAGATGACGATTTAAAAGAGCAAACTATAAATCTATGACTATTTTCTGTGATACAAAAAAGATTATTTTAAAATAATTAATATTTTTTTCATAACTTCTTCTGTGTATGTGTGTGTGTATATATATATATATATATCTTTTTAATTGCTCTTCCCCATTGGGGCATCATTTTAAGCTGAAATTTTTCAAATATGTTATTTTAACTGCTGCTGTTTTGTTTTATGTATTTTAATTGAAGTTTTAAATTTTGTGCTTGTACCCCATGGAGTAATAATAACCACAAAGGGTATGATTTTATTAATTGAGAAAATAAATTTCAAGACAATACCCTAAAAAAGTTAGACAACTAGGTTATAGATGGACTTGCAAGAGATATATGACTATAAATGTGTTAGTGCCTGTGCATCCTTAAATACATGTGAATTTTTTATATAATAACAAATAAAACAGTAAAAAAAAGTTTAAACTGCTTTCAAAAAAGCATTACATTCTTGAACTAGTGTTTATAATAATAGGGCTTCCCTGGTGGCTCAGTTGGTAAAGAATCTTCCGGCAATGTTTGATCAACTTGGGTTCGATCCCTGGGTCAGGAAGATCCCCATAACTGGGGTTTCTAAAGGAAGAACTTCACAAAGATTATAATGTTGTTTGCTCAAAATTATTGGATAGCCACTGTATCCAATGGAGGAGGAAATGGCAACCCACTTCAGTATTCTTGCCTGGAGAACCCCATGGACAGAGAAGCCTGGTGGGCCACAGTCCATGGGGTCATAAAGAGTTGGGCACGACTGGGCAACCAAACACACACTGTATCCAATACTGTGCTATACACTAGAGAAAAAAGAAATGACCCACCCCCCAAATAATTTGCCATTGAAAATTTGCAATCAAAAAGCAGACACACAAACAGTTGTAAAACCTTGTGAAAACTGCTAGGGTACGGCTAAATATGGAGTTCTTCAGGCATAGAAAAGATGGAACCCTTGAGTTGAGACTTGCATAATAGTTAGGCATCATCCAAGAAAGTAAAAGCTGTAGTGGGCATTCCTGAAGGCGAGTGCAAGCTTGCAGAGCACAGAGCAAGGAACAGTTTAGTAGAGCTGAGGCGCTATGAGAGAGGGGGAGGAAGAAGCAACGAGGCAAGAGGTAAGGGTCAGACCGTGAAAGACCCTACAGACCATGTAATGAGCTGGGATGGTAGGCAGTAAGGAATACTTAAGAGAAATTTATGTAATGAAGTAACAAAATCAAATTTATAATTGAGAAAAGTCATAGTGATATGAAGGATAACCTGCCAGGGAGCAAGAACAGATATAGAGAAATCATCGCACTACCCAATGAGAAAGGTCTGAACAAAGGCTCTGGCAGAAAGGCTGGAGGGCAAACTTAGACTAGATCTCAAAATTCTCCAAGCCAGTCTTCCACAGTATGTGAACCGTGAACTTCCAGATGTCCAAGCTGGATTTAGAGAAGACAGAGGAACCAGAGATCAAATTGCCAACATCCGTTGGATCATTGAAAAAGCAAGAGAGTTCCAGAAAAACATCTCCTTCTGCTTTATTGACTACACCAAAGCCTTTGACTGTGTGGATCACAACAAACAGTGGAAAATTCTTCAAGAGGTGGGAATGCTAGACCACCTTGCCTGCCTCCTGAGAAATCTGTATGCAGGTCAAGAAGCAACAGTTAGCACTGGACATGGAACAATAGACTGGTTCCATATGGGGAAAGGAGTACGTCAAGGTTGCACATTGTCACCTTGCTTATTTAACTTATATGCAGAGTACATCATGCGAAATGTTGGGCTGGATAAAGCACAAGCTGGGTCAAGATTGCCTGGAGAAATATCAACAACCTCAGATATGCAGATGACGAAGAAGAAGAACTAAAGGGCTTCTTGATGAAAGTGAAAGAGAAGAGTGAAAAAATTGGCTTAAAACTCAACATTCAGAAAACTAAGATCATGACAACTAGTCCCATCACTTCATGGCAAATAGATGGGAAAAAAGTGGAAACAGTAACAGACTTTATTTTTGGGGGCTCCAAAATCACTGCAAATGGTGATTGCAGCCATGAAATTAAAAGACACTTGCTCCTTGGAAGGAAAGCTATGATCAACCTAGACAGCATATTAAAAAACAGAGACATTACTTTGTCAACAAAGGTCCATCTAGTCAAGGCTATGGTTTTTCCAGTAGTCACATATGGATGTGAGAGTTGGACTATAAAGAAAGCTGGGTGCCTAAAAATTGATGCTTTTGCACTGTGGTGTTGGAGAAGGCTCTTGAGAGTCCCTTGGACTGCAAGGAGATCCAACAAGTCCATCCTAAAGGAAATCAGTCCTGAATATTCATTGGAAGGACTGATGCTGAAGCTGAAACTTCAATACTTTGGCCACCTGATGCAAAGAACTGACTCACTAGCAAAGACTCCAATGCTGGGAAAGATTGAAGGTGGGAGGAAAAGGAGATGACAGAAGATGAGATGATTGGATGGCATCACTGACTCGATGGACATAGTTTGAGTAAACTCCGGGAGTTGGTGATGGACAGAGAGGCTGGCGTGCTGCAGTCCATGGGGTCTCAAAGAGGCGGACATGACTGAGTGACTGAACTGAACTGAACCGAAGAGGTAGAGTTGGTAAGAACTGGTGACTGATTAGACGAAAGGCAGAAGGGAAAAGAGGAGTTGAGGAGGACCATGACATTTCTGGCCATACAGATGGTAGCTCCATTTTGCTGAGATAGGAAATAAAGAGAGCAAGAAGTTGGCGGGTGAGAGGAAATGTAAGGAGCTCAGGTTTAGACACGTTCTGTTTAATGTGGTCATGTCACACCCAGACAGCTATTTTAGCAGATGGTTGGCTCTGTGTGTGGCCATGGCTGCCTTTCTGAAGTGTCTCATTTCCTGCCACTTCACTGCACTCCAGTCACTAACCTTCCACTTTCATCACTGGGACGCTCCATGTCTGTCTCTGCCTCAGGGATATGGGGCTACTTGTTCCTACGAGGGACCTTGCGTAACTAATTCACTCATTTCATCCATGTTTCTATTCAAAGCGAAACAACTGTTCTTTCCACAGCATATGAACAATCTCCCACCTCATGTCACTTTCTAGCTTTATATCTGTACTTTTCTTTCTTTATAATATTTATCTCTGCCTGAAATTACACCATTCATTTATTTGCCTTCTTGCTTTTTGACTGTTCGCCTTAGCGGAATGTTTCATATGGCAGCAGTCTTAACTGACATTCTTTTCTGTATCTTCAGTGCCTAGAAAAACTCATGGCGTGTAGTCAGGAATCAACAGGCAGCCCCGCGGGCCTACCTGAGAATAAAAGTCATCAGGCTGTAGTGACACCAACCTTGGTAGCTTCTTAGTGCTCTTTATCAGCGCTCGGCAGCTTAGACATGAAAAAGGTGGGGTGGCCTAGTCCGCAGCATACAAGATAGCAAAATATCTGTGTCAGAGAAATGAGAGAAGTGGCCAAAAGGAAAAAATGGCCAAAATTGTATTCGATGGCCTCAAAACTAAAGAATAAAGTTTGTTAGAACCCTGACTCAATTTGGCTTAAGAAGAAAAACAAGAGTTTGCTGGCTCATGAAACTGAAAATTGAAAGAATAAATGTCCCTTTGGGTATATCTGATTTTATTTGCTTGAACTGGGACATAACATTATCTCAGAGCTCTGATTTTTCTCTCTGTGGGCTTTATTCTTTAATATTTTCTCCCTTAATGGTTCTCCCTAAGCCAAAATGATCAACAGCAGGAACGGTCTTGTTTCACCTACTTAGCACCCAAGAGAGAATGGATCTCTTTCCCCTAATAATGCCGATCAAACATGGCTTGATGTGTGTACCCCTAAATTAATCATTATGTCTAAAAAAATTGAGTGTTATGATTGGCCAAGCCAGGGTCACATGCCCATCAATGGATCAGGGGATGATATCAGCACTACTCAATCCATGAACTAAAAATTAGGGTAGGAGTGATTCCCTCAAGGAATATTGAGCAGAGAACGCATGTGCACTACGGAACAGAAAGCACTGCAGAACCAGTGGGGTGAAGGAAATCAGAAGGGGGCTTCCCTGACAGTCCAGTGGTTAAGACTTTGCCTTACAGTGTGTGGGGTATGGGTTTGATCCCTGATCAGGGAGCTAAGATCCTACATGCATTGCAGCCAAAAAATAAAACAACAAAAAAAAACATAAAACAGAAGCTCTATTGTAACGAAGTTCAATAAAGACTTAAAAAAAAATGGTCCACATCAAAAAATAAAAATAAAGAATGCTTAAAAAAGAAATAAGAAAGTTCAAGTGCTTGAAGACCTTAACAAGTTCAAAGAGTGTTGTTGGAGAAGGGAGGGAGAGAACGAAAGAACTGTCAGGACGGAGACTCTAGACAGGCAGGAGCAAAGTCTCAGCAAATATGGGAGTGATCTGTGATCCAATATTTAAAAGCATAAAAGAAGGAAGGAGGATAGTAAAACCAGGTGCTATAAACCAAAAACTATCATGATTAATTAAGCATGAAAGAAAGAAAGTGAAGTCGCTCAGTCATGTCTGACTCTTTGCAACCCCATGGACTGTAGCCTACCAGGCTCCTCTGTCCATGGGATTTTCCAGGCAAGAGTACTGGAGTGGGGTGCCATTTCCTTCTCCAGAGGATCTTCCCAACCCAGGGATTGAACCTGTGTCTCCCACATTGTAGGCAGATGCTTTACCATCTGAGCCACCAGGGAAGACTAAAATATTCCTTTGAGCCCCCTTTTTTTTTGGGGGGGGGGAGCAAGCATTAAGAGTAAAGCCTAAACAATAGTAAATTCAAGAAACAACTTGCCCATTAACTGAGTCATCAAACCAATTCCTTCCCTCAACATATTGGTTGTTTAATTGGATTGATCAGTTAATGGAGCCAAAACAATAAATACAGTAAATAAGCAGATACAGAAAAATATAGTAAATAGAGCAAATAGGAAGAGATATTTTGAAAATAATGTATATGCATCCCTAAACATTTTATGGGAGGGACTTTACTGTGGGTCAAAAAATGTCTGGATGTGTTTTGTCCTGGCTAAATTCCTTCTACTTGTATTAATTTCATATCAACAAAGTGTTCAGTTGTGTGGTGACATTGCAGCTTCCACATAATTGTTCATCTGACTATTTAGGGACTGTCATCCCCATATGCTATGTGATTGAGCTTGGCAAAGTAATAATGTACATCAATTGATTTCTTCGTAAGAAGATAATTGTTTTTCATCTAATTTTAATGTCTTAAAAGGGTCAAATAAAAGTGGATAATAATTATATACTATTTGGTTACTGTCAGAAGTACCATCTAGAATGTGAATTGGTGTAACCACTATGGAAAGGAGTATGGAGATTCCTCAAAATCTAAAACTAGGGTTGCCATATGATCCAGCAATCCCACTCTTGGGCATTTACTCTGATAAAACTATAATTTGAAAAGATACATGCATCCCTATTCTCATAGCAGCAATACTTACAATAGCTAAGATATGGATATACTCTGGGCTTCCCGGATAGCTCAGTTGTTAAAGAATCCACCTGCAACACAGGAGACCCTGGTTCGATTCCTGGGTCAGGAAGATCCCCTGGAGAAGGGATAGGCTACTCAGTCCAGTATTCTGGCCTGGAGAATTCCATGGACTGTATAGTCCATGGGGTCTCAAAAAGTCAGACATGACTGAGTGACTTGAGTCAGACATAATCTAAATGTCCATCAACAGATAAATGGATAAAGAAGATGTGGTATATATATCATGGAATATTATTCAGCCATTTTAAAGAATGAAATAATGCCATTTGCCACAACACGGATGGACCTAGAGATTATCATACTAAGCGAAGGAAGTCAAACAGAGAGAGATATACTGCACGATATCACTTACATGTGGAACCTAAGATACAATACAAATGAACTTATTTACCAAACAAAAACAGACTTACAGACATGAGGGATGGATGTGGAGTCTGGAATTAGCAGTTGCAAACTATTATACATAACATGGATAAATAACAACATCCTATTGCAAAGCACAGGGAACTATATTCAGTATCCTGTGATAAACCGAAGAATATATATATATATATGTATAACAGTCACTTTGTACAGTAGAAATTAAATACAACACTGTAAATCAACTGTAGTTCAATAAAATTAAAAAAAAAAAAACAACAACGAAGTACCACCCAAATCAGGGACAGAAGTAACTCAAATGCTCATTGTTGATGACCAGAAATCATCTCATGGGTGCAAACATCATATCATCATCTTCAGTAATGGTACATAGGAATGTTCTTACTCCATTCTGGTTTCCATGAGGAAGTGTTTTCCCCCAAGCACTCACATCTTTTTGCTCTACCTTCCTTTCTCATCATGTAGGAAGCCTACCTGTTTGCAGGTATAGGGAAAGGCCAGCTACATGTGTAGCTGTTCTCCAACACTGGAAGCTGGGGTTCTACTCTGCTCCTCTATGCTGGAAGTGGTATAGGGGCAGCCCCCACGTGGGGAGGCCTGCTTGGACCTGGCACTGCCCATGGCTGGCTGTGCTGGTCTGATTCTGCAGTATGAAAATAGGAATCCCACTGTTGCTCACATTCTCCAACATTAGTTTTACTGATAATAAAGGAGACATTCGGACTCTCCATTTGACTATCATTTGTCTTCTCTTGAGAGTCCCTTGGACTGCAAGGAGATCCAACCAGTCCATTCTAAAGGAGATCAGTCCTGGGTGTTCTTTGGAAGGAATGATGCTGAAGCTGAAACTCCAGTACTTTGGCCACCTCATGCAAAGAGTTGACTCATTGAAAAAGACTCTGATGCTGGAAGGGATTGGGGGCAGGAGGAAAAGCGGACGACAGAGGATGAGATGGCTGGATGGCATCACCGACTCAATGGACGTGAGTCTGAGTGAATTCCGGGAGTTGGTGATGGACAGGGAGGCCTGGCGTGCTACAGTTCACGGGGTCGCAAAGAGTCAGACACGACTGAGCGACTGAACTGAACTGAACTGAACTGTCTTCTCTCTCAAAACTTCTTCTCTCAGACTGTAATAAGGTATGACATGCAAATCCCAGAAAGGTAGTAGCTACTTTTAAACCAAATGTATTTCAGGAGACCAGAACCTAAAGCAGCCTGCTGTAAGACAAAATTCTACACATAAGCTATTGTTTTTATTGATTCAGATATTAAATAAAAAGATAAAAATAAAGCGAAATGGAATACAGATCTTAATTAACCAGCCTAGAGGAAAAACTACAGAGTTCAGGCACATGATATGAACTGGGACTCTTTCACATAACTTGGGCGTGTGTGCTCAGTCATGACCGACTCTTTGGGACCCCTTGGACTGTAGCTTACCAGGCTTCTCTGTCCTTGGAATTTTCCAGGCAGAAATAGTGAAGTGGGTTGCCATTTCCTGCTTCAGGGGATCTCCCCAACCCAGGGGTCGAACCTGCATGTCCTGTGTCTCCTGCATCGGCAGTTGATTCTTTACCACTGCACCATCTGGGAAGCCTCACATAACTCTTACTACTCTCCAAACATGTTCAGTCTATCAGCACCTACATCCAACACCGCAACTATACATTAAAATGTAAATAATAAAAATAGATTTTAAAAACTTCCTTTAATATTACTTTCACTCCTTCTGGAGATGAAAGGGAGAAAAACCTTATTTTCCAGCTATCTAATATTCATTTATCCAGTATATTCACCAAACATCAACTGATCGGCTAGCTACAAAGGGCAACACACTATCTATAAAAACCACCATGGTTTCTACTCTCAATAAACATGCAACAAAAATGGGAGATGGTACATGTGTGCAAGAGCCTAGTATAAGGCAATATTTGCTAAGTTCCATAAGAGGTAATAAAAACTCCATTGCTGTTTATAACAAATCAAGACCTCTCTCAGAGGAGAAAAGCCTGTGGAAATTAGGTGGTATTTTCGTTGGAGATAACAGGGGACGGGATAAAAGGGGGAGCAAATGTGCAGAGTTTAGAAAGTGCAAGGCGAAGAGCTTTGGGGGAGAAGTGAGAGATGAAACTGGAAAGGTATTTTGGGGCCATATCTGGAACAGGGCTTGAATCTTAAAGAGAGTTAAAAATGTTTGGAAAAACTGCTGTGTGGGATGAGCAGTGAGTCAGCAAGAGATGAATAAAAGAAGTGCTGAGCAGAAATGACGGTTCAGTTAAAATGAAGGAGCATGAATTTGTGGCAGACTCAATCAGTACAGCTTTCTCTAGCAGCCCAGCAAGGAAGCAACTGCAAGTTCAAGGTCAGTGGGGAATTTTAGGGAATAAGTAAAGACACTGCTGAGTTGGCTGCCCAAGGAAAGCAGCATAGACAGGAAAGAAATGAAGTCAGAAAGACGCTAACAGAGAAGAGGAAAGAGCAGAGGCAAGGCTGTGCTGTAAGTAAAGATCAGGGTCAGTGTGAATAACAAATTCGGAATAACTGACACATGATGGGAAGAGGTACGAGCCTCGGAATTGGAGACTGTGGAGACAGACAATGAGATCCGAGGATGGAGTGGAGTTGGGGGTTAGCTGGTGTGAATGAAGGTGGTAAGGAGCTATGGAGTCATTGACACGATCATAAGCCATGGACAAGGTTAAATTTGGTGACTAAGGGGAACAAGGACCACGGGGCTTAGTATATCACAGGAACTAGGATAGAGAAAGGGAGGTATGAGACAGAAGAGGAGAGACTGCTGAATTTCAACAGCCCGAACAATAACCTAGAATTGCCAGTGGAGAACATCGACTGTGTTCCCTGTGTTTATGCTAAGTCAAAGTGAAAGTGAAATTTGCTTAGTCGTGTCTGACTCTTTTCGATCCCATGGACTGAGTCCATGGAATTCTCCAGTCTAGAATACTGCAGTGGGTAGCCTTTCCGTTCTCCGGGGGATCTTCCCAATCCAGGGATCGAACCCAGGTCTCCCACATTGCAGGCAGATTCTTTACCAGCTGAACCACAAGGGAAGCCCAAGAATACTGGAGTGGGTAGCCTATCCCTTCTCCAGTGTATCTTCCCGACCCAGGAATCGAACGAGGGTCTCTTGCATTGCAGGCAGATTCTTTACCAACTGAGCTATGAGGGAAGCCTGTGTTTATGCTAAAGGAAAGATAAAGGAGAAGCTTGTACTGGGAGGAATTTCACGGATAGTGATCTCATTAACAAGAAAGCAGGTTGCTTTATAGAAAAGAAGTAGAAAGAGCAGTCGTGAGAAGATATATAGACAAGTTTCATAAAAATGAGAGGAAATCACAGAGCATAACCCATAGGAACTGGCAATACAAAAAGGCAAAGTCTAACACTAGGACTCACTAGGGTTATTCACAAATGTTCCAATTCACCAAGCAGACATAACCTGAACTTGCTCTGGCTAATTAAATGTGATCAACTGGTGTGTGTCCCTTCCGGTAGAAGCTTTGTAAACACTTACACAGTTCACCACGTCCCCTTGAACTAAGGCAATCTAGAAGCACATGTCATAATGGAGCGCCAGTCATCTGGGTCTCTGCATGACTCTGAGAAGCAGAGCCCCTTGCCAACCTATGACACATGTATTGCGTGAGTGAAAAATAAACCTTTGTTGATTCAAGCCACCAAGATTTGGGGGATGTTTGTTACAGCAGCCCAACCTGTCCTGACTAATATGCAACCCAAATAACTGGAACCAAGAAGCTGTTTTACTAAGTACTTGAGATAATTCTACCCATGATTCTCATAAAATAAAATAGTATTTAAAAGTCACAAGATTTTCATCTAGAAAAAGAACTCTGGAAGTTTAGGCAATAACACTCCAAAGATTAGGATACCCCAGGGCTCACAGATAGTTTAGAAGCAGCAACAGTCTCTGGGACCTACTCTCTCCTGCCAACTATCTTTTAGTGTCATTAAGACTCCATGGAAAATGCAGCTGAAAGGAATCACTCTTGGGGAAAGATCTGGCTAAAGAGGGAGGAGATAGATGAGAGGAAGAGTTTGTGCTGGATAGTGTGTAAAGAATAGATAAGAAGTTAGGAAAAAATTGGTACAGAGGCTTGCTAGACCTACACTCTGCTTTCTGAGTGAGAAAGGTAAGTAGGGATCATTTAACCAATATCTGGCAACTTGGCGATGATCCAAAGGCAGAATTTACTGACTGGAGGATTTCAGGAGCTGACTGGATCAACCAACTCCAGTATTAGATGAGTAAAACCCTGAATATTTATTGGAAGGACTGATGCTAAAGCTGGAGTTCCAATAGTTTGACCACCTCATACAAGGAGCTGACTCATTGGAAAAGACCCTGATGCTGGGAAAGATTGAGGGCAGCCGGAGAAGGGAGTGACAGAGGATGAGATGGTTGGATGGCATCACTGACTCAATGGACATGAGTTTGAGCAAGCTCTGGGGGTTGGTAATGGACAGGGAAGCCTGGCATGCTGCAGTCCATGAGGTGGCAAAGAGTCAAACACGACTTAGTGACTGAACAGCAACAACCTTTTGTTTACTTTTGTTTTTGTTTCTACCTTTATTTACTTTTCACAGATGGGAGATATGGTGAGCAGGACTTGGTATGCCTGTGATGTTTCCAGTTATGCCAGCCAACATCTATAGAAAACTTGATCAGTTCATACCATTATCTTCCTCTTCCCATTTTGAATCTGCTTTCTTAGACTTGCTCCCATTCCTAGCCCCATGGGTGCTGGCTTTTCCACCTGACAGCATAGATGTTTGGTGAGATGCTGGTTCCCACCTGCGTTGAGATGCTTCCAGCATGAAGTGACAGACTCCCAAGCAGGACAGTCCCACTCAGAGCTGTCCTTTCCGGCTTGTAATATAGAGCACACTGATGACTTCATGGCACTGCTATTCCCTTTCTTAGCTTCGCAAAGGACACCGGGCTCAACTGAACAGCTAGCTTATTTTGTCACACTGTAGGTCACGCCGACCCTTAGACAGAATTGAAGAGAGGAGGGAGCACCGTGCAATTGTCACACTATTACTCCTAGCCCTAAAAAAGCAATGACACAGAAGTTCAGAGATGCTAAAGAGACTGCTGGGAAGGTTGGCTGCTTTCTTAGATCTGACAAGGATAATTCCAGAGCTTATGGACTCCAGTAATAAGGTTTTAAATTGGCAGCATTTAGATGTATGTATGTTATTGACAGTTTTCTTTAGGTTACACTAAAGGCTCCTAGGATTTAACACCATAGGCCACAGTCTAGAAGAGCAAATGAGACTCATTTATACATTTTAGTGAGGTGTGCATCAACAGAAAGAAAGAAGGTAGACAGAGAAATTTTTGCATTTGAAGATTCTGAACAAACATCACATATCTATTATTGTTACCACTCGATTATTTTTCCATTTATTTAGCATTTTCAAAGACAAACGCTACACCACAGGGTTTCTTTTGTTGACTTTGCATCTTTTCATAAGTGAGTAGGGTCTGACATCTTAATTATATTGAATAATATTTCTCCTCTCTCTTCATTTAAATTCTGTTTAAGCCAGGCATAAGGTACTACTTCCATTTAAACAAATTAGATTAATGGAGTTTTAATAACTCAACCACTCTTGTTCATAGTAGGCCTAAGTCAGACGTACGTGCTGCCAACTCAGAAAGGAGTTATATTTGGAAATTATGACTTTGGATAGATAAGATGTTTTCCAACTCTTACATAATACTTGCAATCACTTTTTATATGCATTTTTCTAATATAAAACTTGGTTCATGATTAAGTTTTGCCCAAATGAGAAATCACAATGGACAATAATTTGCCAGAACCCTGCCCACAATACAGAATATTTTCTCTTTCAGCATCAGTTCTCAGTACGTACAAGGAGGGGTTTGGGCATACAACCTTAGCAGTGATTCCAATTCTGCCATAAAACAAAGAAGAAAAGATACAGAGAAATTCTGGGACATCACAGTGCAGCAGAACATGAGTGATCTTGTTTCATGTTTATCTTCCTCTTCTTGCTGCATTAGAAGGATGAAATAAAAACATTGGAAGGAAGAATGAAGGACGAGTTTTACCAGTCTCCCGACATCTGAAACCTAAAGCCAATGAGGGGTTTAAGGAGCTCCTGTTTCTGGGCTGGCTAGAATGCCCTGGATTTTGGAGGGAGAAAACCTTCACCACCAACCACCGAGGCTCTAGCCACTCAAGCCAGACCACCTGTATGAGTTTCCTGTTGCTGCTGTAACAAAACGCCACAAACACAATGGCTGGAAACAACACACATTGATTCTCTCACAATTCTAAAATTTAAAAGTCCTAAGTCTTGGGCCTCCCAGGTGGCTCAGAGGGTAAAGCATCTGCCTGCAATGCAGGAGACCTGGGTTCGATCCCTGGGTTGGGAAGATCTCCTGGAGAAGGAAATGGTAACCCACCCCAGTGTGCTTACTTGGAGAATCCCATGGACAGAGGAGCCTGGCGGACTACAGCCATCCATGGGTCGCAAAGAGTCGGACACAACTGAGCGACTACCACACAAGTAAGTCTTACCAGGCTAAAACCAAGGTGTCAGCAGAGCAAGTTTCTTCTAGAGATTCCAAGGGGGAATCTGTTCCTTGCCTTCTCCAGCTCCTAGGGGCTGTCATTCCTTACCCCATGCCCTCCTTCACATCGCCTCTTCTCTCCCTGCTTCTGTCATCACATTACCTTCCACCTTTGACCTTCTACCCTCCTTGTAGTCAATCCTTGTAATAAGAACTCTTGTGATTATAATTAGGGCCAATTTGGGTAAACCAGGACAATTTCACCATCACAAGATCTTTAACTCAATCACATCTGCAGAGCACCTCTTGGGATTTAAGACAACATTCACAGGGATCAGCAAAATAGTTAACTGGAATAATGCATGTTCTTCACAGAGAGGTAAATAATTCTGTTGTTAGAGCTGGTCATAGAAAAACTAAACTATTTCATGCCCACCCATCAGATCTGGTTGGCTCAGGGGCAGTGTAAAGCTATTTATAGGTTCCCATGCTTTCTTTGCAGCCAGGCTGCAGCACCTGGCTCCTTATCTTGGAGAGGTATAAATCTAAAGCCCAAGTGGAGGGAGAAAGCTACCATTGCAATAATCCCAGATCCTTTAAAAGTCTCAACACTCAAGAAAGACGTGAAGAAGGTTATGTTTGAAGACAATACACAGCGCAGGCTTCTTACAGTCAATTTTATTAGGTTTTTAAAGAGAATTATAGATGATAATGGATCCGTGGGATAATGGATGGTCCCAGAGGAACTGCAAAGCTGTGGTGCTCATGAAGGGCTCCAGTAATGCTGTAAACAGTGGAAGTGTAGGCCCAGCAGTTTATGAATAGCCAATGTATTCACACAAGAAATTTAGCTTCATATTAAAGTTGATATAATCTACTAGTATTTAATTCTCAGTAATGATTTTTATTGATTTCCACATTTTAGTAGTGCAAGCAAAGAAAATGCCTTAGAACCTCACAGACACTCTTCTAGAAAGAAAAATATGTTTATCCTTATAATCAGCTCATTGTGATAGCTTTTCATTCACTCATTCATTTATTAAACAAATATCTTCTGAGCGCCTGCTCTCATGATGGATGTTGTGGAGATAAATAATGACAATTATTTAATCATCTATAGTTTTAAGGTTTACATGATATTCTTTCAAATATTATTTCATTTAATAGCCTGGGTAACCTGTGAGATATGTATTTTAACCATTGCTTTACAGATGGGGAAACCAAAGGCTCACATAGTCAAGTATCTTCCCAAAGGTCACACGGTCTTGGGGAGCTGACAGACCTACAACCGAATCTCAATTCTGTGTCTCCAGAGCTACTACACCACACCGTATCATTTATTCCCTGCCTTCTGAAATCCAATGACCTTCAGGAGTCTTGTACATAAATATTTGTAATACCAGGTAAGAAGTCGTCTATATCACAGTCTTAAGGATGTGCAAGTATTTTCCCAGGCTTCTGCTATCTCAGCAGTCACATTTTCTGGAGGATTACTCCTTTCCCATTCCTCTCCTCAAATCAAAAGTTAACTACCTCTTCAGTTTTCATCTAAAGTTTTATCTCTCGATTAACAGCCATTTCCCACAATGGAGCACAGCTTTTAATGAGTTCGCAAAACTTACTGCCTATATTACAACCAAGAAAGAACAGTGAAATCTTGCTGGGGTCTGGGAGAAGCCCATGTGAGAAAATTCACTACTGTACCCATAGCTTTGCAAGAGATGAGATCTGGATTACATCTCAGCAATGTTGACAATGCTTTTGAGTTGGGTCTTTGTGGGGTCTTGTGATAATCCAAAGTCAAATGGTATATCCAAGAGTGGGCAGTTTCTACTGTGTACAGGAAGTGCTGCTGAGGAAGCTGGGAGTAGAGAGAAATCACAGATGCTGGAGGGAAGCTGGGAAAGCTTCATGGAGAAGGCAGCCTTGGAGCTGAGCTTTGATGTCTAAATCAGCATACAGTAGGAGATTGTGGAGAAGAGATTACAAGAGGAGGAAACATCATGAGTGTAGGTATGAACAGAGGGATGCTCTGGGTCTGTTCCAGATTCATTTAGTAGCCACTGGAGAGTAAAGTGGGTGGTGGGGGGGCGGGAGCTGGATTTTATTGTATTCACTAGCAATAAAAGTTATTGAAATGATAAACAACAAGGATTTAATGTATAGCACAGGGAGACTCTTGAGAGTCCCTTGAACTACAAGGAGATCCAACCAGTCCATCCTAAAGGAAATCAGTCCTAAACATTCACTGGAAGGACTGATGCTGAAGCTGAAGCTCCAATACTTTGGCCACCTGATAGGAAGAGCCAACTCATTAGAAAAGACCCTGATGCTGGGAAAGATCGAAGGCAGGAGGTGAAGGGGGTGACAGAGGATGAGATGGTTAGATGGTATCACTGACTTGATGGACATGAGTTTGAGTAAACTCCAGGAGACGGTGAAGGACAGGGAGCCTGGCATGTTGCAGTCCATGGGGTCACAAAGAGTCAGACATGACTGAGCGACCGAACAACAACAACAACAAGGAATTATATTCATTATCTTGTAATAACCTATAATGGAAAAGAATCTGAAAAATAATATACACACATATTATATATATATATATATATCCAAATCACTTTGCTGTACACCTGAAAATAACACAATACTGTAAATCAACTCTCAGTTCAGTCGCTCAGTCATGTCCAGCTCTTTGCAACCCCATGGACTGCTCTTCTCCAATTATAAAAAAGCCTGAAAGTTTAAGAGCAGGAAAATTACGTATTTTTCAGAAATGTACTCAAAGAAACACATTTGGTAGAAATGAAGAACGGATCTAAATAGTACTTATCTGAGATCTTTCCCCATCTTCCTCTTTTTTGTTAACAAATGCAGACTAAAAATAGCAGATACTCCCCATCCTGGCTGCCCTTGCACTGCTGCTGCTGCTGCTGCTAAGTCGCTTCAGTTGTGTCCGACTCCTAGCGACCCCATGGACTGCAGCCTACCAGGCTCCTCCAGAGGAAATTGACCCAATGCTGGCTAATAAAATGGAAAGAGAAGTCTTCCAAGAGTTATCTGAGAAAGCTTTTCTCCCCTGATGATAAAAAATAAAAAGAAAGAAACCCCTCCTCTTTCCTGCTGTTAAATTCTCTTGTGAGGACCTGATGCTTGGGGCTGCTGCACCCATATCTTGATCTGTGGCAAGTCACAGAATGCCAACTCAGAACCCTAATATTGCTGATGTATTAAACCTACTCTGGAATCTCATACTTAGGATCTTGAAATGGAGGAAAAGTAAGTGCCTACCATTTAAGCTGTGTTTAGGTGGGGCTTGGGGAGTTCTGTTGGGGTTTTTTGTTGTTTGCTGAATTCCGTGAAATATATTCATCATGCAAATGTTGAAAGATGAAGCTAAGCATCCTTAAGTTATTAATAACTACTCTAGAGATATTTCATACCAAATGTGGCTCCCCATCTTTACAACCAAAGAAAAACTCTTTTTAAACTCTAATAAAAGAGTTCATATAGTAGCAGGAAAACAATATCCCACCATTACCTCATGCTGTAGCTGCAAATTGGTTATAGCATGATTCTTAAGTTTCTTTGGAGGACAGAAAACTCATGAGGTCTCTAATATAAGTGACTGAAACATTTACACAGTAAAGTAACATGATATACATCTCTCCCTCTTTTCCTTTCTATGTCTTCTCTCTTCTTTCCTTAGGCTGACTGCCTTGAACATTTTTTAATATTGATCAAATCTGTTCAATCTATTAATAGGAATAAGGAAATCTGATAAAAATTATTCACAGTAAGTTGTTTAGAGAGGATAACAGCAGCAAAGAAAAAAAATTGTTTTTTTCAACATATAGACATGAATCACTTAAGGTAGAGAGTTCAAGGAAACAGTAGGAGATATCTCTTTGCCCAGACTCCTTCAGGATGCCCCCTAAGTCATAACTGTATATGGAACCACCTTTTATGATGATAAAAATTTTAAAGTTTGGAAAATGAATAGGGGTAACAAAAAACTGTCTGTACCACCACATTCAGGAAGAGCCAGATGGAGAAACTGAGTCAATGTGACTGACTGCTGTATTTCTTGGATCTCTTTAAACATTAGGACAATAATAAATAGTCTGCCCATTGTTGTAAAAACAAAACAGTAAAAATGTCCATGAAATGTCAGTATGTTGGCCAGTTTCCCAGACTACTTCTCCTATCTGGAAGGAACAAAATCTCTGCCATCCTAGGTATTTCAGTTGGTGTTTAAGAAAATGTCTCACCATATGTGAGCCACAAAAATCAGATACTATGATTAAGAAAAGTCAGTGAAAAATTCAAACACATTATGGCCTGATATTTTATTCATGGTGTTCATACAATCAGATCATGAATCAGTAGTCCCAGAATTCTGTCTATAAAACACCATACCTGCTAAAGCTGAGGGAAAATTCAAACTGAATCTTATATATTTGTGGTACAGTGGGGATCATAGCTGCTTGGCAAACTCAATCTTGTTTCAGAAGTTCTTCCTAGGGCCATAAATGAGTATGATCTGCAAAATGTGAGGAAAGACCACAAGCCTTGAGTGCATTCTGTTCACCAGGCCCATATCATTTATTCAAGTGTAATTTTGAAGGCCTGGGCATGGAGACCTTTTTTCTCCATGGTCCGCTAAGACCCCAGAACCTAAGCATCTTCTCACCACTGCCTGAGAGGTGCTGCCCCTTCATAGGGCCACATGTGGCAGGGCAGCCCAGGTCCTCTCTCACAAATCATACCTTTCTCTTTATTCTGCGGCAGTCTCCATTAGGACCAGGAAAATCTGTATTCCTCTAAGAAAAGTGAAAAAGTGAAAGTGTTACTCGCTCACTCGTGTCCTACTCTTTGCGACCCCATGGACTGTAGCCCACCAGGCTTCTCTATCAATAGAATTCTCCAGGCAAGAATACTGGAGTGGGTAGGTATTCCTTTTTCCAGAGGATCTTCCCAACCCAAGGATCAAACCCAGTCTCCTGCATTGCAGGTGAATTATTTGCCATCTGAGCTGCGAGGGAAGCCCTCAGTAATTCAACTCAAAGCATCAGCTTTTGTCTCTCCCTGCTCTAGGACATTAGTGATTTTAAAACACAAAACAAGAAAACCCAGTAAGAGAAGCCAATAAAGACAATTAAGGTTTTTAGAAATACAATCCTAGATTCATCCTCCAGGGATGGATAACGAAATACCAATTTTCTCGTGGGAATACTTCAATAAGACAAATTTCTTTAAAAAAAGAAAAGTTCTAGAGACTATCTACATATTAGCTTGAACTTACAAAACTGTCATTTTCTTAGTTCAAGATGTCTAAATATCACCAAGTTTGTGTTGTTTAGGCTAGTATTTTCTTAATAACTTATTCTACTATATTCCATTAAATCAGTTTTTCAGTTGATCAACTACTTGAGCATCAGCCTCTACCTAAACATGAAAACATGTAAATGACTCATTAACCTTTCCCCAGAGTTCAGTTCAGTCCCTGAGTCATGTCTGACTCTTTGCGACCCCATGGACTGCAACACGCCAGACTTCTCTGTTCATCATCAACTCCTGGAGCTTACTCAACTCATGTCCATCAAGTCAGTGATGCCATCCAAGCATCTCATCCTCTGTCATCTCCATCTCCTCATGTCTTCAATCCTTCCCAGCATCAGGGTCTTTTCCAATGAGTCAGTTCTTCATGAGTTCTAGCATCAGGTGGCCAAAATATTGGAGTTTCAGCTTTAGCATCAGTCCTTCCAATAAATATTCAGGATTGATTTCCTTTAGGATTGACTGGTTTGATCTCCTTGCTGTCCAAGGGACTCTCAAGAGTCTTCTCCAACACCACAGTTCAAAAGCATCAATTCTTCAATGCTCAGTTTTCTTTATAGTCCAACTCTCACATGCATACATGACTACTAGAAAAACCATAGCTTTGACCTGATGGACCTTTGTTGGCAAAGTAATGTCTCTGCTTTTAATATGCTATCTAAGTTGGTCATAGCTTTTCTTCCAAGGAGCAAGCGTCTTTTAATTTCATGGCTGCAGTCACCATCTGCAGTGATTTTAGAGCCGAAAAAAAATAAAGTCTGTCACTGTTTCCATTGTGTCCCCATCTATTTGTTATGAAGCGATGGAACTGGATGCCATGATCTTCGTTTTTTAATTGTTGAGTTTTAAGCCAACTTTTTCACTCTCCTCTTTCACTTTCATCAAGAGGCTTTTTAGTTCCTCTTCACTTTCTGCCATAAGGGTGGTGTCATCTGCATATCTGAGGTTATTGATATTTTTCCCAGCAATCTTCATTCTAGCTTGTAACTCATCCAGCCCAGCATTTCTCATGATGTACTCTGCATATAAGTTAAATAAGCAGGGTGGTGATATACAGCCTTGACATACTCCTTTCCCAGTTTGTTGTTCCATGTTCAGTTCTAACTGTTGCTTCTTGACCTGAATACAGATTTCTCAGGAGGCAGGTAAGGTTGTCTGGTATTCCCATCTGTTGAAGAATTTTCCACATTTTGTTGTGATCCACACAAAGTATTTGACATAATCAATAAAGCAGAAGTAGATGTTTTTCTGGAACTCTTTTGCTTTTTCTATGATCCAACAGATGTTGGCAATTTGATCTCTGGTTCCTCTGCCTTTTCTAAAACCAGCTGAACATCTGGAAGTTCATAATTCATGTACAGTTGAGCCTAGCTTGGAAAATTTTGAGCATTACTTTGCTAGCATGTGAGATGAGTACAATATTACAGTAGTTTGAACATCTTTGGCATTGCCTTTCTTTGGGATTGGAATGAACACTGACCTTTCCAGTTCTGTGGCCACTGCTGAGTTTTCCAGATTTGCTGGCATGTTGAGTGCAGCACTTTAACAGCATCATCTTTTAGGATTTGAAATAGTTCCATTGGAATTCCATCACCTCCACTAGCTTTGTTCATAGTGATGCTTCCTAAGGCTCACTTGACTGCATTTCAGGATGTCTGGCAATGGGCATGTGATCACACCATTGTGGTTACTGGGTATGAAGATCTTTCTCGCATAGTTCTCTATATTCTTTCTACCTCTTCATACCATTTCTGTCCTTTATTGAGTCCATCTTTGCATGAAACGTTCCCTTGGTATCTCTAATTTTCTTAAACAGATCTCTAGTCTTTCCTACTCTATTGTTTTCCTCTATTCTTTGCATTGATTGTTGAGGAAGGCTTTCTCATCTCTACTTGCTCTTCTTTGGAACTCTGCATTCAAATGGGTATATCTTTCCTTTTCTCCTTTGCCTTTAGCTTCTCTTCTTTCCTCAGCTATTTGTAAGGCCTTCTCAGACAACCATTTTGCCTTTTTGCATTGTTTTTCTTGGGGATGGTCTTGATCACTGCCTCCTATACAATGTCATGAACCCCATCCACAGTTCTTCAGGCACTCTGTCTATCAGATCTAATCCTTTGAATCTATTTGTCCTGTCCACTGTATAACTGCAAGGGATTTGATTTAGGTCATACCTGAATGGTCTAGTGGTTTTCCCTACTTTCTTCAATTGAAGTCTGAATTTGGCAATAAGGAGTTCATGATCTGAGCCACAGTCAGCTCCCGGTCTTGTTTTTGCTGGGTGTATAGAGCTTCTCCATCTTTGGCTGCAAAGAATATAATCAGTCAGATTTTGGTATTGACCATCTGGTGATATCCACATGTATAGTCTTCTCTTGTGTTGTTGGAAGAGGGTGTTTGCTGTGACCAGTGCCGTCTCTTGGCAAAACTCTATTAGCCTTTGCCCTGCTTCAGTCTGTACTCCAAGGGCAAACTTGCCTGTTACTCCAGGTATCTCTTGACTTCCTACTTTTCAATTCTAGTTGCCCATGATGAAAAGGACATCTTTTGGGGATGTTAGTTCGAGAAGGTCTTGTAGGTGTTCATAGAACCATTCAATTTCAGCTTCTTCAGCACTACTGGTTGGGGCATAGACTTGGATTACTGTGATATTGAATGGTTTGCCTTGGAAATAAACACAGATCATTCTGTCATTTTTGAGAGTGCACCCAAGTAGTTCATTTCAGACTCTTCTATTGACTCTGATAGCTAATCTCTTTCTCCTAAGAGATTCTTGCCCACAGTAGTAGATATAGAGGTCATCTGAATTAAACTCACCCATTCTGGTCCATTTTAGTTCACTGATTCTTAAAATGTTGATGTTCACTCTTGCCATCTCCTGTTTGACCACTTCCAATTTACCTTGATTCATGGACCTAACATTCCAGGTTCCTATGCAATATTGCTCTTTACAGCATCAGACTTTACTTCCAACCCCAGTCACATCCACAGCTGGGTGTTGTTTTTGCTTTGGCTCCATCCCTCCATTCTTTCTGGAGTTATTTCTCCACTGATCTCCAGTAGCATATTGGGCACCTACTGACCTGGGGAGTTCATCATTCAGTGTCCCATCTCTTTGCCTTTTCATACTGTTCATGGGGTTCTCAAGCCAGGAATACTGAAGTGGTTTGCCATTCCCTTCTCCAGTGGACCACATTTTGTCAGAACCCTCCACCATGACCCATCTGTTTTGGGTGGCCCTACACAGCATGGCTCATAGTTTCACTGAGTTAGACAAGGCTGTGGTCCATGTGATCAGATTGATTAGTTTTCTGTGATTGTGGTTCTCAGTCTGTCTGGCCTCTGATGGATAAAGGTAAGAAGCTTATGGAAGCATCCTGATGGGAGAGACTGATGCCAGGGAAACTGGGTCTTGTTTTGATGGGCAGGGCTGTGTCCTCTCCCTGTTGTTTGACCTGAGACCAAACTGTGGTGGAGGTAATGAAGATAATGGCGAACTCCTTCAGAAGGTCCCATGCACCCACAACCACACTCAGTTCCCCCGACCCTGTAGTAGGCCATCACCAACCCACGTTTCCACCAGAGACTCCTGGACCCTTACAGGCAAGTCTGGGTCAGTCTCTTGTGGGGTCACTGCTCCTTTCTCCTTGGGTCCTGGTGCACACAAGGTTTTGTTTATGTCCTCTAAGAATCTGTTTTCCCAGTCCTGTGTAAGTTCTGTAATCAAATCCACTGGCCTCCAAAGTCAAATTCTCTGGGAGTTCTCAATCCCTTTGCCAAATCCTCAGGTTGGGGAATCTGTTGTAGGTCCTAGAACTTTCTTAACAGTGTGAGAATTTCTTTGGTATAATTGTTCTGCAGTTTGTGGGTTGTCTGCCCAGCAGCTCTGTGGTGGGGTTAATGGCAACCTCCTCCAAGAGGCTGTGTGACCCAGGTAGCTGCACCCAGAGCCCCTCCCCCTGCAGCAGGCCACTGATGACCCATACCTCTTAGGAGACTCAAACACAGGTGTGGCTCAGTCTCTGTGGGGTCTCTGGGTCCTGGTGCATACAAGGTTTTGTTTGAGCCCTCCAAGCATCTATGGCAGGTATCAGTTTAATTCTAAATGTGATTTTGCTCCTCCTACTGTCTTGCTGGGATTTCTCCTTTGCCCTTGGACATCAGGTAACTTTTTTTGGTGGGATCCAACATTCTCCTGTCCACGGTTGTTCAGCAGCAAGTTGTAATTTTGGAGTTCTCGCAGGAGAAGATGAGTGCACGTCCTTCTACTCCACCATCTTGCATATGCTTTCCTTGCATTCTTTCCCCAGAAGCCATTATTATAGGGGATAGTTCTCACAGATGTTTCAATATAATGCTGTCTTTTGTGTAGATCCTATCAGTGTGCCATGGGTGCCTACATCTAGGCTGTCACCTTAGTTACATCAGCCCAGCAGGCAGAGAGAGGTCCAGAGGTCCCTGAATAAACTGCAGTTTTTACCTCTCCCTCAAATCCTCTGAACCTCAGAAAGTAATTTTTAAAATATTTCCTGGATGAAAAGTATTTTGTACATTTCTCTTCTCCTTGATAGCATCAGAGTAATTAAGGCCATAATGACCAGAAAAAGGCTAAAGAAATCAATACATTTTCTATTTGTTGCTAATAAAAGATACTTTGATTTCTTTTGAAAATTAAATTATTCTCAATAAAGGTATTAAACAGAATGGATCTATTTATATGCAAGATGTGAATAAAGAAAACAGCTGCAAGATGTGAATAAAGAAACAGCCACAAGATTTCAAATCTCAGAACTTCAAAAAAATTAAAAACACACAGTTCATGTACCTTATTTTACAGATAATATAAATATGCAACAGATTTTAGTAAGAACCAGTCACACGCATTCTAAAATTATTACAATCCAAAAAATTTATTGGATATCTCTCTCAAGGAGAGATCAGAAGGGCTTCCTCAATGAACAATGCAAAGAAATAGAGGAAAATAATAGAATGGGAAAGACTAGAGACCTCTTCAAAAAAATTAGAAATATGAAAGGAACATTTCATGCAAGGATGGGCATGATAAAGGACAAAAACAGTAAGGATCTAACAGAGGTAGCAGAGATTAAAAAGAGGTGGCGAGAACACACAGAAAAACTATACAAAAAAGGTCTTCATGACTGGGATAACCACGATGGTGGTGTGGTCACTCACCTAGAGCCAGACATCCTGGAGTGTGAAGTCAAGTGGGACTTAGGAAGCATTATTACAAACAAAGCTAGAGGAGGTGATGGAATTCCAGCTAAGTTATTTAAAATCCTAAAAGATGATGCTGTTAAAGTGTTGCACTCAGTATGTCAGCAAATTTGGAAAACCCAGCAGTGGCCATGGGACTGGAAAAGGTCAGTTTTCATCCCAGTCCAAAGAAGGGCAACCCTAAAGAATGTTCAAAGTACCAGACAGTTGTGCTCATTTCCTGTCCTAGTGAGGTTGTGCTCAAAATCCTTCAAGCTAGGCTTCAGCAGTACTTGAATCGAGAACTTCCAGATATACAAGCTGGGTTTAGAAAAGGCAGAAAAACCAGAGATCAAATTGCCAACATTTGTTGGATCATAGAAAAAAGAATGGAATTCCAGAAAAACATCTACTTCTGCTTCATTGACTATGCTAAAGCTTTGACTAGGTGAACCACAGCAAACTGTGGGAAACTCTTAAGCAGATGGTAATACCAGGCCATCTTACCTGTCCCCTGAGAAACCTGTATGCAAGTCAAGAGGCAACTCGGACATGGAACAAAAAACTGATTCAAAATTGGGAAAGGAATATATCAAAGCTGTATATTGTCACTCTGTTTATTTAACTTATATGCAGAGTACATCATGCAAAATGCCTGGATGGATGAGTTACAAGCTGGAATCAAGATTTCTGGGAGAAATATCAATAACCTCAGATATGTCGATAATACCACTCTGATGGCAGAAAGCAAAGAGGAACTAAAGAGCCTCTTGATGAAGGTGAAAGAGGAGAATGAAAAAGCTGGCTTAAACCTCAACATTCAAAAAACAAAGATCACGGCATCTGGTCCCATTATTTCATGGCAAATAAAAGGGAGAAAAGTGGAAACAGTGAAAGATTTTCTCTTCTTGGGCTCCAAAATCACTGTGGGTGGTGACTGCAGCCATGAGATTAGAAGACGCTTGCTTCTTGGAAGGAAAGCTATGACAATCCTAGACAGCATATTAAAAAGCAAAGACATCACTTTGACAACAAAGGTCCATATAGATGGTCTTTCTGGTTATTATGTACAGATGTAAGAGTTGAACCCTAAAGAAGGCTGAGTGCCAAAGAATTGATGCTTTCAAATTGTGGTGCTGGAGAAGACTCTTGAGAGTCCCTTGGACAGCAAGGAGATCATACCAGTCAATCCTAAAGGAGATCAACCCTGAATACTCATTGGAAGGACTTATGCTGAAGCTCTAATACTTTGGATACCTGAGGTGAGAAGCAAACTCATTGGAAAAGACCCTGATGCTGGGAAAGATAGAATGCAGGAGAAGAGGGCTGTAAAGGATGAGATGATTGGATAGCATCATCGACCAATGGACATGAACTTGGGCAAACTCTGGGAGATAGTGAAGGACAGGGAAGCCTGGCATGCTACAGTCCATGGGGTCTCAGAGTCAGTCATGAATTAGGAGCTGAACAACAACAAATTTTTTTTTTACAAAATTGAGAAAGCAAAACACAATGTGCACATGAGTATCTCTGGGGATATAAACCTGATCAGTTACAAGCAGTCATTGGCCTACTAATACTACAGCGTTAGATGGAATTCCAGCTTCTCCAGTTCCTTACTCCAGTCTGAAGGGGACTTCAAATATTAAGCAAGGGCTCATCCCAGAGAAAATCCCCAGTCCCCACCTTAATACACAAACAAACACGCACATCATGTGTAGTTATTGTGGGTTTCTGAAATTTAGCCCAGGCCAATATAGGTGTAAAAATTCACCTGAAATCTACCTTGACCCTGGCCCACAAGATAATACTTACACAGTTAAAAAATGATAAAGTACATCAAGATATGAAAAATAGGGACTTCCCTGGTGATCCAGTGGTTAAGACTTGGCCTTTGAATGCAAGGGCTGTGGGTTTGATCCCTGATTGCAAGCTAATATCCCACATGACTCACAGCCAAAAAACCAAAACATAAAACAGAAGCAATATTGTAACAAATTCAATCCAAGACTTAAAAATGGTCCACATCAAAAAAAAAAAAAAAACTTTAAAAAACAAAAGATGTGAGAAACAATAATTCTTAGAAGTAGGCCAAGGGAAATTTAAAAGACAACATAGAAATGTTAACAGTGGTTGAATTTTAAATAACATATATTTTACTTTTCATATTTTTTATGTATTTTCTAATATTTTTCCAACTTTTATTTATAATCTGAAAAATTAACTAAAAGGAAATATTATGTAACAGAAAATAACCCTTTGAAAAACGACAATGTTACATTCATCTCTCTTATCACTAATTCCTAGCAAGATACACGTAGCAAGCATTCAATAGGTGCATATATGGTAGGTAACTCAAATTCTCAGTTAAACAGGTAGACTTAGCAAAGGTATTTAAATACTCAAATATTCTAACAAAATCATTCTCATCTTTGTTTGTAATATCATTATTAGCATGCAAAGCTATTTGGCTTTATTACACTCCAAAGTTATGTTTCACAGCTGTGCTTTTGAATCTTTGAAAGTTAGTCTGCCAATTACATCTTAGCTGTTTACATTTTAGCTGTGAAATAGGATTTTGTTTTTAGCTAGCCAGCAAGAGAAGTTTCGTTACATCAATTTCAAACATTGTGAAATCAGAAATAACAATTTTCAATATATCAAAAGGGACCTTGCTTTTTCTCATGTGATAATATCTGCTGTGTAATAAGTAATGAGGTTGAACACTTAAATTACTTTTTTCCATAGAAACTCCTGCTCTGTCCTTCATATATATATGAAGAAGTGAAGTGAAGTTGCTCAGTCATGTCCAACTCTTTGTGGCCCCATGGACTGTAGCCTACCAGGCTCCTCTGTCTCTGGGATTCTCCAGGCAGGAATACTGGAGTGGGTTGCCATTCCCTTCTCCAGGAGATCTTCCCAACCCAGGGATCGAACCTGGGTCTTCCGTATTGCAGGCAGACGCTTTACCATCTGAGCCACCAGGGAAGTCCATATATATGTATGTATGTGTATATATATATATATATATATAATTTTATTTTTGTATTTACTATTGCTGCTCTGGGTCTTCGTTGCTTCATGAGGGCTTTCTATAGTTGCGGTAAGTGGGGGCTGCTCTTCATTGTGATGTGCAGTCTTCTCACTGTGGTGGCTCCTCTTATGGCAGAGCAAGGTTCTAGGCGTGCGGGCTTACTAGCCTCAGTCCGTGCGCTGAGTAGTTGCGGTTTGCAGGCTCTAGAGCTCGGGTTCGGAGTTGGGACACACAGGCCTAGTTATTCTGTGGCATGCAGAACCTTCCCACACCAGGAACTGAACCCGTATCATCTGCATTAGCAGGCAGATTCTTCTGCACTGCACCACCAGGGAAGTCCTCCTGTTAGTGTTCTGAGTAACAGAGGCGTCCAGTCTAAGGAAATAGCACAGGGTGTTTCATGCTTCTTCACTGACAAAGCACTCAGAAATGCTCTGTTCTAAGGCCAAGTTCACAAGTACAAAACAAATATTTTGCCAAGGAACATTGTAGCTTAATGTGTGTAGCAATATTCAAGCAACACCAAGATTTAACTGGCTTACCAGGACTTACTAGGTTTGGAGAACCTGGGGCAGTGACATTCAGAGTCAAGTCTCTGGCTCAGCATCTGGGAGCTGCTTAGAAATGCTTAGTCTCAGGCCCCATCCACACTTCATGAATCTGCATTTTAACTTTAGAGAATTCATGTCCACGTTGAATTTGAGAAGCACCAGTCTACTGAGAGATATTTTTAGCAAGAACTTTGGACATAAGATGCAAGCTATACCTTCAGAGACAGTAATAAGACGGATCAATTACAAACACCCCAGTATATTTGTACTCAGACTTGTCAGTTCACCATAGTCACATCTGTCATTCACACCGTAGTCACATTTGGAAACTACGTACTTACTGATCTGTTACCCATTCTTCACACTGTATTTGGAAATTCCTTTGGGACTTGGTAAGACACACAAAATCATTACTTTGTGGTTGCACCTTCTTTTGGACCAAAAAGCAGCCTTTCACACTGATTTTATTCATAAAATTAAACCAAATACATCTGGTCTCCTTCCAAAATCAAATCCATTTTCAACTATAAATATTTGCTCTCTTTGGGAATAAAAAGATCAGGTTACAGGCTCTGAAAACCTGAAGAAATTTTTTAATGTTTGAATGATGGCAGCATAATTGTAAAATGTAGAGCAAGTGAGTCCTTTAAAAAGAGCAGCACTAAGGGCCATCTTTTCACCTTGTCTATAGTTTTCCCTTTGCTGTGCAAAATCTAAGTTTATTTAGGTCCCACTTGTTTATTTTTGTTCTTATTTCCATTAATCTAGGAGGCGGGTCATAGAATGGGAGGAAACAATAGTAAATGAAACAACTGACAAAGGATTAATCTTCAAAATATACAAGCAGCTCATGCGGCTCACTACCAAAAAAAACAAACAACCCAATCAAAACGTGGACAGAAGACCTAAACAGACATGGCTCCAAAGAAGACATACAGATAACTAATACACATAGGAAAAGATGCTCGAGCATCGCCCATTAATAGAGAAATGAAAATTAAAACTACAATCACCCTGGTCAGAATGGCCATCATCAAAAAATATGCAAACAATAAACGCTGGAGAGGGGGGTTGAGAAGAGGGAACCGTCTTGCACTGTTGGTGGGAATGTGAATTGATACAGCCACGATAGATGACCAAATGTAGATTCCTTAAGAAACTAGGAATAAAACTCCCCTCTGATCGAACAATA
This sequence comes from Bison bison bison, assembly GCF_000754665.1. Taxonomy (NCBI): domain Eukaryota; kingdom Metazoa; phylum Chordata; class Mammalia; order Artiodactyla; family Bovidae; genus Bison; species Bison bison. Next base: position 2,385,881 of record NW_011495082.1, read on the forward strand.
CCACTACAGGGCATATAACCTGAGAAAACAACAATTAAAAAAGACACACATAACCCAACGTTCACTGCAGCACTATTTAAAACAGCTGGGACATGGAAGCGACCGAGATGTCCATGACAGATGAATGAGTAAAGAAGCTGGTGTACATTTATACAATGGAATATTACTCAGCCATAAAAAGGAAAGCAATTGAGTCAGTTCTAATGAGGTGGATGAACCTAGAGGCTATGGTACAGAATGAAGTAAGTCAGAAAGAAAATAACAAATATTGTATACTAACGCATATACGTGGAATCTAGAAAGATGATAGTGATGAACTTACTTGCAGGGCAGCAATGGAGATGCAGACATAGCGAACAGATTTGTGGACACGGTGCCAGATGGAGAGGGTGGGATGAACTGAGAGAGACATACATATTACCATATACAAAACAGACAGCCAGTGGGAATTTGCTGTAAAATGAGTGCTCTGTGACAACCTAGAGGGCTGGGATGGGGTAAAGAGAAGGGACATATGTGTACCTATGGCTGATTCATGTTGAAGTATGGCAGAAAACAACACTATATTGTCAAGCAATTATCCTTCAATTAAAAATATTTGTTTAAGGAAAAAAAAAAAAAAAAGAGCAGCTCTCACTTATGGACAAGTTCTGGCATTTTTGTTTTTTAAACTGGGCGCCTCACTGAAGACTTAACTAACAGGAAGACCTGATGAAAATCTAAGTGGTGCTTTGCTGTCAGCTCTTTAGCAAGAAGATGCCGTGAGCTTCCCCTAATCTAAACAGACATTTGCATTTTTATGGTCTGGATCATTCTGTTAACAAGTAAGCTCTATTGTCAGAGAAAGAAGGGGAATTAATCTTTTGTCTGGAGCCAGGGAGAGGGAAGACAGCTGATCTCAGAAGTTGAATATAGGACAGTGGATTCTGAGATGGGGAATGCACTGGGGCAGTGGGGTGGCAGGTAGTATACCTACAGGAGGTCCTTACATGAGGCAGGAACTCCAAGGATGGGCACCAAGTTCAGATTCCTGGGGGAAAATCTCCTCATTCAAAGGTTTGGCATAGATATATATATATATATATCAACATATTGATATATTTTATAAATATATATGTTCAGCTCAGTTCAGTTCAGTCGCTCAGTCGTGTCTGACTCTTTGCGACCCCATGAACTGCAGCAAGCCAGGCCTCCCTGTCCATCACCAACTCCCAGAGTTTACCCAAACTCATGTCCATCAAGTCGGTGATGCCAGCCAGCCATCTCATCCTCTGTCGTCCCCTTCTCCTCTTGCCCCCAATCGCTCCCAGCATTAGAGTCTTTTCCAATGAGTCAACTCTTTGCATGAGGTGGCCAAAGTACTGGAGTTTCAGCTTTAGCATCATTCCTTCCAAAGAACACCAGCACTGATCTCCTTTAGGATGGACTGGTTGGATCTCCTTGCAGTCCAAGGCACTCTCAAGAGTCTTCTCCAACACCACAGTTCAAAAGCATCAATTCTTCGGCGCTCAGCCTTCTTCACAGTCCAACTCTCACATCCATACATGACCACAGGAAAAACCATAGCCTTGACTAGATGGACCTTTGTTGGCAAAGTAATGTCTCTGCTTTTGAATATGCTATCTAGGTTGGTCATAACTTTCCTTCCAAGGAGTAAGCGTCTTTTAATATATAAAATAAAGCTTCCCAGGTAGCACAGTTGGTAAAGAACCTGCCTGCCAATGCAGGAGATGCAAGAGACATGGGTTCAATCCCTGGGTCAGGAAGACCCCCTAGAGAAGGAAATGGCAACCCACTCCAGGATTCTTGTCTGGATAAGCCCATGGACAAAGGAGCCTGGCAGTCCACAGTTCATGGGGTCGCACAGAGTAGGCCACGACTGAAGCAACTGAGCACACGCACATGTGTAAACTAGATAACCAACAAGGACCTACCGCACAGCACAGGGAACTCCACTCCATAATGACCTACATGGGAAAAGACTCTAAAAGAGTGGACACATGTGTATGTGTAACAGCTTCACCTTGCTGTGCACCTGAAGCCAGCAAACCATAATAAATCAACTATACCCCAATAATTTTTTTCTTTTAAGAAAAGGAGCATCCTCACTCAGAGCTCTGTGGAAGCCAGTGTGGTGACAAGAAGCAATGCTGCATTTGTCCCAGGGGTTCAGGGCCCAGAATGGCCAGGGAACTTCCCTGGTGACTCTATAAACCCAAAGAACTCTTAAATAAACCAAAAGAGAGGAAAGGTGCTCTAAGGATATAATATTGACTTTTTTTTGTTGTTCAGTTGATAAGTCATGTCCAAATCCTTGTGACCCCATGGACTGCAGCACACCAGGCTTCCCTGTCCTTCACTATCTCCTGGAGTTTGCTCAAACTTGAGTCCACTGAGTCAGTGATGCTATTATTGTCTTCATTACATTAAAGTATATATCAATAGAGTGATACATTAATTCTATCTGTAGGATCATGAAAGGCTTCATCAAGAAATACATTTGAATTTTATCCTTTAGGATGAGTATAATTCTACAGGTAAGAACAGAGGGGAACAAACAGCATTCCAGGTGGAGAGAACAAGTGGATAAAGTCACAAGAACACTAAAGTATGTGGTCCATCCAGGGTCAAAAGAATGTTTAAAAATATAATCATAATACAAGGTCTGGGAGAGGAGGCAGAAATTATGATGAAAATGTAAAAGAAAGTTATAATGTACCAGGCCACATTAGCTATAACTGAGGAAGAGAAGAATCAAATGCATATTTTAGGAAGACAATTGTGGTGCCATGCACAGACTGAACTGGAGGAGAAAAAATCAGTAGGAGAGGTCATTTAAGATAGGAAATATCTGATGGAAATCAAATAAACATGCCAGAAAAACCTTTGGGAGTTGTTGGTGTGGGAGATAGGCTAAACAATCTCTAATATTTTCTCTTTTACATACATACATACCCACAGACACCTGCATTTATGGGTTGGTCACATAATCTCTGTGCCTCAGTCTTCTCATTCATTAAAAAAAAACTACAGATAATAATAGAATGTTCTGAGGATTAAATGGGATGACCCATGAAAAGTGTTCAGCATGTAGTTGCTGCTGCTGCTGCTGGACATGCTTCAGTCATGTCCAGCTCTGTGCGACCCCATAGACGGCAGCCCACCAGGCTCCTCTGTCCATGGGATTCTCCAGGCAAGAACACTGGAGTGAGTTGCCATTTCCTCCTCCAATGCATGAAAGTGAAAAGTCAAAGTGAAGTCGCTCAGTCGTGTCCGACTCTTAGGGACCCCATGGACTGCAGCCTACCAGGCTCCTTCGTCCATGGGATTTTCCAGGCAAGAGTACTGGAGTGGGGTTAAGACTGTATAAACATTGCTATCTCATTTTTTTCCTATCATATCAATCCTTTTCCCCTGTTTTAATTACCGTCCCCTTCCCATTGTCAATTACTTTCAAGTCACCAAAATTCCACTTGCAAATTTGGGGCCTAAAATATTCAAGAAGGTCGATAACTTTGATTCAGTTCAATACATTTTAACTGACTCCCTCTTATCTTAGAAGAATTTCCAGACAAGGTGCCTGCATGCTCAGTTAGGTCTGACTCTTTGCAACCCCAGGGAGTGTATCCAGCCAGATTTCTCTGCCTGTGGAATTTTCTAGGCAGGAATACTGGAGTGGGTTGCCATTTCCTACTCCAGGGGACCTTCCATACCCAGAGACTGAACTTGTATCTCCTGCATTACAAGAGGATTCTTTACCACTGAGCCACCTCCCAGACAAAGTAGGAAATAATAAAAGCAGTCATTTTCTTTTTCCTGCACAAGGAAGCTAACCTTCAAAGTCAGGAAAAATGAGAAATACCTAAGCTAGTAAGTAAACTGCAATATGGAATAAAGTAAAGATAGTAAGAGAAGTTACAACCACATGCAACATGGAAAAGCACTCTGATGGGAGTACAAAGACCCCATCAGAGTACGAAGGATCCAACAGTTAGTGGCCAAATTCCTGGGGCAAGTTGCTAAAGCTTGACTAGGCAGAGAGGTGTGATGGTTTAGCACTTTTGTCTAGACCTAGGTTAGGTGGATTCTTTTCTTTCAAGGACCAGAAAAGAAAAGAACCCTTGGAAGAAAAGCTATGACCAATCTAGACAGCATATTAAAAAGCAGAGACATTACTTTGCCAATAAAGGTCCATCTAGTCAAAACTATGGTTTTTCCAGTAGTCATGTATGGATATGAGAGTTGGACCATAAAGAAAGCTGAGCAAAGAAGAATTGATGCTTTTGGAATGTGGTGTTGGAGAAGACTCTTGAGAGTCCCTTGGACTGCAAGGAGATCAAACCAGTCAATCCTAAAGGAGATGGGTCCTAGATATTCATTGGAAGGACTGAAGCTGAAGCTGAAACTCCAATACTTGGGCCACCTGCGAAGCACTGACTCATTGGAAAAGACCCTGATGCTGGGAAAGATTGAAGGTGGGAGGAGAAGGGGACAATAGAGGATGAGATGGTTGGATGGCAGCACCAACCCGATGGACATGAATTTGAGCAAGTTCCGGGAGTTGGTGATGAACTGAGAAGCCTAGCATGCTACAGTCCATGGGGTAGCAAAGAGTCAGACACAACTGAGCAACTGAACTGAACTGAACTGGTGGATTCTTGGGCTTCCCCGGTGGTTCAATGGTAAAGAATCCACCCACAATGCAGGAGACACAAGAGACATGGGTTCGATCCCTAGGTTAGGAAGATCCCCTGGAGGAGGAAATGGCAACGCACTCCAGTATTTTTGCCGGGCACATGCACACACATGCAGGTGAATTCTCATCTGACTCCACTACTTGCTCACTGTGTGACCTTGGACAAGGTACTTGATCTCTCTGCACCTCTGTGGTTTTCCTGACAGTAATTTCCACTTCCTACAGTTGCTATGTAGATCAAATGAATTAAAATATGTGAAGTTCCTAGAAGATTGTCTCATACAAAGAAAGCACTCCATAAAAAGTGATCTGTTTTCAATATTTCTGAAATATCTCTTCCTATAAAATAAAGATAATTGTTATCACCAACCAATCTTATTAAGTTGTGAAATAACTCAAATGAAATAAGATAATTTATAGGAAAATATTTTGTCAGTTGTTGAGAATATACAAATATATAATGTTATGTGTAATACAAAATGAATATTATTACCTAATACCTAATTGTTACCTAATACTGTTAGGTAACGATTCCTTCTCAGAGGGTCCTTCAGTTACCTTGTAATAAGAACTCTATTTGGAGCCCTTCCTAAATGCATCAAGCCTGGAATGCAATCGTTAGATCTACCTTGCTGAAATTCCAATCAATGAGAATTTGGGACAATATGGAAAAATGACAAAAAAGTGTTGTCGGATTTTTGTAAGAATCATTTGAATGGGTTGTCTTAACCAATGAACCTGTATGCATTGATGACCACATTTTTGAGATATTAGAGTAAATACAGGAAATTCAATCTTTTTTAAATGTTATCCACTTGGGATGTCTGTTGACATTTTGCAAAGCAAACCATAAATGTACTTAAACCGATGAGTAAAACGTTAAAATTAAAAATCAGCCTATCTTTTCTCGGAGTTCCTTTTTCAAATGGCACAGAGAACTTTACACAAGCTCCAGGCACCTCTGCATTTAATTCCTAGGGGCAATGGTATTCATCAGTGCATTAAGCAGCCTGGTCAGGTACTGCTGAGTCAACCCCATTCTGGGACTTGCCTTCCTTGTGGAAGCAGCACGGGCCTTGAGATGTCATTATTCCCACGTTATGATAAGGCACTCACTTATGCTGCTTTACAGGAGAAAGAACCAAAGTTTAAAAAGCCAGAGCCACTGATTTATATTACACTACTGTAACACTCTTAAATAGAATCTCATTTTAAAAGACAGGACCTGGAAGAGAAAAAGCTTTACCGGCTTAATCCACGATCATGGAATTGATGGTCATTTAAAAATATTTCTTTTCTTTTCTCTTTTTACCATCAGGAGCTTCATTTTCATTAGAAATCGAAATCTTGGTACTGAGGCAGCACCAGTTTATTCCTGGCACAAAGCACGAAGGTGATCTTTTCTTAACGGGAGAATGACTGGAAGTCGCTGGTATGGTAATGTTCACAGGCCATACTTCATAGCCTGACATGTTTACTAAACACGATTGCAGCAGTGATGACCAAAGGTATGAGTGCGTGCTTCTGAATTATCTTACTTGGATAAATGGCTGCAAATTAGCTTATTTGGGGGAAATGGACACTTTCTCCAAATCTTCAAAGTGCACTGGAAAACATGACTCTGAGGTGTGTTTTAATTAACTTAAGCAGAAAATTGTAGTTTTTACAATTTGGCATGACTAATGAAAGAAATCCGGAGAAGGCAATGGCACCCCACTCCAGTACTCTTGCCTGGAGAATCCCAGGGACGGGGGAGTCTGGAAGGCTGCAGTCCATGGGGTCGCTGACGGTCGGACACGACTGAGTGACTTCACTTTCACTTTTCACTTTCATGCATTGGAGAAGGAAATGGCAACCCACTCCAGTGTTCTTGCCTGGAGAATCCCAGGGACAGAGGAGCCTGGTGGGCTGCCGTCTATGGGGTTGCACAGAGTCGGACATGACTGAAGCGACTTAGCAGCAGCAGCAGCAATGAAAGAAATCTATAATAGCAAAGCTTAGGGCTTATAAAGGGCTTCTTGCTGGGGGAATCTTAAAATCATAAATAGTAACATGTTTACTTTTTTACTCTTTTATAAGAAAACTGGTACAAATAATGGAGACCTTTTCTCAAGGTCTCGGAGAGCTTTAACAAAGCTAAAATGTGCCATCTTCACTCCTTGATTTATAACCTCCATAACCTTTACTTAAGAATTTATCCAAAGTGAATTCTGAGTGTCTACTTTACTAAATATTTCTTTTGTTGACCAGGAAAATGGAACTTTTGTTTCTAGAGTCATTTGCCAGAGGTGATGCTGATTAATAGAACTGAAATTAAAGATGACATGCGAAGTCTCATGGGCAGCAACTGAATACAATTTTAAGTTAGAAAAACTGCTGGCTTTAGCAAGAGAATTAGGGTTAGAAACAGCACTCCTTCCATCACAATGCTGTTATCACTTTTTACTACAAGATCGTCCTCTCCTCTGCCCCAAACCACACCCAGTCAGTCTCTGAACATCTGTTCACCTCTCCCCTTCCTGTCTTGTTACTGGGATGGCCACCCTTGACAAGACAGCTTTCAAATAGCTGTGAGAGGCCAAGAAACTTTTTAAATACATAAATAAGCTTTCAGAAGTAATTCACAAATAATTGACATTTGACCGTGGAACTCTGAGGCATATATTAAGATATGCCCATATGCCCACGGGCTTCCCTGTTGGATCAGTGGTAAAGAGTCTGCCTACAGTGCAGGAGAAGCAGGAGACACGGGTTCGATCCCTGGGTCAGGGAGATCCCATGGAGAAGGAAATGGCAACATGTTCCAGTATTCTTGCCTGGAGAGTCCCATGGACAGAGGAGCCTGGCAGGCTACAGGCCGTGAGGTCACAAAGAGTTGGACACAATGGAAGCAATTCAGCGTGCACGCACATGCCCACAGGCTCAAACACTCTGTGCCTGAACTCAGCACCTACTCTGTAGAGTCCAGTTATCAGCTTTTCAGTATACACACAAGAGATGAACAAGAGGGAACCAAACAAGAAGAAATGAAACCCCTTGAGGGTTGACAGTATAGACCCGGATCTGGAATGACTGAATCTTCACAAGTGACACCCCTAGACCAGTGGTATCAAGTAGTCATTCTGTATCCAGTACGTGGGAATTCAGCTCACCTGGACCTTGCATAGCTAAGGACAATCTTTCAAAAATGATGGAAGAAATATTTAGAAACAAGTCATGGTTCCATACTAGGAAGGACAGATGCTCAAATCGTCAGAAAGCTGGATAATCAACTGTACACGTGTAAATTCACACATGCTAATTATCACCATCTCTAGTGAGTCTGGAGAATCCCAGGGATGGGGGAGCCTGGTGGGCTGCCGTCTATGGGGTTGCACAGAGTCAGACACGACTAAAGTGACTTAGCAGTAGCAGCAGTAGCTAGTGAGTCTCCTATTGTATTCACTAAAACTAAATTAGTTGAAGGAAACTTCCAAAATGGGCTTCCCAGGTGGCACAGTGGTAAAGAGTCCGCCTGCCAGTGCAGGAAACCAAGAGTTGTGAGTTCGATGCCTGGGTTGGGAAAATCCCCTGGAGTAGGAAATGGCAACTCACTCTAGTATTCTTTCCTGGAAAACTAGGTGGACAGAGGAGTCTGGTAGGCTACAGTCCTACCAGAGCTACAAGAGGTTACAGGGTTACAAGAGCCACAGGGTTACAAGAGCCAGACACGACTGAGCAACTGAGCACACACAAATGCAACTTCCAAATGACTGTGAAGGTGTGTTTTTCTATACATTTGGCTATGTAAATTTTACCTAGTTCAATGCCACACAGTATTTAACATCAGGTTACACATTTAACCTCTGGAGGCAAATAACTGAACACAATTACCAGTATAATACAATAACCATTCACAAACAATCCACTTTATGCAACACCCTGGGTAACCATGAATCCAGTCCCTGGAATCAAGAAACAATACACCAAAAATGATTCAAACAGCCTTCAGCTAGTAAAAGGACCGATAATGTGTAGAATGCTCACATGAATGTCATATGTCCAATGAGTGTAGTATGCCCAATGAGATACTGCTTAGCAGTAAAAAGGAATAAATTACTGATACACCCAACAACATAACAAACATCAAGTTCACTATGCTAAGTGCAAAAAAAACCAGACACACACACACACATACACACACACAAGCTACCTACTTATGATTCCATTTATATGTCTAGAAAAAGCAAAACTGTAGGAATGAAAATACAGCAGTAGTTTCCAGAATTTAAGTTCATGAGGGAGTTGACTACAAAGGGCAAAGGGTGACTGCAAAAGATAGCACAAAAGAATTTGGGAAGCGGGGTGATGAAAGTGCTCTGCTTCCTACTTGCAATGGTGAGTATAGGACTCCATGCATTTGTAAGTCTCTTAGACATGTATAACCTCCCAAAAGTGATTTTATTGATTTCGGTCCCACTCCTTTTTTTGCTCGATGGGTCTGGCTAATGGTTTATCAATTTTGTGTGTCTTTTCAAAGAACCGGGTTTAGTTTCATTGATCTTTTCTATTTTTTTTTTTTTGGTCTATTTCATTTTTATTTTGCTCTAATCTTTATGATTTCTTTCTTTCTTCTAACTCTGGATTTTGTTTATTCTTTTTTCTCTGATTATTTAGGTGTAAGGTTATGATGTTTATTTGATATCTTTCTTATTTCCTGAGGTAAGCTTGTATCACTATAAACTTCCTTTTTAGAACTACTTTTGCTGTGTCCCATCGATTCTGGATTATTGTCATATCTCTAGGTATTTTTAAATTTCATCTTGCTTTCTTCAGTGATCCATTGGTTGTTTGGTAGCATATTGTTTAGCCTTCACGTATTTGTGTTTTTTGCATTTTTTTCCCTTGTAGCTGATTGAAAATTTCTAAGGAAACACAAAAGACCCTGCATAGCCAAAACAATCTTGACAAAGAAGAACAGAGATGAAGGAATCATGCTCCCTGACTTCAGACTTACTACAGAGCCGCAGTAATCAAGTCAGCATGGTACTGCAACAAAAAGAGACACGCAGATCAATTGCTGTTGTTCAGTCACTCAGTCGTGTCTGACTCTTTGTGACCCCGGGGCCTGCAGCACACAAGGCTTCCCTGTCCTTCACTATCTCCTGGGGTTTGCTCAAACTCATGTCTACTGAGTCAGTGATGTCATCCAACCATCTCATCCTCTGTTGCCCCCTTCTGCTCTGGGTCTCAATCTTTCCCAGCTTCAGAGTCTTCTCCAATGAGTTGGCTCTTCATATAAGGCGGCCAAAGCATTGGAGCTTCAGCTTCAGCATCAGCCCTTTCAATGAATATTCAGAACTGATTTCCTTTAGGATTGACTGGCTTGCTCTTCTTGTAGTCCAAGGGACTCTCAGGAGTCTTCTCCAGGACCACAATTCGAAGCATCAGTTCTTTGGGGCTCAGCCTTCTTTATGGCCCAACTCTCACATCTGTACATGATTATTGGAAAAACCATAACTTTAACTATACAGACCTTTGTCAGCAAAGTGATGTCTCTGCTTTTTAATATGCTGTCTAGGTTGGTTATAGCTTTCCTTCCAGGGAGCAAGTGTCCTTTAATTTTGTGGCTGCTGTCACCACCTGCAGTGATTTTGGAGCCCAAGAAAATAAAATCTGTTGCTGTTGCTACTTTTTCCCCATCTATTTGCAATGAAGTGATGGGATCAGATGTCATGATCCTAGTGTTCCGAATGTTGAATTTCAAGCCAGCTTTTTCACTCTCCTCTTTCACCCTCATCAAGAGGCTCTTTAGTTCCTTTTTGCTTTCTGCCATTAGAGTGGCATCACCTGAATATCAGAGGTTATTGATATTTCTCCCAGCAATTTGGATTCCAGCCTGTGATTCACTCAGCCAGAAATTTCAAATGGTGTACTCTGGGAGTTGATGATGGACAGGGAAGCCTGGCATGCTGCAGTCCATGGGGTCACAAAGAGCTGGACACGACTGAGCAACTGAACTAACTGACTCTGCATATAAGTTAAATAAGCTGGGTGACAATATATAGCCTTGATGTACTCTTTCCCAATTTTTAACCAGTCCACCCTTCCTTGTCCAGTTCAAACCGTTGCTTCCTGACCTACATACAGGTTTCTCAGGGTTTGATCCCTGGGTCAGGAAGATCCCCTGGAGAAGGGAATTGTTATCCACTCCACTATTCTTGCCCAGAGAATTCCATGGACAGAGAAGCCTGGTTGACTACAGTCCATGGGGTCACAAGCAGCCGGACATGACTGAGAGACTAACACTTTCACACAGATCAATGGAACAGGATATGAAGCCCAGAAGTAAACTCATACACTTACGGTCAATTAATCTATGACAAGGAAGGAAGAATGAACAATGGAGAAAGGACAGTCTGCTAAATAAGTGGTGCTGGGAAAACTGGACAGCTACATATAAAAGAATGAAATTAGAACATTCTCTAATATCATATACAAAAATAAACTCAAAATGGATCAAAGACCTAAATGTAAGAACGGATACTATAAAACTCCTGGAGAAAAACATAGCAGAAATAAATCACAGCAATTTAAATTAAACACAGAACAAAATAAATCACATATGTTTTTGGATTCATCTTCTAAAGTAAAGGAAATAAAAGAAAAAAATAAACAAACAGGACCTAATTAAACTTAAAAGTTTTTGCACAGCAAAGGAAACCATCAACAAGACAAAAAGACAACTTACCGAATGGGAGAAAACATCTGTAAATAATTTGGCCAATAAGGGATTAATATCCATCATATATAAACAGCTCATACAACTCAACATCAAGAAAACAAACAACTCAATTCAAAAAATGGGGAGAAGAAATGAATAGACATTTCTCCAAAGAGGAAATGCAGAAGTTCAACAGGCACATGAATAGATGCTCAACATTGCTAATCATCAGGGAAATGCAAACCCAAACCAGCATGAGATATCACCTCATGCCTGTCAAAATGCCTACCGCCAAAAAGAACACAAGTAACAAATGTTGGCAAGGATGTGGAGGAAAGGGAATGCTGTGCAATGTTGATGGGAATATAAATTGGTAGAGAAACTATGGAAAATAGAAATGGAGGTTTCTCAAAAAACTTTAAATAGAATTACTATGTGACCAAGCAATTCCATTTCTGGGTACAGGTCTGAAAAAAAAAAACACCCTAATTTGAAAAGATACATGCACCCCAGTGTTAATCTTGGTGTTGTTCAGTTGCCCAGTCGTGTCCGACTCTTTGTGACCCCTTGGACTGCAACACACCAGGCTTCCCTGTCCCTCACTCCCACTTCTGAAAAGCCATGAGCATCTCTAAGACGGAAACCTTCCAGAATTCCTCTTCCTCTCCCTAACTTCTAGTATACTTGAGAACCATGGTGAACATAATGTGCTTTCCGTGTACGAGGATGCTATATACTTGGCATGGAACAAGGACTCCATAAAAATGTGTTCTATAAATAGATGCTGACAGTTAGTGTTAGTTGTGTCTGACTCTGTGACCCTATGGACTGTAGCCCACCAGCCTCTTTTGTCCAGGCAAAAATACTGGAGTGGGTGCCATTGCCTTCTCCAGAGGATCTCCCTGACCCAGGGATCCAACCTGGGTCTCCCACATTGCAGGCAGACTCCTTACCATCTGAGCCACCAGGGAAGCCCAAATGCTGACAAAACACTATTTCAAATCTTGTGCTCTCTACTCACCACCTCCAAAGTGTAAGATTTGAGGGGGAACTGAGTCAAGTTTCACTAGAAATTCCTGTGTCAACGTAGACATCTATGAAACAAAGTCACATCACTATTTCCCTGCTTTCTCAAAGCACTACACCAACCTCAATTTTCTTCAGTGACATTTTCCCCCTCAATGTACCTCACAGTACATTCCACATGTTCAGACCACATGCAAAGCCTGAACACCCTTTACTGGTGACTGTAAAAGGCCGTTAAATCAGACTGGCTATAAGTTCCAGTAACAACCTACTACTCCCGGGTCTTGTTTTTTCTTCGAGGATTTGGTTTTTCTTTCAGGATTTGGTTTTTCTTCTCCTGGGTCCTGTTCATACTCCAAGCGCTCTCCTGTGCCGCAGGAAGCCCTGACTTTAAATAGCACCCTTGAAATGCAGGAGACCCAGGTTCGACCCCGGGGTTCAGTAAGATCCCCTAGGGAAGGGAATGGCGCACCACTCCAGTATTCTTGCCTGAAGAATCCCCATGGACAGAGAAGCCTGGCGGGCTACAGTCCATGGGATCGCACACAATCGGACACGACTGAGCGACTAACACACACACACAGCAGGCAGTGCGCCCCCACACTCCCTCCTCCACGCCCTGTCTTCTCACCACCCCCCCCACCCCTTCTATGCTAGTAAGTAGATCTAATGCTGTTTGATCTCATCTCCAATTCTTTGCGGTTTAGGGAGCTGTGCAGCCTTGATGTACAAGACAAATACACACTGTAGCTCTGGGCTTACAAAATCATCTATCATCACCCTGCCTTTGGACGTGACCAGTACATTGTGTGTTTCACAGAAATTAATCTGGTGTTTCGGAGGAGAAAGGCATTTCGGAATCAGTCTGTGTGCAGAACCCTTCCTGCAGACGCAGTTTCAACGCCTTTCGCCCCTGCTCAGCAAGTCTCAAACTTGACCTTCGAGAGGATTTCAAGGGTAATGCCTTCCTCCCTTTCCCCGGTAAGGCCTCCTTCTGGGAAGCAGCTGCCTGGTACCAGGGCTCTGAGAACTGCACATCCAGGCGCTCGGACAAGGCGGGGGGAACCAGAGGAAGCGCGGGTGGGAGGTGGGGAGGGGACCGAATCATGGGGGGCGGGGGAGAAGGGGGAGAGCCGGAGAGGATGGAGGGAGGAGGAAGATTATCTGCATATGCATGAGGCGCCCGGCACTGCCCTCATCCCCCCGCAGCTGCCGGGGCGGGAGCGAAGGAGGGCGGGGTGGAAAGCGGAAGAATGAGGCGGGGGCGGGGCGGCTAGAGTAGCGTCTGAGGCCGACGCCTGTTTGGAGAACGGAAGAGGCGATTTGCATGGCGCCCGGTGATTGGCTGAGGGCGGAGGCTGGGCCTGAGAGGCGACTCCTGAATGGCTCAACGGACAAATCGCAGGATTCGTTTGGCCTCGGAGAAGCCGTAGACGACGAGGTCTGCGCAATATGAAGCCTGGCCGCGAGGGGGCGCGATGTCCCACCTTTGTTCTCGTGAAAGGCTCCTTTTCTCGCCGCCTCCCCCGCCCCCCGTCCGTGTCCCCACCCCCCACACACACAGACACGCAGAAAGTGCAGAGAAATCCTGTGATCCAGTCAACTGGCTCTGCCCCGTCTATTAAGAAAGATGAACACTCCTTTCTCTTCCATCTCCTTCATGGGAGACCACTTTTCATTTCAGATTATCACAGCAATAAATATTCTTCGAGGGATAAAAAAAGGCACTTTGCCAAAAGATAAGAGAATATATATGAAGTGGGTGGGTTATAGAGAAAGACAATGCATGTAGGCAGGGAAACAGGCACACGTATGTAAATATGCACATAATCACCCTAAGAACACAAAACGTGAAGGGGGGTGCAGAGACATACAGGAGAGAATACACATCACTCATAAGATGCTCACAGGTTATACACACTCTCCCACACACCCACTAACCAACACACCACCACACACACACGCACACGCACACACACACGGACCTCAGAAAAGGCATCCCAGTGAATTCACATGCAGTGGAAAGACTGCCGATAAAATATGAGAAGAATTTAAATGGCTCATCCCCTCCCCCTCCTTAAAAAATACTCAAGCCGAATGGTTCTATTTGCATAATACTAATATACACAGGTCGCTGGCAGGGGCAAAAAAAAAAAAAGGCTCCATTTGAGGCACACAGTAGAGAATGCGTGTATACACGCGTGCGCGCGCACGCACACGCCCGCGCAACTGTGGGCGGGACACACCCACAGCCTGTGTCCTCCGCCCACGGGCACAAGAAGACAGATGCCATCAACAGCGCTCAGTACAGTTTTCCAGAAAACACTAAACGCGAGAAAAACGTAAAGAAACCACCCTGCTCAGCCACGGAAGCCCTATTAGTGAATCCACGTTTTCTAAATACACACACATACACACACACACACACACGCTTGTCAGACAGAAGATTTGGGTTCAAAGAATAGGATGCACAATAGAGAACAGAGCTAGAGCATGTCATCAGGTTAAAGAACACTTTGAAATTACTTCAGCCTGGGATGGCTTCCTGGGATGCTCCTGAAAAATCATATCCAAGAGAAACAAAACATTTTCATTTATTCTGCTTTTCCTTTTTTTCCCCTCCTGTCCTTGTTTTTAAGATAGTATAGAAGAATCTCCCTTCCCCAAAGGAGGATCGCCCTCCCCTCCAACCCCCGCACCCCTCCCCCGACCCCCTGTCCCCCCGTTTTTGTTTTGCGAGCTTTTGAGCTGTCCTGTTGATTTGCCAGGGAGGAAGGTGCTAGGGAGCGGTCTCCCAGGCAGACAGCACCACAAAAGGCATTATTACACATTCCAAATAACAAGGGCTGTCTATATATTTACAAATCTGTTCAAATATTTAACCTCTTAACTTGCTAAATATCCCCCTCTTCTCCCTTTCTTTCTCTCTTGTGCTCTCCTCTCTCCCTTTTTCCTCCCTCTATCTGTTCCTTTTCCTTTCTCTTTCTAAATAGGTTAGAGGCAAGAAGTGCCCTTCTGGGGTCCAAAATGCAGCCAGGGGTGCTGGGCTTTACCTGACCCTCTTTGAATGCCAATTTCGTTTCCAGGAAATTGTTCCTTTGCCTGCCAAAAGACGGAGTTTGAACCACCAGAGCTACCTTTTTTTCTAAAGGAGAAGCTTTCATGTTGCCTCTCAGGTTTTAAACTGCCTCCAAAAGCCATCTCCTAAACAGGAGGGATTTTCCTGACCCTTTAGGAGTGCCAGTGCCTCCAATCCGGAATGTTTTCTCTACGCTGTACCTCCAACCCATCCAGGAACTAGTTAGTAGAGGGGAAACTTGCATAACCGAGAACCTTCTAAAGACAGCCAGGGAGTTTGGACAGTATTTGATGACCCAACCAAGGCCAGGGTTTAGGCACATGCCTATTGCAGGAACCAAATCGGAATGCCACCGTTGAGAATGTCTTAGCGCCCTAATCTTTGCTCGCAGGACTAATAAACTCACTCTGAAGACCAATATAAAGTTGTATAGCAGTGGGCCTTTAAAGCATAATCCAGAACGGAAAGGTTCTCATTTTGATGCATAAAGGGAAAAGGAAAGTTGTGCGTGAGCTCAGCGGGAAAGGAGGAGGCAACCCCCTGGGGCAGGGACTCTGCTCCCGCCCACCCTCCAGGCAGGTGACCTGGGTAGACTTGCCCTTGAACGACCCACAAGCAACCTCACTCTAGAGTCTTCTGACTTCACCCAGAACCCTGCTGTGTGACGCAATTTAAGATTCCCTAAGGAGGCTTCCCTGTGCCACTCTAGGGTTTCCTTTCCATCGAAGCAAAGAATTGCGAGGAAAATCGGATGCCTTTTAAGTTGACAGCGAAAGGGACACTTCCTCTAGGCACGTTTCCTCTGGCCTCAAATAACTTTATGCATTTTGTTTGTTTGGGGGGCAATGGCAAAAAGTGAAACCACAGTTTGGTGAGATAATGAGATGCATGTCTCCATGTCAGATTTGCCCAGGTGACCACCTTCAGACGTCTATTCTCCTTTGGGCGCCCTACCCACCAGTATCGCCAGAGATCACCTTAGACAGAACAGCCTTCACCTCGGACCCAGGCCCTCTGCAGACTCAAGTTGGGGATGTACGTCCGAGTGGTCCAAGAACTCCCCAAGTATCTCCCAGTCGCTGGCTCTCCCGAGAAGCTGAAACGCGCCTGCCCGCGCGGTAATGACCTTTGCTGGCTGCTGTCGGGGCTGGCACGAAGCGCCAGGAGCGCTCAGGGCCGCCCAAGCTTTGGGCAATGGGAAGGCGGAGGGAGGGAGAAACTCAGGTATACATATGTTTTTAAAGAGGTGCTAAAGAAGAGGAGAGGGCTAAGTGAGTTGCTGTTTTTTTTTTTTTTTCTTAAGTATGTTTACTCTTTGTGCCACGCCAAACCTAGAGGAAAACGTTGGCACTGGCTTCTTATGCTATGTATTCTGTAAGATGCCGTCTATTTGCATGATCATAAGATGGTCAGGACATTTCTACCCTATTGCACAAATCCCTTAGGAAAACTGTGTTTGAGTTTCCCCACTTTTACGCTGATCTGAACTCATCCAGAGACATTATCTAAATCTGTGAAAGAATGAGGGCTGCTTGTCATGCGTCCTTCGTCTCCACTAACGTGTGCCACCCGATTAGAAGCAATTTAAGCAATCAAGGCCGTTATGAGAAGGGGATGTTAAAAATAGGTTTTCTATAGCCTCAGCACTCTAATTCAGAAGAAAATCTAAAATTACATATGTATCATTTCTTTATATGACATATATAATCCCAGTGTCTCCTGTTCGCTCTTTTTTCCCTCCATGGTCCCTACCCCATCTCTTGCCTTCCTTTAGGAAATTCTTAACAGAAGCGAAGTGTAAGGCTCCGATGGAAAGAAGGGACTCAGGTTCCTAAAAAGTCTTTCTGAGACCAAACGAGAGGGTTTGTGGGGTGCTTGGCCCAGCCTTTCCTGGGGCTCCTCGCTGTGGTAGCGCCCATAACTGTGGTTGCTCTCTGACTTTGAATCCGTGGTGGGAGAAAAAAATCCCTCAACTGTCCTGCCCAGAGCGGAAGGACCCCACTCCTGGAATCGAGTTGTAGAACCCAAGGCTCTGGGGGTTCGAGGGCTGGCGGATCGAGGGGGTGGGCTCTGGTCACTCGAGGCAAATCTGGCTAACTGCTGACAGACGCGTCCACCTTGGGCGTCCGCAGTGCAGAGAAAAGGCAAAGAGGATGTGTTGGGGGAAAGAAAAACAGGTACATGCTTCCAAACGGAACGGGGAAAGTAGAAATTTTTTTAAAAAAGTAAATGAAAACAAGAGATAGACCGCAAAGCAATGTCCTCTAGCGGAAGCAAGAATGCCGTCCCCCCTTCCCCAGGTCCCACCGGGTCGGGGCGCGTGGATGGAGGCCCGGCCCCGGGGCCGAGGGCGGGCGTGCCTGACGCCTGCGCCTCTTCCCCAGGCACCGGGTCGGGCCCTCCTAGCCCTGCGATCCGAGAGGCAACTTGACCCTCCCCTCTCTCCCCAGAGAGCTTTGGAGAGCGGCTCAGGACAGGGAGCGACGCGAAGCTGTCCCAACTTCAGGAAGTGGAGGGCCGGTCCCCGCGCTTCCTGCGGGCGACGGTCCGGAGTCTTTGATCCCGTTGGTCAAGCGGGCCCGAGTTCTCCGCAGCGAGTTGTACTCAAAGCCAAACGCCTGGAGCCCCAACCCTGGGAGCCCTGGCAAGGGCGTGGAGG
>NW_011495082.1:2404143-2438080 GCF_000754665.1 Bison bison bison
CGCCCAGGGCGCCCAGGGGGTGGTCCCTGCACTTACAAGTGGACCCCAGCTTTCTGCAGGGCCTCCAGAGTGGGACTGCATCACCTGGCGGTAACACCCTCCCGCACCCAGACTTCTGGAAGAAACTTCAGGTCCAAACAACACCGCCTCTTCCCAATCGCTGAGGATAAACCATGAATGAAGTTAGGGACGACTCTTGTCAGAAGTGCCCCTGTTTTCCAAAACAATAGCAATTCTAGAGGAGGCAACGATGCCCCCACGGGACAAGCTGAGAATCTACGTCTGGGTTTCTCAGAGTGTGAGCCCCAGACCAACAGCCACACCCGCAGAGGCAGAGATTAGGGCCCCCCTCCACCCACAGGCGACTCCGCACAGAAGGTTCTCACACATAGTTGGGAAATGTTGTAATATTAAAATATTTCCTAATAGCACCTAATTTATTTCCTATTTGTTCTGCTTGTTGGTGTCTGATTCATGGACTGGAAACCATTTGATTTTTAGCAAATTGATCGATTTAATAATTCAAAAATTATTTCTGTTTTCAAATAATCTTCCCTGGAAAGTGATGTTGAAATTGTTTCTTCAAGTTAAAGCTTCATGAAAATTGCTTTGAAAATTCCTTGAAAAAATAAATAGACTCTATTTTTACACTATTGAATTAGAAATTGATGACATTTTAAAATATATAGATATTAGGAATATTTATACTAATGAGGTTTTCTGATTTGACAAATATAGTTACAAGCATTTATTAATTTATTTCCTCATTTTGCTACATAATGCCTTAATATGTTGGGGTAGAAATCAGAGTAGATGTTATTGACAGGGAATGGTGCCCTTTCAAGTTAAATTTGTCCTTTAAATCTACTCTTTTCATAAAGCAGTTTGAAAGCTCAGTACACACACACACATATGCATAAAATATAAAATTTTCTGTGTTGTAAATTAGCTGGATGAACTCAAGTCTTTCATCCTTACTGGGGTCTTGGTCTTGTTAATTTTGGAGATTGAACTAAATAATCTACAGTTCAAACATTGTAGAATTTATGAAATATTTTACTTAAATGTAACTTGTGGTTACATAATAGCAAAATATTAATATAAAATAAATATTTTACACAAATAGCCTATATTTAAACTGTCTACTCTATGCAATATTCTGTTTTAACAGTCTAAGAAAACTTTCTAACATGATCCATTACCCTTAACACTCTAAGGGACCATGAATGTACAGGAAGGATCATAAATAATTTTATATATTTATCAATATATCTGCTTCCCAGGTGGCACAGTGGTAAAGAGTCCACCTGCAATGTAGGAGACACAGGTTTGACCCTTGGGTCGGGAAGATCCCCTGGAATAGGAAATGGCAACCCACTCCCGCATTCTTGCTTGAAAAATTCTATGGACAGAGGAACCTGGTGGGCTACAGTCCATGGGGTCGCAAAGAGTTGGACACAACTGAGGGTGTGCACACAAGCATATATCTATTCTTCTGTAAATGAGGCCACATCTTCCCAAAGAGATTCTAAATTCTCAAAGAGGTTCATGATTGTAAAAAGTTTAAGAATAACTGATCTACCCTGGAAGCATTCATAAGCAAAAACACAGCCACCACCGTCATTGCATTTGCATTCCTTTGCATGTATGAAAGTGTTGCTTTTTATAGTCATTGAAGAGCACCAAATGTTATGTGAACTTCTAAAATAGCACTCCATCTCACTGTGGAAACCATCTTGGGAATGGTGTTATCTCTAAGACTTGTATGCCCCTAAAAAGAGCTTAAATCTTTCCTCCAGCTATTGAAGTTGGTGAATTAATACCTTTGATAACTTTACAGCAATACCTGGAAGACAGCTAGTTTATTACAGCAATTATGAGAATCACAAACTACACAGAAACTACGGTCTCTAGAAAGTTCTCAAAGTTGTCTTTTTCTCCATCAATAATTTTTTCTCTTTTCTCTTCCTCCTCTTCCCCCATCTCTCCTCTATTCCCAACACCCAGTCCACACTTGGGCCCATTCTTCCAGGCTGACATGAGCTCATTTAATCTGAGCAACATTTTCAGGACTCAGCAGCAGCAAATTACACCAGTGAGTTTCTTTTTTTTTTTTTTTAATTTGACCCCAAGTCTATGAAATTAATTTCTATGCCAACCATTACAAGACTTCCTTTGGAAATATCAGTGACTTTACAAGCCATAGACAGATCAAGTGTAGGTGCTCCATATTCTGAATGGGGTTGGGTTATGTTTTCAATTGGAACAAGGTATTAAGTGATTAAACTGTGCCAGCAGACATAGCACTTTTATCAAGCTCTTTTCTTTCCAAGCAGGCACAGAAATAGTCAATCTCTGGCCTTGAAAGTCTCTGAGGAAAACTTGGAATGCTTCAGGAAATCATGTTTGCAATTAAAGCATTGGCATTTTTGTCCTCATCACAGAATAAAGGCTGAATACCATTTTTGAAACTTTACTCCCCCCCCCTCTTTTTTTTAAATTTCAATAAGCCGCTTAAGATCCTCTTGCATTCATTGACAGGATTTTGGGCACCATTCTGCTACACTAGTTCACAACCATTTAATTGTTAAATGTTAACAGATTACAAGTGACTTAACAGAGGCACAGTCAGAAATTCCAGACACCATTATTTTAAATCCTACCACTGCCAGATTCACACAAGACAGAAGATCAAATACCGACTTGGGCACCATGATTTGCCTGCCTTTTTGTTGACAGAGGTAGAATGCTGGTATGTCTTCACCGGATTCCCATCACCTTACCTGGCACATGGCTCAGAGAACAAGTGAAATTGCAAATTTTAAGGAATAAATGTGCAGGCCAAGCTATCTAATGTCTATTTGACTACTTGGAACCATAGGAGAAGTGGCAGCTTTTTAGTGATTCCTATTATGGGTCCTTTATGGTAAGTGCTCTCAAATGAAAAACATAAAATGAACACAATAAAATACTAAATACATATCATAAATCTGAAATAAAATTATCAAGCAGTTCATTACAAAATTATTTCTAAAAGTCTTCCGACTGATGGAAATGGGGTAAGTAAAATCTAAACTTCCTTGGGAAGATCAGAAGGTGATAGCGTCTGGCATTGTTCTTAGCACTTGTGTGGATTATCTCAATCTCCCGGGAAAACCCTCTGAGATATGGACTATTATGACCATTTTACAGGCGAGGAAATTGAAGCCGGTAAAGGCTAACTTACTGCTCAGCATCATATGATACAGATGATTGGTCTATGTTGAAGCCGAGATTCAAAATAGAGGCACTTTAATTCTAGAGACAGAGCTCTCAGCAATTAGACAATAGCTTGTTGAAAGAAATATACAAACATGAAAACTACAGAAATACTCAAAAATAGCAGATACTTGCTTCCAAGAATCCAAGGATTACACTTATCCTATTAATGGCAAATAGGTAAGTAGGTAAGTAGATAGATTGGCAGGAAGCATAACGTGGACCGGAGAGTCAGGGAGCTGGGTCTACATCATTTTTTTTTCTGCTCCACCATGCAGCCTGCAGAATCTCTGTTGCCGGATCAGGTTTTGAACTCCGGCCCTAGGCAGTGAAAATGCTGATTCTTAATCACTGGACTGCCAGGGAAATCCCATAATACTTCAAACTTTTAATCAAAGCATATACCTGTTTCTACAAAACAGTACAGAATGACTTAAAATGAAAAGCCACAAGTTTCCTGCCCTAACTTACTCTACTTCCATTATAGTCCCCCATCAAGAGTCTCTTTAAATGTTTTAAACTGTTCCCGGTTGTTCTTTTTCTGATGATTACCACCATACTGTTAAACAATATGTTTCTATATCTATCATGGGAAATGCAGATATGAGTTACCTATACCACTTCCCATACCTTTCCCCATTTGTTTCTACATTGCCTTTTAAATTCTAAATAATAAACTTTCACATATATTTCTTGATACAAGCACCTCAGGTAATATCCTTTGTTTTCACACTTTAGCTCTCCTCCTGTCTTTTACTACCCAAAGAGAATTCTTTGTATTTTGCATTTCTCTTGCCAAAATGGATGACATTACCTTCTGCTTTTTTATTGTTTACAAACCTTTTATAAGTTAAATATAAAATTCAAAATCAATAAAGTTTTTAAATCGTTGTGACAGTGTAAACATTAATTGTACAACCATAAGGATATTTCATCTTATTTTTATCTTGGAAGTTCTATTGTCTTTTTTTCTTCAATTATCTACTGCCTCCAAAAATTTTGCTGTATCTAAGATGGTATCATATCTTTAGAATCTACTCTGTCTAAAACCTCCCTCCCTAAGCCTCTCCTTTTCTACTCCAATCTTGACAAAATTCTCTCCAAGTTTTCTGCACAATTGCCAGGTTAAGGCTAAGCAATTCTTTCATTACTTTGTGGGCTGTAGCCAATGTTTTCCACATGGGATGTCAAGTCATTCTTTTTGTATCACTCCTTCTTTTTGCTCAAAGTAACCTCCTCATTTTACCCCTCATTTTGCTCAAGTAGCCTCCTAACCTCCTAAGAATGCAGGAGACAATTTTTCTGAGTCCTTTCCTGTCTGAAACTGTTTATTATTAATGTATCAAATATGAGTTTGCATTTATTCATTGTTCTCAACATGGAGTAGATACTTTCATGGCCTTCTCATACTGTTCATGGGGTTCTCAAGGCAAGAATACTGAAGTAGTTCGTCATTCCCTTCTCCAGTGGACCACATTTTGTCAGAACTCTCCACCATGACCCATCCACCTTGGGTGGCTCTACACAGCCTGGCTCACAGTTTCAGTGAGTTAGACAAGGCTGTGGTCCATGTAATTAGACTGAGACATTGCTTTGCCAACAAAGGTCTAGTCAAGGCTATGGTTTTTCCAGTAGTTGTGTGTGGATGTGAGAATTGGACTATAAAGAAAGCTGAGAGCCAAAGAACTGATGCTTTTGAACCGTGGTGTTGGAGAAGACTCTTTAGAGTCCCTTGGACTGCAAGGAGATCCAACCAGTCCATTCTAAAGGAAACCAGTCCTGAATATTCATTGGAAGGACTGATGTTGAAGCTGAGACTCCAATACTTTGGCCACCTGATGGGAAGAGCTGACTCATTGGAAAAGACCCTGATGCTGGGAAAGATTGAAGGCAGGCGGAGAAGGGGACAACAGAGGATGAGATGGCTGGATGGCATCATCGACTCAATGGACACGAGTTTGGGTCAACTGTGGGAGCTGGTGATGGACAGGGAGGCCTGGAGTGCTGCGTTCATGGGGTCGCAAAGAGTCGAACACGACTGAGCGACTGAACTGAACTGACTCATGCCTTCAATTCTAGCTCCTGTCTTTTGTCTTTTTTCCTTTGTTTCTGAAATTCCTATTTTGGGGGAGTTGGTTTTTGAGATTAATTCTTTCTTCCTTGCATTTCCATTGTATTTTCCTACTTGCTTTACTTTCCTTTAAATTCACTTAATCTTGGGACTTCCCTGGTGGTCCAATGGTTAAGACTGCAAGCTTTCACTGCAGAGGTCATGGGTTTGATCCTGGTCAGGGAACTAAGATCCTATATACTGTGCAGCCAAAAAAAAAAAAAAAAAAAATTCACTAATTATAATTTTCAACCAATTGATTTTTTTAGTCTGAAAATCACATTTTTAAATAATGAGAGCATTCAGTTGATGCATAATTTCTTTTTCATAGCATCCTATTCTCTCTTATAGCATCTTGTTCTTATTTTATGGATTTTTATGTTTTCTAATCTTTCTGTGGTATGAATTAGAATGTAAGTTTTTGTGGCTGTCCTTCTGAGTTACCTGTTTCCTTCATAACATTGCCATTTCCCTGCCCGTTTCCCTTTTTTTAAATGACTGGTTCTCTTGGCTTTTTTCACTCATATTGCTGGCCTTTCTCAAGCAATTAGAGATACTTGTTTCTGTTTATAATTAGGAAACACTAAAATGGCTCACTGGTAGCTCTCTGAACACTTGTAGGATCCTGTTCACTAAGAGTTCAGTAAGTGAAATGTGATTGGAAAGCTGCTACTCTGTGGAAACAGTCACACCTGCCACAATTGACAGGCCTTGTTCTGGGGTGTCACTGCCTTGGTCTGAGGTGTCACAAGCTTCCCTAGAGCCATTCTGGCAATTGCTCTTGAGAATGTTCTTCATTGTACGGCCTGAAAAATGGGATAATTTCCTGTACTCTGTGCCCTGGGAATGGGGGCTTTGATTGTATCCTATGTAATCAGTCAGATGCCTGTTTTTAGTCATACATCTTACTCGCACCCTCCCTCACACCTGCAGGTTCTGAGTTCTGAGCCTGTCAGGGTTCCGCAGGGCAGACTGGCCCATCTTTGGCTGCGTCACTTCGGCATATATTCTAGGGAATGGAGGTTTCCTCCCTGGTGCCTCAGGCCACTCCTGCATCTGTTTTTCAACTTCTAGAACATTTCAAAATCTCTCTTTTGCAGTTAAAACTCTTTTAAGTTCTTTACTTTATACCTTTAAAGATGGTTTTCTATAATCTACTAATGGTTTAGGAAGGTCAGACTGCCATATTGAGTTGGATGTTTATGTTTAAACATTTTGAAGCCTTTTCATATTGTTTATACTTCTTACTACACCTGATTTATTGCTTTTTATTGGCAGATTCCAATTAATCATGAACCTGAGTCTAATTTACAGTATAAATTGGAAAGAAAGTTCTAAGAAACAAGCTTTGATGATTTAAATGGCCAAACGTAACTCTTTTTCAAATTTATGCTTTGTAATACAAAATGGATATGAATATTTATTTCTAAGGGGTCCTATGTCAAGAGCCTAGAAAAGATAATGTTGGATTTATTGAAATCTATTTATACCACACATATTTTCAAAAGCTACTTAAAGAAGCTAAAAATCCTACTTGTAGCAAAAGCATATACACCAACAACTGGCATACCATTACTAGACAGATGTAAATTTGCTTAGCAACACAAAATATTAAAATTCTTCCTCAAAAGTATCTAGGACCTTGACAATGACCACAGCGTTTTACTTGATAATGCAAATGATACACATTCTTTGGCCCTCATTCATTTGTTCACTTTATAGACGAGCTCCGTAAAGGCTATGGTCACATCTGGTTTTCGCCACTGCTTCTCCTGTGCCTAGCACAGCTCTTGCACACTGTGGTCAGTTGATAAACATGCATCAAGTAAATGCTGAATGAACTATGTGTCCAGACTATGTGTCCAGAGGTTCTAAAACTGACAGGTTTGGGAAATTAGATGTATTAAGATGTATTAGGAGTAAAAGTCTGCAGTGTGTGATAAATATCATAGGGGTCACCTGAGCAAGTGCAATAATAGGCATTCAAAGGAAGGAAAGATTGCTCTAAGCCAGGATGATTGCAATATCAAGCAGAAAATGAGGGATGAGATTTTGATAGGAGAAAGAAGAAAGGAAGAGCTTTACATGGAATAAAGGGTTTAAGTCAAAATAATAATCGAGCTTATAAAATGTTTGTACTCATTCAATATATTTAACTTAAAAAACAAAACCCTGACTTACAGACTTCAGAAGTAATAGTTTCATAAAGAAGCACTGAATTCAGGCAGATCAGATTTTCCTCCTTAGATCAAAGTTACTGACTAGACATTTATACATAATCATTTTGGTATATAAAACCACATTCTTGAGGCAAGGGGAAAGAGCTTCACACCACATCTGCTTGGCTTTGGAGCTGAATTAAAATATACTGCTAATTCAATATTCAAATGTCCCTTACTTAGGCTTTTTTGTCTGCTTTTTGGAAATAAGAATATCTCTAAGTATTCATTATTTTACTAAGTTTTGGCAGTTTCAATTTACAACTCTTTAATTTTCTGAATAAAAACAGAATGCCAGGATGTTTTAATATTTGTTTACAAATATCTGGGTGCTTGCATTTTAATCAAATAAAACACAAACAGGGATCAGGCAGAGCTAAATGAAACTGGATGAAAATCCGCAGTAAAGCACTGCCAGCAACAAACTGTGGCATTCAGAGCGGGTGGGTACACACACCTGCCACGGTATGTAGTATCTGCTGCCCCCACTGCAGTAGAGTTGAGAGTTGTCATCAATTCAATTTTTCTGATAAGAGAAAGTTGCATGTCAAAAAGACAGGGATACACATGGCTGTTTGGGGGGAAAAAAAATGTAAAGAAGGAGAGAAGAGGAGGAAATAAGAAAACAAATAATAGAATGGTAACAAGAGTCAAGCATTCTAAGTTCTTTACATGTATAAATTCATTTAAGGAAAGGAGGCAAGCAGAAGGAGGCAGAAAATAAACTTATTTTCCTAGAAAGCAAACTTATTTTCCTAGTTATAAGCTATATTCTAACATGTTAAATCCTTTTCTGAAAGAGCTACCTCATGCTCTTAAATAGAATGAAGGATCAAGAGCATGATGGTAAAAAGCAGACTGGTGAGAGAAGAGTTGAAAATGCAGACTCTACCCTTAGCTTTGGTTAAGAATCACCTGTGTGAAGTTACCACGTGGACAAAGGTTTTTTCAGACACTTAGTGTTGCCAAATAGTTGCATACTAAAGAGCTATTTAAAGGCCACCCTCCCCCGACTCCACTGTTGAATTGGGTACGCTTTTAAACTGACTTCTCTGCATTTAGCTTTGTTCTGATGTAAGATTATGCTCTTAATGAACTAGTTGAATTCTACAACTCTAATTCTAAAGAAATTAAATGTTGTGCCATTTATAGCCATCACATGAAGAAAATGTACTAGGCAGGACATCTCAGCTGCCTAAACCCATGTTAAAGGGCAGAATTATCCGTGTGCTTTACTGGAACCCCACACTACAAGTCAGTATTCAAACCACCTGGTCATTTTAAATTTCAAAGATGATGCCTTATCTTTCCTACGTTCACATAAACAGGGCTTACTTACACTCTAAACATGCAAATTAAAGTCCAGCAAAATAGTGCAAGTTAATGGCAAAGCAGAAAAATATGGTTCAAACCTGCTATTACAAAGTTACCAACTCTCAAAAGTATTAGCTGTTTAAACATGAGTCTCTATGTGTCTCAAAGGACTAAAAGGTTATCTTCTAGTTTTTCAGTGTCTCAGCCACCTTGTCCACTCTTATCCCACTTGTTTTTCCACTCCTCATACACCTACACTCATTCAGACACCAGTATCCCAGTAGTTTTTTACACTACCATTTTATAATTCTGGCAAAGCCAAACAACAGAAGGCTGGTTTGCAGCATTGCCAAAAGGACACCCATGTGTGAGCGCTTCTTTTGTGGTGTGCAAGTCTCCAGAACAGAAGCTGTTAGCAATACATTATCTCTGGGCAGAACACTCAGAGCCCCTGCGTGTAAAGGAGCTACACCTGGGAAGATTATGAGCGAATTTGGAGGCTGTGCATAGGACTAAAAGCTCTGCCGAATCGTTCCACTGCAGCTGTAGTCAGTAACAAATTGAAGCACTTTATAAAATTTGTCGCTCTTCAATAATTTTGAATCGCTTTAAAGTGCTCATGCTCCAAAACCATAAAGTCTTTCTTAACCATTGCAAACTTATAAAAGGCACATCATCAAAATGACAGTAATCAACTCCTTCAATTTTAGGTGTGAAACTGTTCTGTGTTTTTTTCTCCTTGTTTTTGTTGTTCACCAAGTTGGGGGGAAAAAAAGAGGTCATAAGGACACGATGTAAAAAAATTCTCAGTTTTTCAAGAGCATCAAGTAATCAAAATTCTAAGATATTCTCAGATTAAGAAAGACTTGATTTTTAGGTAAGATTCCCCTAAAGGGAGAGAGAGTGTGTGTGGGTGTGTGTGTTTCGTCTGTCCAGGAACCTAAATGAACAGAAAGAGGCCATTCACAGGTACAAAGAAGACCGTTGATGCAAGTTTTGGGGCATGATCCTGCAATAACATGCTCTGTGTTAGGGAAAGTAAGAGGTAAGATAGCTAAGGAAATGGGTTATGTACTTTACAGGGTATGAGTTTCTTTTTGAGTTAAAATTAATTCCCTGTGGCTTAAACCACTAACTGAAGAGCATTAAAAGTGTCATGTCAACACAATTTTCTAGTTTACTTTTGTCTTTATATTCTGGAATGGATCCCATTTAGATTACATCCTTCAAGAATTATATCAGCCCCAGTTCAAAGTTGTTCACCTCCAAACCAGATAAATCCACACATTACGTTCTAAGTGAGGGCGTTCACCAGACTAGTGTAATACTGTCTTCCACGTCCTGGGACGGCTGGAAATTATCTTAGTTCCCTGACCAGGGATTGAACTGGCATCCTCTGTGATCAGACCGTGGAATCTTGAGCACTGGACTGCCAGGGAAGTCCCCATCACTAATTTTCTAAATCACACCAAGTGTTTATATAGAACTTACTCTCGAGTCTAATATGATTTTTTTTCAAACATAACATGTGTTAAACCTTATTTTTCCTTCCTCTGCTTATGTAGTTGGTGGAACTAGAATTTTTTTCCCATCTAAACAAGAGCTCAAATTCATAAGGGCAAGACACAAACAAGCTTTTACTCTTTTGAATCCCAATGTGCAATGGACTAAATATGTCCCCCAATTTATGCAGAAATCCTAACCACCAATGTGATAGGAAGTGGGAACTTTGGGAGGTGGTAATTAGGTCCTGAGAGTGGAACCCTCATGAACGGGATTAATGCCCTTATAAAAAAGATCCCCATGAGCTCTCTCGTCCCTTTTCCCACAAGCCGGTGATAGGACACAGCTCTAGATGGCTGTTTGAAATTCTGTGGGAGGGCCCTCATCAGAACCCGACCACGTAGGTATCTGATCTCAAGCTACCAACCTCCAGAACCATAAGAAATAAATCAGTTGTTTATACATTGCCACCCACTCTGTGGCATTCTGTATAGCAGCCCAAACGAACTAAGACACAGCAGGAAAGATGGCTAGCTGAAGGGCCTAGCTTCTTTCTACTGCAGGTTGGCTACTGTTTACACCAGTGGTGAGGAAGGGGGATGAACCTGTTCCAGCCTGTGGAGCCTGAGAAAAACGTGACCCTTCCGTGTCCAGTCAGAGATGGAGTACGGCCTTTAGCACCTCAGTAGGTATGACAGACTTGGGCCACCCAGGAAAGAACTTTCTCTACGGATAAGTCTGTTAAGTGTAGCTCTGGCTCTTAACCAGAATTTGACTTGCCCAAACCCAAGTACTCTACCACTGCTCTGAAAACTATATAGCTAACAAGCCAATTGCTATTGCTAAGTCACTTCAGTCGTGTCCGACTCTGTGCGACCCCACAGACGGCAGCTCAACAGGCTTCCCCATCCCTGGGATTCTCCAGGCAAGAACACGAGTGGGTTGCCATTTCCTTCTCCAGTGCATGAAAGTGAAAAGTGAATGTGAAGTCGCTCAGTCAGGTTCGACCTTCAGCGACCCCATGGACTGCAGCCTTCCAGGCTCCTCCATCCATGGGATTTTCCAGGCAAGAGTACTGGAGTGGGGCGCCATTGCCTTCTCCAAACAAGCCAATAACACACATTTTATATATGGTGTCGTGCTGTGGGCTACTCAGGTGGTGCTAATGTTAAAGACGTGAAAGTCACTCAGTCGTACCCGACTCTTTGAGAACCCACCTCCAATGCAGGAGACATAAGAGACACAAGTTCGAAACCTGGTTTGGGAAGATCCCCCGGAGGAGGGCATGGCCACCCACTCCATTATTCTTGCCTGGAGAATCCCATGGACAGAGGAGCCTGGCAGACTACAGTCCATGGGGTTGCAAAGAGTCGGACATGACTGACTTAGGAGCAGCTGTGCTATGCTCAGTCCTGTCTCATTCTCTGAGTCCATGGACTGTAGCCTAGCAGGCCCCTGTGTCCACGGGATTCTCCAGGCAAGAATACTGGAGTGGGTGGCCATGCCCTCCTCCAGGGGATCTTCCTGACTTGGGGACTGAACCCATGTCTCTTGCATCTCCTGCATTAGCAGGTGGATTCTTTACCACTGCAACACCTGGGAAGCCCCCTATATATGGTATTGCGGCCTTAATTTAAACATTGATAACCCAGGTGCTTCAGGCAGCTTTGTGTTTATGGCTTGGTATACTTCTTAAGAGACATTTCGATAACAGAAGAAAACCTCTTTTCAAAGCAGCATTTGGATTTGGGCCTCTGAAGCCCCCTCCAAAAATCAACAGGGGACATTTACCAACCCAAAAGCATGTAATTTTTCTTGATCAAAAAAGAACATTCATTTGGCAAGGCTAACACACTCAATGTAAACCGATTGATGTAGTGGAACTGTTCCACGTTGAGTTTCCATGTAAGTTAGTTGAGCTCTTTCAAATCCTGAAAAAGAAAGAATATAGCAGAAAACAGCTATTACACAAGTTGCAAAGAGCTCCAGGGGTTCTCAAATGTGGGGAGGGTGCCTTCCTAGGAGGAAGCTGGAAATGTGTAGGAGTTCTTTGTTTTTGCTCTTTAATTACCCCAAGTTTTTTAGCAGGGGACCTTCAGTGGCAATAGTGAGTAGGGAGTCAGGGATACCAAATGTCTTGCAGTGTGTGGGACAGTCCTACAGTAAAGCATTTCCTGCCAAAAATACTGAACTAAACACACGCGACAACTTAGGATAAAATAAATCAAGCAAGGACTCTATTATATTCTTCTTCCAATGAAGCAGAACTCTCCCTATCACATATCCGGAGAAATGCAGATTCGTCTGGAAAGAGATAAAACACGTCAAGAGACTGGAGAAACTTGAGATAAAAGTTAATAACATCTTACGTTAGTTTTTAATTCAGACATTTAAAAAGTAACCTTTGATCCCTTCCTCTTCTCAAATGAAGGCACCAGGTGGGCAGAGCAAGTTTGGCATCCATGCTGGTAAGAGGGGGAGCCCTGCCATTGTCAGTATATATTGATATATATTGATGGATATGAAAATAAATGACTCCATACTGTGTATGTATGTATGTTTTCAAGTGTTAATGTCCTCATACTCCTATATTCATAGCTCTATCCCTTGTCCACTGAGAGCTTGGGAACGATGACAATCCAAAAGCTAATGGTTTCCAAATACCATTCTCCACTAAAAGAAACCAGGAAGATCCCATATGCCAGGGGACAACCAAGTCCATGAGCCACAACTGTTGAGCATGTGCTCTAGAGGCTGGGGGCCACAACTACTGAAGCCCAAGCCTTCGAGCGGGGTCTCCGCAACAAGAGAAGCCACTGCCCTGAGAAGCCCATGCGGCAACACCCAGCACAGGTGGGAAAAAAACTAACTTTTTTTTTAAAGGTTTGTTATAAACCAGGCTATTTGCTAAGTCCTAGGGAGATGCCAATGGCACCCCACTCCAGTACTCTTGCCTGGAAAATCCCATGGATGGAGGAGCCTGGTAGGCTGCAGTCCACGGGGTTGGGAAGAGTCAGACATGACTGAGCAACTTCACTTTCACTTCTCACTTTCATGTATTGGAGAAGGAAATGGCAACCCACTCCAGAGTTCTTGCCTGGAGAATCCTAGGGACAGGGGAGCCGAGTAGGCTGCCATCTACAGAGTCGGACACAACTGAAGTGACTTAGCAGCAGCAGTAGGGATGTAGTAATAGGAAAAAAATCTGTTTCCTGCCATTTAATGTTTCTAGGCTGGCAGGGAAAATAAGAGTTGAACAAGTAATTATAAGTGCAAGAGAGGAAGCTGTTCAGCTGCAGAGGTTGAAGGAAGGTCCCCCAAGAAGGTGATCTTTATGCTAAGGATATAATGATGAGCAGGATTAGCCAGATGATGGGTGAATGAGTGTGTGTGTGTGCTGTGGGGCATGGAGATTTTTGGACTTTGCTGATATGATAAAGCTGTGTAAAAATCACCAGACATGCAGCAAACCTGATTTTTTATGATATCTACCACTAATATCACAGGACTTTAAAGTGTAGATACCAATAGTTTAAGCTTTTCAATAAATGATTAAAATGAATTTGAGATATTATTATTGTTTAACAACAATGTAAGTAAAGTGAAGAAGTGAAGTGGCTCAGTCTTGTCTGACACTGCGACCCCATGGACTGTAGCCCACCAGGCTCTTCTGTCCATGGGATTTTCCAGGCAAGAATACTGGAGTGGGTTGCCATTTCCTTCTCCAGGGAATCTTTCCAACCCAGGGATCGAACCAGGGTCTCCAACACTGCAGACAGTCTCCTTACCATCTGAGCCACCAGGGATTTAACACATGTGTAAAGAGTAAATTAAATTTTAAAAGAAAAGTGTTATGACATCTTGATCTTACATAGCTCCTGCTGTCAAAGGAATTCAACATATTTTCAAGAACTGGTCAAATTTTAAGCATTATTGTTAGGGAGCGGTTTATGTCTACTATTTTGCACTTGGGAACACTGAGGCAAATGACTTGCTCAATTTTCACATCATTTTTCAGTTGCAGGGCCAAGACTGTCCTTAATTTTTAACCTCCCACTCCAATGCTTTTTAAAATTACTCGTGTTGAAAATATATCAGCCATGTTATCACGGCAGGAAAAAGAGGAAATTATTTTCTACTCTTTTCGTCATAGAACTAAATATATTTACAAATTAAGAGCAGTATTAAATACTCAGTACAAATATAGAATTACTTTAATCAATGTCCACTTGATTTCCCCCCCACTGTAAGCCTCACTCTCTTCTGTCCCAGTTCTTTTTGATGACTATTCTAGAGAATTTCAGACTTTTCCCTTTGCAACTCATTCTCAAACAGAAATGAGCTCCTACTTCAAGGATTCTTAACCTATTTGTAGTCACAGATCGGAGAATTTGATAAAAAGTTACAAACTACTTTCTCCTCAAAATGTTCACACCCAGAAACACTGGCATGAAATTTTAAGGAGTTTGCTGAGCACTCTCCCTTCTCAAGGTCATTCATGTACCTCACACTATGAAGCCCTGATCTCCTAGGTGTCAATCACCGATAATTTCATCTTTATTTTCCTAACAACCCTGCATGGAAGGTATTGTTTTCTTCATAAAACAGACGAGGAAACTGGGCCATGTGAACTGGTACTGCTGGGACAGGAATCAATGTGTCTTTCTTTCCCTAGGTCCTTTCACCTACATATTCTTACCTCCAAAGAGGCTTCAAAACTCACTCAACTAAATCTAAAGGCTTACATTCAGCCTTCATCCATTCAATCAGTGTCAACATGCCAAGTCATTTAACCATTTTCTCACTCATCTGAGAAAAATCAAGTTGAGGAAAGCTGCCAGGCCTCGCGGGGGCTACAGAATTATTATTCTAAGTTATCCTTGCGCTCTGTGGTCTCCTGCAGCAGCTTCCTAAAAACTAGTCCAACTTCTAGGTTTCTGGGAAACTATTTTTAAAAGTTCCTCAGTGAGGAATGGTTCCTTTGTCCACAGTTCCCGTTCATAACTACCACACTGATGATACCTAGGGCAGTGGTCGGGCTTGGCTTTCTCAGCACTCAGCCTCCTCCTCCTGCCCTGTTAACCCCCTGGGTGACAAAGCGCCCTCTTCTCTAGAACCATTCCTGCACCCTTCATCCTCTCTCAGTACTAAACAAAGAAGGAACTATATGGCAGTCAGGAAGAATTTTGGAGTAACTGGCTACACATAACTGAAAGTCAATCAGGTGAAAACATTACTTCAACCAGGCATTTCCTTTTTCAAGATTTGTATGTCTAAATGTGGAATAAAAATTTTTGCCTTGTATGTCTATGCTTTAGCAGGCAGATGGACAAATGATTGTTGTTTGATTGGTTGACTACTGGAGCAGAAGAGTGAATGGTTTGCAGTCCCATAGATAAATTTAACATGGGCAGATTCAAGTTTTGTGGATTCTGAAGCATAAACAATTTCAGGGACTCTCTTTAAGAAACATATAAAACTATGTATAGAAAGTTAGGTTAAAAAGTGAAGTAACTGAGAATGAAAAATCACATCAAATCACTATTACAAGCTTGAAAATAATACAAATGCCCCCAAATCCAGAAAAATCATATTTCCATCAGATGACATACCTCTGGCTGACATCTCATCCTGGATGAGTCAGCACAGTAGGAATTAGGAATATTCTAGAAGCCAGACCTAGAGATGGCCAGCAATAGCTGTGCATGGGAACAGACAGAAAGCCACGTAAACACCCCCCACTAAAGCTGAAGGGTGTGTATCTATAATTCTGCTTCCCCTTAACTGGATGTCCCAGCCACTCCAACACCATTCAACCTCAGGTACAGTACAACCAAGGGAAGTCTGAGTCTGAGCCAGCTATCTTAAACAACTGCACATTTTGCAGAGAATGTTAACATTAAAGAGATACAGGAAAACAAGCTGCTACAACTTTCGTCTATTAGCAAATAATTGTTTTTATCTCAGACTATCGCATGATTTTTGCCTTGGCAATGAATGCAGAAAGAGGCTCTGCTGTTTGATTGCCCCTCTCTTCTGTTCAGGGCTCTGCCTAGAGCCCACCTCTAGGCTCCACTAGCTTTGTCTCTGGACAAATGTATGCCCTGTACATTTAGTGGTTTTTGCTCCGTTTCCTTAGCAACTACAAAGAGATTTATTGACTGTTTTTCATGGAAATAAAATTTAAAAATCTAAATTTATATGGGACCACAATAGACTCCTTTTCTTTCTTTTTGCCATGCCACAGCACATGGGAATTTTAGTTCCCTGACCAAGGATGGAACTCTCATCCCCTGCAGTAGAAGCTGGGAGCCTGAGCCACTGCACTGCCAGTCCCCAAAAGACCCCTTTTCTGAGAAGAAAAAAAAAATTATAAAATAAAGCTGGAGGTATCATAGTCATTGATTTCAAATTACATTACCAAGTTATAGTACTAAAAACTGGTTTCCCTGGTGGCTCAGCAGTAAAGAATCCATCTGCATGGCAGGAGACTTGGAGACACAGTTTCAATCCTGGATCAGGAAAATCCCAAGGAAATGGCAACCCACTCCAGTAATCTTGCCCAGAAAATCCTATGGACAGAGGAGCCTGGAAGGCTGTAGTCCATGGGGTTGCAAAGAGTTGGACACAACTGAGCGACTCAACAACAACAGTACTCAATACAGAATGGTACTGGCAGGAGGATGGACACTCACATGAACAGAACAGACTCAAGAGCCCAGACATAAACCCACACATACAGTCCATTAATTTAGGACAAAGGAACAAAGAAGATACAATGGAGAAAGGATACCCTCTTCATACATGGTTAGGGGAAAACTGGACAGCTGCATGCAAAAGAATGAAACTACACCACTGCTTACATCATACACAGAAATTAATGCAAAATAGTCTGAGACCTGAAAGCATAAAACTATTAGAAGAAAACATAGGTAGTACTCTCATTGAC
The DNA here is from genome assembly GCF_000754665.1 of Bison bison bison. Lineage (NCBI taxonomy): Eukaryota > Metazoa > Chordata > Mammalia > Artiodactyla > Bovidae > Bison > Bison bison. The sequence continues at coordinate 2,421,497 of NW_011495082.1, forward strand.
ATTGGCCTCAGGCAAGGGAAACAAAAGCAAAAATAAATAGGACTCTATCAGATTAAAAAGGTTCTGCACAGCAAAGGAAACCATGAACAAAGTGAAAAACAACCTCCTGATGAGAAGATACTTGTGAATCACATATCTAATAAGAGCTTACTATCCAAAATATATAAAGAACTGATATAACTCAACAACAAAAAAGCCAAACAATCTGATTAAAAGATGGGCAGAGGATCTGAAGAGACATTTTTCCAGAGAAGATACACAGATGCCCAAACACATACATGAAAAGATGTTCAATATCATCAGAGAAATGAAAATCAAAACCACAATGAGATACCACCTCATGCCTTTTAGAATGACTATTATCAAAAAGGCAAGAAATAACAAGCGTTGGAGAGGATGTGGAGAAAAGGAAACCAACACATACTGTTGGTGAGAAGGTAAACTGGTGTAGCCATTATGGAAAACAATATGGAGAGTCCTCAAAAAATTAAGAACAGAACCACCATATGATCCAGGTATTCCATTTCTGGCTTTTTACACAGAGATACAAAAACATTAATTTGAAAGATATATGCATGCTTATGTTCAACACAGCATTATTTACAACAGCCAAGATACAGAACAGCATAAGTGCCCATTGAAGGGTGAATAAAAGAGAGGTGGTATTTAAGTATGCAATGGGATACTACTCAGCAATTAGAAAAGATGAAAACTTGCCATTTGTGACTTGAAGGTATTATTTTATGCTACCTATAACAGGTCAGACAGATTAAGACAAACATTATGAATTCCTTCATATGTGGACTAACACCAAAATCAAAAAACCAAATAAAACACACACACAGATACAGAGAACAAAGTAGTGATTACCAATGAGGAAGGGGTGTTGGGGGAGGGTGAAATGCTTACAGGGGGTCCACTGTATGGTGCCAGATGGAAACTGAACTTCCAGGGGTGAGCATGCTGCACTAAATAAGTACAGAAGTTGAAATAAAATGTCATCACACACGAAACTTACATAATAGTATAAACCAACTTTACCTCAATTGAAAAATAAAACAAAATAAACAAAACTGATAAATTATAAAAAAAAGTAAGTTTCAGGAGAGGGATTCTGAGATATATCATCTACTTTTCCCCCCTTCATCTTATAAGCACTCCTGCTCAAAGCAGGAATTAATTCAGATTCCCAGACTTCTCTAAGAGTGGTTTAAATAGTATTGCATATTGCTATCCCTATCTCTGATTCTAGAATATATCTTTTCCTTTCAATATTATGCCAACTACTAAGTTCAGCCTTGATTGCTCTTAACATTAAGAGAATTGATAACTCTTATGATTTTGATTTGCTTAACATTCAGCAATTTAGCCACACAAACTCTTTCAAGGCAGATTTTTGTCCTTCATGAAGTTTTCCCTAAAAATCAAACTTACACCAATCCTTAACAAAGCACTTACCATCCTGTATGGCAATCATGTCTTCCAACTAGATTAGGAGCCACTTCAAGGCAAAGACTAGACTGTATTGTTCATTTAAATGCACATCACACATTCCAGTGGAAAACAGTAACCACTAAATGTTTGCTGTGTAAACTAATACACAACTGAATGAAAGATACACATCACAAAAAACATGCACTCAGTTTATAGAGGTGTGACTATTAATGAGAACACTTGAAACCCTGCCTTGTTTAACTTGCTATTGACACATAAGGAGGTTTAAATTATTTTCAGATAAACTCAAAAGATTAGTCAGTGGAACTTTCAATTCATGTAATCTAGGAGGAAAAAAAAAAGAAAAAAAAAACAAAAAAAACCCCAGCTCATTCCACCCTAAAACCCAGACTAAAAACCCACGATTAATGCTTCTGGGGTTTCATTATGGGGAGATTTCTACCACTCACCTTCTGAATCCATTGCCTCCAGATGCTGTACTCTCCAGAGTCTTCATTTCCTACCTCACTGAGAGGGAGTTGATAATGCTCTTTTCTTGGATTCTGAACTTTGGAAGATTCTGGTATTTCCTTTTACTGCTAGAGAAGAGCTGAGACTGTGGGAACTCGGCTTTTATTTGGTTCTTCTGCTTTTAAATATCTCCTTTGCTCAAGAGTGCTAGAAAAATGTCAGAAACCTATCTAGACTCTTACAAGTATGTAGAGATGGATGTAAGAGAACCACCATAAAATGAGAGTATTTTGGCTCTATCCAGGAGGAAGAGCAAACTTCTGGAACAGTTTTCAGGAAATGAATTGGTGAAGTTTATGACTCTCAGACTTGGGGACTAATAAACTTTTTATTGTGGTAGTATAGTAAGTAGACCAAATCCACTATCAGCATCATTTCAAAGCAAAAGATATTTTAACATCACAAACTCAAGAAACAATCTTAAAATGAATAAAAGTTCTTTAAATTTTACCAATTCTGCTTCATGAAAAACATACTGCATCATCAGTTACATTCTGAAACCCAACTGGGAGCTCTGATCTTACTCACTTGGCATTTCTGGAGTCTAATATTAATGTTATTTTTAAACAAACATTTAAATTTTAGAGCAATTTTAGATTACAGAAAAATTTCAAAGATGATACAGAGAGCTCTATATACACTAACCCCAGTTGCTCCTATTATTACCATCTTACATTAGTATAATACACAGAGAGCTCTGTATACACTAACCACAAGTTGCTCCTATTATTATGATCTTACATTAGTATGGGACATTTATCACAACTAATGAACCAATACTGTACACTGTGATTACCTAGTAAAGTCTAGCCTTTGTTCAGATTCTATTAGTTTTTACCAATTGCCGTTTTTCTTTTCCAGGATCCCAGCTAGGATACCACATTTCATTTGTTATGTCTCTTTAGTTTTTGCTTGGTTCTAAGTTTCTCTAGATTTCCCTGGTTTTGGTATTCTTGACAGTTCTGAGACATACTAGCTAGGTATTTTGTAGAACTCTCACTTGGGATTTCTATGATGTTCTTCTCAGGATTAGACGAGTGTTCGACATTTTAGAGAAGAAGACCACAACGGTGAGGAAGCAGCTAGAAATTGTAGAAGAGTATCAGAGTATCAGAGAGGAGAGCTGCAAAGAGAGTGAGCTCTAGAGACTGGCAGAGTTTTCTCATCTTCATCTGAGTTCTGATCAATAGATGTTTCTGAGGAAATCACGCAATGCTGGCAGCATAATCAGCAGAAAGGAACAGGCAGAAAAATCCTTAGGACTCAGAGAGAGGTAGGAGTAGTTCCTGTTTCCATCAGACCAAAGTGAAAAAGCTTTGTAACATGTGGGGCATTGGTAGAGTACTCAACAGAGTACTTCCTCAGTAACGGGTAAAAATTATCACTAACTTAAAGGGTGCTCTCATTTTAAAAGTAAGTCTCAAAAGAATCAAACTATCTCCTAGGTTTCCAAGATTTTGGCTACATTCCAGAACAAAGCTCAGAAATATTTAAAGGACTATAAAAATATCCAGCACCCAACAAGACAAATTCATTGTCTGGCTTCCAGTCCAAGATTTTCAGGATGCAAATAAGCAAGAATATATGAACCCCAATGACAAGAAAAACCAATCAATAGATACAAGTTCCAGAGTGTATCTGGACACAGAAGATAACATTAGTAGACATAGACACTAAATCAGCTGTTATAAATATATTTTATATGTTCAAGAAAGTAAATATGAACATGTTAAAGAGAGACATGGAGAAAATAAAGATCCAAATTGAATCTCTAGAGATTAAAAAAAAAAAAATCTGAACCTGAGATAAAAAATACACTGGGTGAGTTAAATACCAGATTAGACACTGCAGGGGAAAAAAAAATAAAAGTGAACTTCAAGACATAGCAATAAAAACTATCCAAAATGGAACAGAGGGGGAAAAACAAAACTAGAAAAAAAATGAACAGGGTATCAATGAGCTGTGGGACAAATTCAATTTTTTAAAATAACAGATAAAAAATTTTTGTTTTGCAAGCCAGTTGAGTAAGTACAAAAATGATACTTCCAAATTCTCAAATGAAGTGACAAGATCAGAGCCGTCTTCCATTAAAATGCTAAAACAGAAATCTCCTACTTCTGCCAAGAACTTTAATATTCTCAAGCAGAAACAATACTTTAAAAGGCAAAGAAAACTATTATAAAATTTACTGCATATGTTTGACCATGTAACTGAAAAGCCTTTTGTGGCTGACCCAGGTAACTTGTAAAGATCTACCATACTTTTCTTTCAACACTTTTTTCTGCAGAAAGAGCTATCAAAAAAATTATTGTAAAATCCAACAATGCAATGCAACTGCATTTCTACTTCTTTCCTCAGGATGGGAAAATTAAGTCAGTTTTTAACTTGGCCTGAGATAAAAACCTAGTGATCTAAGAACTCAGTGCAATAAATGTGAGAAACTATAACAAGGGATGATATTAAAATTTCTACAGATTAAGTACTTTTTCATGCGCTTTTTGTTTAAATGTGAAGTTATCTATATTTCTTGCCCATTCTTTTTTTTAGTAGTTCTTCATTTATCTTGAACATGAGTCCTTTGTCTAACGTTTTGCAAATATTTTACCAAACTATGACATGCCTATTTTCTTAACACATTTTTTATTGAGCAGAAACTTAATCTCTATGAAATTTTACCATTAAACTTTCTGGTTAAAACAGTGTCCTAAGAAACCTCTACTTCTAAAATGATCAAATATTCTATTTCCTTTAAAAACTTTATGGTTATATCTTTTACAGTGAAAACTACAGTCCCTCTTAATTTTTGTGTGTAGTATGACATATGGATTCATTTTAAAAATGAATAAACTGTTTTATTCACTATTTTAATGTGGATACCGTTACTCTAGTGACAACAGTTAAAGTTGCATTGTTGCTCTTTGAAAATTTTACTATTAAATTAAAAATTGTTATTAAATTTTTTAAATAAATTTTTTGTTTATTACTAGACTTCAGTTCTTTCTTTGATGGGATACTCAGTTTCAACAGACTATTAAGTTGACAGGTTATCAACTTTAGACATCAGTCACTTACCCAAAACAGGTACACAGACCATGGACTAGAATGACAGAAATTTAAGTATGTGGGAAAATTTGCATTTCATGTTTTAAGTAATTGTTAAAAATATTACCCAAAACAGGTACACAGACCATGGACTAGAATGACAGAAATTTAAATATGTGGGGAAAAACTGCATTTCATGTTTTAAGTAATTGTTAAAAATAGAAAAGAAACAAGTATACACATATAAACAAACACAATTACAGTAATTCCTAATCTTATCATTGCCACTTATTTAAAGTAAGCCAACTAACATAGCTTCATTTGTTCTGTCTTTTGGAATTTCTATTAGGTACAAATTGTTTCACTGTAGAATTTCAGAAAGGGAATACATTTCAAATAAACCAAATAGATGTTAAAGCCAGGTTTTGTATAGAGTACTATTTTAAAAAACATATCTCCCTCACATTTAATTCTTTAGCAATGGGTACTTAATATACTCAAACTGCGCTCTCTATTTAAATTGTTGATACTATTAATCCAAATTCATCATCAGCTATGTTACCTTTGTGTAACAGTATCTGACACTATGAACTATGGGTAAAATCTGTCATATGCACATCATATTGTCTACCAAACGGACACATCTTCAACTCTTTAGAAACCCTTTGAGTCTTTTAAAAAGTTCTACTGAAATAAAATGTTTAAATGTCCAAATTAAGTTAAAAAGCATTTGACAGAAAAAGTAGACTCAGATTATACTTATTGCATATTTTAGTTCATTAGCAAACAAGAGGCATTTGATTAAATGGTTATAATCCTTCCTGTACTATGCACCAATTGAAAAGGGGAATACACAATATTGTTCATTTCTTAAAATACTTCTTGAGTGACCTCACCCTTAGAAAAATCAAGTAATCAGGATGTTTTGTTGACCAATGAACCACAGCAATATAAGAAAAACACTATGATGGTGCTCATTTCCTTCAAAGCATTATTTAGAAATTTCCGTCTCAGTGAGGCTTTCCCTCAAGACTCTAAAGTTTTAACCCCAACCCTCCAACTTCATATTCTCCTTTCCCTGATGCCCTACCCACTGCCCTCCACCAAACTCCTGCTCAGTAGCTCAGTGAGCTATCACTCACTATCTAACCTATCCCACATGTGATTCATATTCTTCTTTGTTTATAATCTCCTAGAGGGCAGAATTTTGATGTGCTATTTACCGATGTATGTAGGGCAATTTCTGGAATACTACCCACTCAAGCTTTTCACTGTGTGGATCACAATAAACTGTGGAAAATTCTGAAAGAGATGGGAATACCAGACCACTTGACCTGCCTCTTAAGAAATCTGTATGCAGGTCAGGAAGCAACAGTTAGAACTGGACATGGAACAACAGACTGGTTCCAAATAGGAAAAGGAGTACATCAAGGCTGTATATTGTCATCCTGCTTATTCAACTTATATGCAGAGTACATCATGAGAAACGCTGGGCTGGAGGAAGCACAAGCTGGAATCAAGATTGCCAGGAGAAATATCAATAACCTCAGATATGCAGATGACACCACCCTTATGGCACCAAGTGAAGAGGAACTAAAGAGCCTCTTGATGAAAGTGAAAGAGGAGAGTGAAAAAGTTGGCTTAAAGCTCAACATTCAGAAAACTAAGATCATGGCATCTGGTCCCATCACTTCATGGCAGATAGATGGGGAAACAGTGGCTGACTTTATTTTTGGGGGCTTCAAAATCACTGCAGATGGTGACTGCAGCCATGAAATTAAAAGATGCTTACTCCTTGAAGTAGTTATGACCAACCTAGACAGCGTAAAAAGCAGAGACGTTACTTTGTCAACGAAGGTCCGTCTAGTCAAGGCTATGGTTTTTCCTGCGGTCATGTATGGATGTGAGAGTTGGACTATAAAGAAAGCTGAGCGCCAAAGAATTGATGCTTTTGAACTGTGGTGTTGGAGAAGACTCTTGAGAGTCCCTTGGACTGCAAGGAGATCCTACTAGTCCATCCTAAAGGAAATCAGTCCTGGGTGTTCACTGGACGGACTACTGTTGAAGCTGAAACTCCAATACTTTGGCCACCTGATGCAAAGAGCTGACTCACTGGAAAAGATCCTGATGTTGGGAAAGATTGAAGGCAGGAGGAGAAGGGGATGACAGAGGATGAGATGGTTAGATGGTATCACCGACTCAATGGACATGAGTCTGGGTAGACTCCAGGAGTTGGTGATGGACAAGGAGGCCTGGTGTGCTGCAGTTCATGGGGTCGCAAAGAGTTGGACACGACTGAGCAACTGAACTGAACTGAATTCATATTAATTGAACAAAGAATTAAATGAGTACAAACCAAAATACTCCTGGAGAAAATATTCTCTGTAAAGTCATTCTCAACTAACAATAAATGAATGTCTTCTAACTAATATGATATGTAACCATTCCTGAAGCCAAAAGTAGTTATTCATTTTTCTCATGCTAACATAAACAGAAGTTAATATCAGATTTGGAAATACATAGTTATATATTTAATGTAAACTATTTACTTTATTTAACATATGATTAACCTGAGGTTCTCCCTGGTGGCTCAGACAATAAAGAATCTGTCTGCAATGCAGGAGACCTGAGTTTTATCCCCTGGAGAAGGACATGGCAATCCACTCCAGAATTCTTGCCTGGAGGATTCCATCGACTGAGAAGCCTGGCAGGCTACAGTCCACAGGGTTGTAAAAAGCAGGACAAGACTGAGACTAACACACACACACACACATACACACACACACACCCCTGAGGTCAACAGTGATGACAATTCAGTTTTATTTAATTAGTATGGATTGAATGTCTAGTAAGTGTAAAAAAAAAAAAAACTAATTGCAGGTAGAAATGGGATGCAAAGAAATGCTTCCTGATTCTAAGATCAACATTCTTGCTACAAAATCATGCTACTTCATTTAATAAAATGGGTAGCTTTCTGCCAAATGGGAGAAAGGGGAGGAATAACTACATACAGGGAGTTTTAAAAGAAATAAAACACAGAACAACAGAACAGAAAAAATGCCAACTCTCTGAATCATTAAAGATTTAAAAAAAAAAGAAGGGAAAGGTTGACATCAGCTCTTTGATCATGCTTAATGCTTAATGTCCATGTTGGAGTTTTCATGGCATATAATCAGCTCAGCTATAAACTCAGAGTACAGACATAATGAGACAAATGGGAATTAGATGATGAGAATGTAGGACTATTTGAGACACTGGGTTCAAGCTCTAGGACAGTGTGTTTAAATCTGATTCTTTAAGCCACCTAAAGCTCTGTGAAGACACAGGATGACTGACATTCAAAAATCACTTAGTTTTATTTTGCTGAATAGCCATATACGATGATAGACCATTTTCAATTATAAGATAGCTCAGAAAGTGTGTATGAATTCAGAGAATGTTGAGACCTCAAGCTTTGCAATACTGAGAATTTAATCTTTCACTTGAAAGAATAAAATCTACCCAGTTAAGTTCCCATTACAGACTTTATAATGAATTCTACTTATTGCTTCCTGGACCTATCAATTCCACTAATAGATGAATATCTCTTCTGAATCATAACTTAAGAAGAAATGTCACTATTTTACCAATGATATTTATATCAGAAACAATAAGACAGTGAGTCCACACTGCAAGGATGCATTGGCCATTTATGCGTAACAACTGAAATTCTGGGGAAAAACCAAAGATTATCAAAATAAATACAATATTTAGATAGAACTATATGCTTTTCATGGAGAAGGCGATGACACCCCACTCCAGTACTCTTGCCTGGAAAATCCCATGGACGGAGAAGCCTGGTCGGCTGCGGTCCATGGGGTCGCTAAGAGTCCGACATGACTGAGCGATTTCACTTCCCCTTTTCACTTTCATTCATTGGAGAAGGAAATGGCAACCCACTCCAGTGTTCTTGCTTGGAGAATCCCAGGGATGGGGGAGCCTGGTGGTTGCTGTCTTTGGGGTTGCAGAAAGTCGGACTCGATTGAAGTGACTTAGCAGCAGAATATGCTTTTCATTTTGAACCAATCAATGGGAGTAGAACAGAGCTCTATTTTTTTTTTTTTTTTTCAGAGCTCTAATTTTTACAGTGCAATGGCCAGGGGATAGGGGCAGGAACCAACAAATTGTCAAGTAATATTCTACAGACCATAGGAAGCAAGATTTTATGGGTTCCCAGTTAATCTGGCAAAAATATAAAATAAAAATAACTGATTTCTGAAGCATTTATACTGATTAGAGTCTAATGTAAAAAATAGTTCTATTGACCTAATTTGAGATATTCAAAAATATTACTTGCAGTCACTTTGCAACATATACATATATCAAAAAAACCACTGTTACACTACAACTTTATATGAATTATATCTCGACTTCAAAATATTACTTGGTTTACATAAAGTACAAACCCTTTTGCATTTAATATAATCCTTGATACAAAGACATGTTTAAATTAACCAGTTAGTAGTTACAATCATCTTTCTCTCAAAATTTGCTTTAAAAGGCTAAAAAACTTAAGGCCACCACTTCAATTAACCAGTGGCTTCTATAAATTCATGGTATACTTAGGGAGAATTCAAGTTTAAAAAGAGTGAAATCAACAGTATTTCAGAAATACATGCTAGTCCATCTAATAATGAATTCTATTCCTTTCCTCCATGTAACTCCACTATACAATCTTTGAAAATCAAAATAACTTTAATTGTAACTTTCATAATATAACTTTTAAAATTAGAATGGTTATAAACAACAGGAGAGATTTTTTCCAAGTCCAGCATGTGAGAACTTTCATATACAAAATGAATGTCATACTTCACTGTAATCTTGTTATAAGATACTTATTTCAGTAATGCTGATATCTCAAGATATATTTGGCATGCTTCTTTTGGAAACACACATGAACTATCATTAGGCTATATTCACACAAAGACCTTTATCCAACTTAAGCACTTATTTTATTACTTAGTCTTATTCAAAATATCAGCTATTTTCAAAATATTTAATCTACACCAAAAGATAGGAATTTGCTATACTGAGATTATTCAAATGAATATGAACCACAAGCCTTGAAAACAATGCCAAAAGAAGGAAGAGCCTCAAAACTGCTTTCAACAGTGACAATAGCACTGAAACATAATACATAGCCTCACAAGACAGTTAAACGCAAGAATATTTACCAATAAATTCTATTCATTTGAGGGGGGCTGGAATCTGTTTATCTCTTATATTCATTCCCCGTGTAAAAAAGCATTCAAAAAAATTTACTTTTCCCCCCCATTTTTTGAATTTCTCAAATTACTTCAATTTCTGTCCTATAAAGGAAAAACACTGCAAATGAAATCTCTACAAAATTACAACAAGTCCTATATAACATAGGCTTAAATGATACCAGATTTGTCTAGAGTGGGAAAGGTTCTAATTTTTTTTTTAATGATAGAAAAAGAACTTTAGTTGGGGAGCAATCACCTAAGTATTTATAAAATCGGGAGTACTCTCACACGTGTGTGTGCTAAGTTGCTTCAGTTGTGTCTGACTCTTTGCGACCCTACAGACGTTCTCCAGGCAAGACCATTTCCTTCTCTAGACTCTCACACATAGGCAATGCAAATAAACTGCTTACTCGGATGAATTTTCAAAATGTATTTTAATCTCATTCCAGGAAGAAAGAAAATTTCTAGATACAAACGCATCTCATTCAATCACATTTTAACATACATTCAGCAACTTAAAATATTATAAGAATCCAATATTTTCATCTTTTATAATCTCAATATATTATATATTTAATATATAATATATATATGTACAATACATACAGGTAGTCAGCAGGATTACAAAGTAATTTTTTAAAAGTCTGATCAACATTGATAAATACTTTTAGACTATTAAAAGGAACTATACTTAGGATCATAGAATAAAATAAAATATGGGAGGTCCAAACCTAATGGCAAGACCGCAAATGTTCACGTAGCCAATCATGTAAAAGATCTCTCAAGTTGGATAGAATGCATTTTAAAGCAATATTCTCACTACTCTCAAGCAGCAGTACTTGTAAATATTAAGCATGTACATCTCCATTTAATTTAAAATTTCTATGCAGCTTTCTTTACTGTAATATACAGTAGCTATTTCTTCCTTTCTGTTGGATTTTGTCATTGTTGCTGTTTGAAGAGTGGTATATTACCAACAGAAGTGACTTTAACTCCCTTCCCTCCCCTAAAGCATGGCTCAGTTTGAAGACTGTTCTATAGGCAGCTACTATGAATATCAACAGTACCTTAATACCATTAACAGAACCAATCAATAACTGGAGTCATATGAGAAGTTCCAAAGACTGATGGAGGTTTCTGTAAACCAAGGTCATTGGAAGTATTACACCTGCAGATAGCCCTCTCACATCCCTTAATGCAAGGAGTTAAAATTTCAATACCATAGTATAGCAGTTAACAACCTATTCTATAATTTAAAATATTAATACCATTAATCCACCCTGAGAATACAGAGGAAGTATTTAAAACAAGATATTCTGATATGGTTTCTTTTCTTTGTATTTGCTTTCTTCTGGTTTTCGTTGGCCCTTCAAGGGTACGATATTTGAATTCAAAGTGTGACTTTGATATCCGTTTTTGTTAACTGAGATTCATGCCACAGTGAGATACTGGTGATAGAAAAGCCCAAAAAGGCTTGTAGAAAAGAGACAAGCAGCAATCCACCAGGTCAGAAAAGACAGAAGTCCTCGAAAAAGCAGAGGAGTGAAAATGTTTTTTAAGCTGCTCAGTGCCACTGTTATTTGGGTAACAGTTACCTTCACCTTCCCATCAGTAGATGGTAATTCAGAGTAAACAGAATTGGAGGGTAGACTATTATCCACTGGCAAGGCAGACACAGATTCTGGATAAATCCCCCAGGAATGATTACCTAGAAAATTAAAGATGCAAATAAAATTTGAAGAGTAAGTAACTCCAAAGCTTCTTATTAAAAAAAAAAATTCCTTAACTTATATTTCAAATTAAGAATAAGAAGTGGCACAACAAATTATTTTATGTTGAAAATAAAGTATTGAAAATAAAGTAAAATAATAAGCTTTCTACATATTTAGGGAAAATTCACTTAACTTGACCAGACTATAATCTAACCTTCTCAGTAGAACTACACATAAAAGCCAAAAACTAATTTACTTTTAATTAACTGCATTAAAATCTGGTAAAATAACAAAAACATTCTCTTCCCTATATAACCCATGAATCAACTACCTCTACTGGAGTGACAGAATAGATTCTGTAACTTCTTAGAATCTTTTCTACCTCTAGAATATCAGAGTAATTTCTTTCTCAGAAACTATCTGTGATCCCAATGTGAGAGACTATTAATAGCTCCAGAAGTGTTTTCGTCATATACTTTCCTATGTTGATAGGATATGAGTCACATAATTCACCACTGAGCTACTCTTTTATGTTCCATAGATTCTTGAAAGATTATTTACATCTATCATCAGCTCTATAGTATCTGTAAGTCCACCCAACAATGCTTTTAATTCTTTTGGGCTTCTAAAACCCCTACATTGGCAGACTGCCAGATCTAAGCAAAGAAATAATCAACTCGGGTAATAGATAATTCTTGAGTAACACCACAGAGGGGCTTGATTGCTTAGTGAACAGACTTAATAGAAGAACTTTGTTCTGCCACCAAGAAATCTTTATTCTATCCACGTTAAATTATCTGAAGTAGAACCCACCAAAAGATCCTACAATTCATAAATTTAAAAGTACCTCATAATAATTTAAACGCTATGCACTAACACAATCTTAAAATACAAAATATTAAGATTAAAAAGTGTTCACTCAAGTTACTCAGAATTAAACTTTAGCAAACAATTCTTTTAACATTATAAAACCATATGGGTCTGAGTTTTCAAAATCAAGAAGATAAATCAATGAATCAACTTCTAGAGCTTAAAGGCTCCCATGTTTCCTCATAAAACTTCTAAAGAGAGAATCAATTTTAAGAGGCATATTTCTTTGTAGGTAACAGAAAACACTATTAATTACAGGTAGAAAGTAGAGCAGTGAGCGTCCCAGCTGCCAGGATATGCCTACCTAGAGTTTTCAAAAGCAGGGTTGTGTGAAGCAGCATGACCAGAGGAGCCACATACTGCAGCGCAATGACACAAAGGTAATAAAAGACTCGAGCGACCTGAAACAACATGGTAAGTTCTAACACAGCTGACATGTTATGAGTGAGTTAAACTTTTGTATCAAACTGAATCATCAAACTGAATCGCTTAAAAGATAAACAATCCTTCCATGGGAAGAAAGCTAACTGGAAATAAATTTGTACTTCATTATAAATGCCCCCAGACTGACTTCAGAAAGGCTAAGTTTGAAGGTTCTTTAAGATGTGAAAAAAACATTAAATCCCTTAAAAATAGTTAAGTGATTAATACAAATTGGAGAAACAAAATCACTGAAATTCAAACGGCATATATTCACTTATTTCAAATATAAAACAAAATGCTAAAATTTCTGAAGACACCTAAAATATCAAAGTAAATAACAATAAGAGTCATATATGAACATAAACCCCTCATAAATAAAAATATTAATCCCTATTTACATTAGACTGAAGTAAAATTCGAAGTATGAAAATACATGAAAGGTAAAACATAAAAAGTTATTTGAATCTTGATAGAGTCAAGATGGAATTCCAGAGTAAAAAACAAGAGGATCTGACACCATGTTTCTTTAGAAAGACTTGATCAGGTTGTGGGCCTAGTCCATTACAACAGTGGATGGATTCCTAGCACCTTCCTCTTCTGGGCTCTCCATTAAGTAAACTTATGTTTACTTATGTTCCATGTTCAAGTACTTGGATTAATGTTAAAAGGAATACATTTAGTCACTAAAACTAGTATTTCCTATTCTTTAAGTCACAAAAGCTATACAATATACTGTGATGTCTTTCAGATCAGTTAGGGGAGTCCCATTTAGCAAACGTAGATAAACCACAGCTTTGTAACCCAAACTGTATGATACTTAAAGTACTTAAGGCAGGAAGGGGCACTGAGACCCTTTCCTCACCTAACACTATAATCAGATCAAGGTCTCTGACATCTGTCAGTTTAAGATTATTCTATCTGTTCATAATAAGAATATCATGGAATGAAAGTACTACTGAAGGAAATCAAGCACTTTTATTTTTGTGCATGTGGTGTTCGTTGCTTCAGTCGTCTCTGATCCTTTGCAACCCCATAACTACAGCCTGCCAGGCTCCTCTGTCCATGGGATTCTCCAGGCAAGAACACTGGAGTGGGTTGCCATGCCCTCCTCCAGGGGATCTTCCCAACCCAGGTTCAAACCTGGGTCTCCTGCATTGGCAGGTGGGTTCTTTACTGCTAGTGCCATCAGTATTTGCTAATTTTCATTTTGACTACAGTGTAAAACTTACCATTTTCTGAAGCTCAACTGTGCTTATTCGGCCTGCTTCTTTCTTCATTTGATCCACACATTTCTGGGCTAAGTTTAAGTAAGCTTGCAGGTGACTACGCATCATGGCCAACCGCAAAGCACAGAGCACGATTATTAACCAGAGTCGCAGAGTATCGAACGTAGCTTCTGTCATTCTACAGATCAAAAAGTTGATATGGTGCTCTCAAAGACCAACAAATGCTAGCATGCTAGTTATATGTGTTAATGTTCATTGGATAAGATATTTAATACAAGTAAATTTAGACTTAGTTACAATTGGAGACATGAAAAGTGTCCCATTCTATCACAGACTTACAGGATACTTTCACTTGCATAACAAATAAATGCATCATGAAACAAAGAAGTACCAGATAAGTCTAAAACAAAAAAGTAGAGCAATACTTGGGATTCCCTTCTCTATCCATCCTCCAGCATGGGGGTAGGAGAATGACTCTAAGCAAAAAGGGAAGTTGGGAGTTCTTAAACTGGAGACTACAAGAAAGAAGGAAGGAAACCCCAGGAGCTTGCCCGTGAACTATCAAGTTAACAACCCATCTGTTTCTGGCTACAGTTTTGTTTGATCACATAAACACCTGAGTAGGATCTTTCACTCTGCTGAATTTCTGACTGGGATCAAGAATTCTGATATAATACACTAAAATTAGATGTTCTTTAAAGGACTTTAGAAAGAAGAGGTAAATTCTGATGTCCTTAAGGGGTTTAACATTTTAAAAAGACCATGGTTTCTGCTTTGATAAAAGATAACATTGTAATTTGAAGATAATGCTTACACCGTGCCTGACTCTATTCAAATTTCTAGTACACATCAGGTAGTTAAACATAGGACTGTTGAAATGTGTCTAGTGATCTGCCAGACAGGATGTGGAACTTACAAGGGTCTCCCTCAAATTCTTAAAGACTAAGAGGGTAGACTGGACGGCTATAAAGAAGAATGAGCGGGAAAAGATATAAAACCAACACTTTGCTCCAAAATAGGCTCTGGTATCATCCCTGTCTTCCATCCAGTGTAAGCACCTAGGAAAGGGACTAACACTACAATACAGAAAAAGCTGCCTGAGGAAATACAGTTGAAGAACAGTACAGGAAACAGAAAAGGCAGAGAAGATGGGAAAGGATACAGTCTTGGTTGAACTACTTATGAAACAGAGGTGATAGAGGGATGGAACAAAGGCTTTATTATGCATGCTTTTTTGGGGTTTCCTTTTTACAAGGCCATGAGAAATGCACATTGGTTAGGAAGCATAAAGGCCAACTTTTATCAATACATTTACATTATAATGAACGGTAAGATTAAAGCATCAGTCACGTGAGAATAAGAGTACACAAAGATTTAGGACCGTCCACAGCCTTGAACCTTCCGGGGCCTACAGACAATACTGTGCTCCCTGGTGTGGTGCAACCAGGCGGCTTGGCTGGTAGACAGCTAGTATATACACTTTGAGGATGACAGGTAATACAAAGGAAGGGAATGGTACGAGGCAGTGAATCAAAAAATATCTGCCCTGTTTACGAGGAGTTCAGGATTTAGGTAACAGTCCCACTAATAGTTATCTGATTAGTACCTCTAGTTCAGATTGCTTACTTAACTTCATAAGTATTTGGTCAGTTGATACGATAGGGTACCTCAGGAAAGAGTCTGACCTGGGGCAAAATATGCAGGTAAAGAAAAGGCAGAAGAAATTTCTCCAAATTCTTGAAGCCATTCTAGGTACCACTGTACATGTTCTCTTTTGGTTTTCTTAAGAGGTTATAAGCACGCATGGACTCTGCCTGCATTTCATTTCTTGATGCCCAAGCAGAACACATGGATGGATGAGTTTAAATACATTTCTGGGTTGAAACTACATTCTAACCATTTTTGCTTGTCACTACAAATAAAAGCCTTTGACCAACCATTTACTCCATGTGACAGACGAAGGACCTGCGTTAATGGGCAGCCATTCTTTCTCAATCTACCACATGGGCTTTGGATTTTAAACAAAAATTAAAAACCACTGCTGTCTAATCGCTTAATGTAATGATCTAACAAATAAAAAAGGAATAAAATGGAGCACAG
>NW_011495082.1:2438180-2454696 GCF_000754665.1 Bison bison bison
ACAGATAAGACTATAATTTTGTTTCCTTCATTTACCAAGCAAGAATACTGGAGTGGGTTGCCATTCCTTTCCCCAAGGGATTTTCGTGACCCAGGGATCAAACCTGGGTCACCCACATTGCACTGCAGGCAGATTCTCTATCTTAGTCTAGAACCCTACAATCCTTAGGATTAACTTTTAAATACTCAGAGCAAACCTGTCAAGTTGAAATTACCATTAAAGCTTACTTATGTGGGGAAAAAATGTAATGACTTCAAAGTATACTTTCTTAGTTCAATAAGGTTAAGTGTTAAAAAAAAAACAAATCATGGTCATCACTGATTCTACACTTATTCCAACACAAATCTGTACCAGGATCTATAAGAAATACATAATGTAAAATGCATACTGTGGAATCAATGACTAGTCAAGTTTTTCTATTTTAATTTTGATAAGGCAAAGCAGTGGAAGGAACATTTATTAAGCACTTACTTCTAGCCAGTTGCATTACATGTGTTCATTTAATTCCAATGATAACCTTGCGAGGTAGATACTATTATCTTCATTTCCCAGATAGGGAAACAGAGGCTCAGTGAAGTTAAATAATCTCCCTCAAGTGACAGCTTTAGTGAGGATCAGAACTGGGGTTTGAACCAGCTCTGCCTGTAACATCTTTTTATTACTCTAATATAGTTCCATTAGGCTAATGAGCTAACATATCAAGTACAGTTACTAATGCCTTTTAACAAACTGTTTGTTTCCTTCTTCTTCTTCTGTTAAAGTACAGTTGTTTAATTGGGGAATAGGACTTACTATTAGATAATAATGTTAAAGCTTTATTTTTAATTTTGATAGGTATGACAACACTGTTATGTAGGAAAATATCTTTATTTTTTAGAGAGGCATACTGAAGTTCTTAAGGGTAAAAATGTTATGCTTCTGATTTACTTGAAAAGATACTTTATCAAAAAATAAAACAAAAAACTGAATAAGGAAAATATTAATAACTCTTAAGGGGCTGAATAGATGAACTTTCATTTATAAAATTTTTCCTCTATAATTTTCACCATTAAGAAAAAATAACAGAAATGTACAAAGTGTCTTAAAAACAAGTGCTATCAAAAAAAAAGAAAAATCTCAGATATCAACTGGATATCAAGTGAAAAAGCAGAAAAACTTACAACTGTACAATAATATTGTTTTAAAAATGCAAACTTAATATTATAATTAAAAACATGAACACAGTAAAAAACATTTTAGAAAAGTTTTGATTACATAATAAAATAAAAATTAGCCCCCAAATACCCATACTTACAAAGGGACACTTTCTTTACCCAATGGTGGGTTCATAATGTAGTCTTTGGTGATAGGTTTTACCCAGAGCAGAACCATAAACAGAGGTGCCAGGAAGTTGATATGAAGTAATGTTCTGAAAGTATGTAAGAAATAAACATAAAAACCCAGAAGCAAAATACACAAATCAACTACAGAAACTTGGGACTTAAAAAATGAAGGTAGGAACTTTATTTTCAGTATTCTATATTAAGGTATTGTTGCCACCATTATTTTATATTAATCATTATCACTCAACACTAACTTGAGCCCTTATAAAAACAACTCATTATTTTAATGTTTCAGATGAGAATGTTTAGATTGAGGAAAGTTAAATGATTTGCACATGGTAATATTACAGGTGAGAAAGAGATTAAGCACTAAAATCTAAATCTGTTCACTCCCACTCTAGGGTTCTTTAACAATCTCCTACTGTACCCCTGATTTAATACACCGGAACTTGAACAATTCTCTAAACAATCAATGAATCCAATGGATTTTCAGGACAGGAGTCATCTTTTGATATTTTTCAGTCCAGCAGACACAAAGTGGCTTCTGATTACTTACAAATAAGAGACCTATTACGAGGTCCAAAATACCAGACGGGACATGGCAGGTGGAAGCCACTGCATTTGTAATGATCATGTATGTTTTAATTAATTGTTAAAATCATAAATGATTCACATTTTTATTTCTTCTTGAAGAATTATGAACGTTATCTGACATGAATTTCCCTATCCTATACAAACCAGGAGAAATTCACATTACTCCTACAAGGCAATATACCCAATACAGCGAAAGGTTTCAGGTGTGAGATGTAACGTCATTGTTAACTCTTGCCCCAAATCTGTACCCTACAGAGACAGGTGACTGATAAAGACTGTCCTTGTTTCAGAAAGACGTTCTTCAGACTATTTTATTACCATGTACTGTTTTCATTACAAACCATGCGAGGAAAAGAGACTAAACTGGAGGGTTTAAAATACACACACACACACACTTTAAAATACCACTGCAGTGTAAGTGATAGTGATTTCTGTGAGTAAACGGCTGGCTCAGGAAACCATGAAGACCTACCTGACCGGGCAGAGGTGGAACTCTGGTTCTAAGCTCTGGCCCTGAAGCAAGTACTATTGCCTGGCCACGGGGGTGAGGAGAATGCAGCTCTTTGCGCCAGTCTGCTGCTCTCACTACAAAACTAGCTTGCCACACCCTGGATCCGGGCAGAGTGCTACAACACAATGTGTGTGTGTGTGTGTGAGGGGGCCGTTTGTAATACATGGAAAATAAAACTCCAGATTCCCAAAGGGAAAAATCGTAAGAAGCTACATTTTTCTGAGAAGGAAAAGAAAATGTGCCCCCCACCCCCCCAACCCTCAGTGTCTCCAATCCCAAACTACCACTAAATGCTTTAAATGTTTTTATAAAGTGATTCTTTCATCCCACAGCCTGGGTAAACCATCGGGTGCGGGGGAAGAAAGCAGCAGTATTAGGTATGCAGTGTTGCTAGGGAACACTCTAGTATCAAGGAGCAGCCCACAGCGGTTTCAGTAGCTGGTGAAGGGCTCCCCTCCACCCACCCTTTCAGCTTATTTAAATCATAACACTGGGGTTAGTGGACTGAAGTGTGTGTGTGTAGAGAGGAGGGGGAGAACCAGGTTTTGTTTTAAAAGAAGCCATTAGAGAGACGGATGGTGGGAGAAAAGCAGGATGTAGCCAAGAGCATGCTGAGTAAAAGGAGCGGAAAAGAGAGGAATGAAGGAGTGTGTACTAGGAGGTGAGAGTAAGTAAACACACACAAAGCATATGCAGGAAAAAAGGGAGGAGAGGAAAAACACAAAAACATTTTCAAAATTAAAATAAAGGAAAATGACAGAGGTAGGAGAGAGAAGAACGTGAAAAGACAGAGAATCAGCATCATTAAATGTAGGTTTTTAAAGAGCAGAAATGTTAGGAAATATGACTATTAAGAGAAACTTAATAGTCATTAATACATATATATACATATATACATATAATACATATAAATACATATATCAAAATGGAATATTCTCAACTTGGGCTTCTACTGCAAAACAAAAAGAGGACTTGGAAATTTGGATCTGGATATGAAATGATGAAGATAAAAATCTGTTCCTCTGCCTAGGTGTCTACACCAAGAAAAGAATCTCTGACAATCACAAAGAATATAGTAAGTGGGCTCTGACTTATACATAGAGATTCAAATACAATTTCTCTATTTGAAAACTAAAATAGTAAACTGTAATTTAACACTATACAGTATTAGTAATCCCAAAGTAAAATAAGTTTACAAATAGGTCAGTAATATAAGGAAAACAAACATTTCTTATGTACATAGATTTAATTTCAAAACATTTTAAAATAAAATGCTTTAAATACAAAATTAAGTTAAATCAAATCATTTATATGAAATTTAAATAAGTACTTTTAACTTGAAAATTCTAATTGAAAGAAATTCCCATAAATCCTCACATCAATGGTAGAGATTACAATATCATAAACATTGAACTCTGAGTTCAAAAGAACATAAATATTGATATTTCCATTTTAACAGGAAGAAAAGAAATTTAATAATTAGTGTTTTTTCTTACACAGGACTTAAAGTTTAGAAAAGAATGGAAGAAATTTGCTTATAGTAGAAAGAGGAAGCAGTGTGACATCAAATGGTTATTAATTTTCAATACAATAATTTATGATTTCATTACAATAATATACCTTCATTAAGATGGAAAACATATATTTATCTGCATGTGCTTATGTACATTTTCCGCTTACTGTGTAATTTTTTCTGTTGCCAAATTCAGGGCATCCAGATGCATTTGAGCCAGCCGTAATCCAGGAAATGTCAAAAAAGCCCCAATGAATGAACAGAAAATAGCCAGGAAAAATTTGAAAGTAAGTTTTGAAACAGGACCCCTAAAATTAAAATTTTTTAAAAAGCTGGTAAGTTTTTGAAGTGAACCTTCTAGCAGTTTCTTTTCTTCTAATTAATTATTTTATAAATCACAATAATATAAATAATACAAAGTAAACTCCCACAGAAAGACAGTTCTTATTCTACCACTATAAGGGATTTTAGTGAATTATGAACTTAATCAGACATCTCTTAAGCAACAGTTTTAACAATCTTACCTACATATTCAACAAAAAAATAACATGTGACTCATGAATTTCGTTTACTGTCTGATGGAAGAGGAATTAAGTTAAATAAGAGCAAATTCAAATCCAAATTCTATAAAAGATACTAAGTTTATACAAATGTAAAAAATATGAGTAAGGATATTGCTAAAAGAGACAGTCCTACTTAAAAAAGAACTCTTTTCACTGATTAAAAACAAAGAACTACTTACAGTAAGTGCTATTTTACTAAAAATGGAAAAACTTAACTTGAATAATACTTAATTAAAAAAAAACTTACTGAGATTCTAAACCTTGCTTTTCAAGAAACTGCATCGCACTGTCTGAAAAATTTGTAAACCCTGTAGGGGGAAGAAAATTTACTCTTATCACAGGAGTAAAATACAGAATCTTTCTTTGGAAATAAAATGCTAGAGTATCTTAAATTCTGAAGTGACAAGCTTAGCTCTTTCATGTGCTAATTAGTATGTCATAATGCAATAAAATTTAGTTATTAGGAGAAATAGCCTTTGAAAACATCCCTTTGATATATATATACATTCCATATAATTTACATTATAATCTGCATCTTTATCTATGTGAGTAAACATTAACATTAGAAACACTTATTTAAGTTTAAGGAAAAAATGAGGACGGGAGAGCATTTTTGGAAAAAGCGAGAAAAAATTTAGCTAAAAAAAAAATCTTAAGAATAATAAAGGTTAATTATTTAGAACATTTCAGAATATAAACCTAATTTTAAGAACTTATATAATTATTACCTGTTTCAAGTCCGAATTCCAGATAGTTTTCTGTTACAATCAAGACAGCCATTGCTTTCACAAAGAAAAAAAATCCAAAGGTAACACAGACTGATCTTTCACCACCATCTTCTACTTTAAAATAGTGTGTAGTTAATGAAAATAGAACTTTGCTGCAAAAGGAAGAGTTCAGGAAAAACAACAAATAACTTTGTGGAAGTTAAACACAACCATCTTTACAGGACCTGAACTCCAATAAAATTTGACTACAACATTCATTTTGATTCTACAATATTTCTCTACAAGGTGTCTTTTGGAAGGAAGTGAAAAACTAATGAAAATCTGAATAGTCTTTCAGAAAATAGGACATAAAAACAAAGCAAATCTAAGCGAAGTTTGTAACATTTTAAAATAAAACATGCACATATACATACTACACTGTAATTAAGAAAATAATGTATTTCCAGTTTCTCTAACTCAAATTCATTAGGAGGTTATTACAATAATTTTATGAAATAGGGTCTTGGTGACATGAAAAGCATCTTGGGGAACTTATTTTTATTGGGCGTGATTGTCAAGTAGTTTGAATTTAGAACACACATCACAGGAATCATCTGTAAATCATCCACTAATTTAAACTTTGAGAATTACAAAAATTTTTGTAACAGTCATTGGTAAGCTTCGGTACAAAAACTGAGAATCTGGGATCACCATTTCACACTACGATGAAACAAAAAACAGGTTTCTGTTGAGTACTCAAAATCAACCAAAGACTCAACATGCTCACCTATTTTTAAATATTTAAATTTTATATGAAAATACTAAATACATTATTTTATCTGATCAGATCAGATCAGATCAGTCGCTCAGTCGTGTCCGACTCTTTGCGACCCCATGAATCGCAGCACGCCAGGCCTCCCTGTCCATCACCAACTCCACGAGTTCACTCAGACTCACGTCCATCGAGTCAGTGATGCCATCCAGCTGACCCCCTCTTAAGAATTAATCAAATCAAGATCAGTGGATGATCCATAGCTAGAATCCAGATTTCTGTTATATCAAATTGTTCTCCTGGAAAGCATAAACCCACCCAACAAAATAAGCTGTTTGCCAAAAAATCTAGAAAAGCAACTTTTACGTAAATTATATGTCAAGCATGGAAAATAATACTAGCTGTCATTTAGTACTTGCCAAGTGCTAAGCATCAGCAATTATTTCATTTCATCCCTACATTAGCCAACTATTATCACTACTTTTCCAGATTTAAAAAAAACTGTGGCATAGGCAGGTTCAGACTTCTCAGGTGGTGCCAGTGGTAAGGAACCCGCCCGCCAACACAGGAGACATAAGAGACAAGGGTTTGATCCCTGGGTTGGGAAGATTCCCTGGAAGAGGGCGTGGGAATCCACGCTAGCATTCATTTTTATTTTTTAACACCAAAAACATTTTGTATTGGGGTATAGCAGTTAACCCCAATTAATTATAGCATTATCACAAATAAACAATGTTGTGATAGTTTAGGGTGAACAGTGAAAGGATTCAGCCACACACATACATGTATCCATTCACCCTTCCATCCAGGCTGGCATGTAACACTGAGCAGAGTTCCATGAGCTACACAAGAGGTTTTTGCTGGTTATCCATTTTAAATAGAGCAGTGTGTGTGTTACCTTTCCAAAGTCCTTAACTATGTCCTCCCCCCAGCAACCATGAGTTTGTTTTCTAAGTCCATGAGTCTCTTTCTGTTTTGTAAGTAAGTTCATTTATATGATTTCTTTTTAGATTCCACATATAAAGGATGTCATATGATATTTCTCCTTCTCCATCTTACATCACTCAGTATGACACTCTCTAGGTCCATGCATGTTGCTGCAAATGGTCTTATTTCATTCTTTTTAAGGGCTGAGTAATATTCCATTGTGTGTGTGTGTGTGTGTGTGTGTGTGTACACACACCACATCTTCTTGAGAACTACAACAAAAAAATCTCAAAATCTGTATGGAGACAAAGAAGACCCTGAATAGTCAAAGCAATCTTGAAAAGGAAAACAGAGCTGGAGCAATCAGACTCCCTGACTTCAGACTATACCACAAAGCTACAATCATCAAAACAGTATGGTACTGGCACAAAAATAGAAATACGGGGTCAGTGGAACAGACAGAACACCCAGAAATAAGCCCATGCACCAAAACCACCAACTAATCTATGACAAAGGAGGCAAGACTATACAAATATGGAAAGACAGTCTCTTCAACAAATGGTGCTGGGAAAACTGGACAGCAACATGTAAAAGAATGAAATAAAAACATTCCTTAACTGCATACACAAAAATAAGCTCAAAATGGATTAAAGACCTAAACGTTAGTTGGGCACTATAAAACTACTAGAGGAAAACATAGGCAGAACACTCTCAGACATAAATCACAGCAAAATCTTTTTAAATCCATCTTCCAGAATAATGAAAATAAAAGCAAAAATAAATAGGACCTACTTAAAACTGAAAAGCTTTTGCACAGCAAAGGAAACAATAAACAAAACAAAAAGACAACACACAGATTGGGGGAAAATATTTGCAAATGATGTGACTGATAAGGGATTAGCTGCGTGATCTTGGGCAAGTGCGTGCATGCATGCATGCAAAGTCACATCAGTCAGGTCCGACTCTTTGTGATCTCAGGGACTGTGCACGCATGCACACACTTGACCAAGATCATAAACCTAGATTAGAGGCAGCTGGGATTTAAATCTAAGTTGTCTGGATCCAGAGAACATTAAGCTAACAATTTTGTATACTGTGTCTACGGAAATGCTTAAAGCACCTAGGATACAAGATAGTTTAGCAATAACACATGAAATCATTTTAAAATAGAGCTGCCTTGGCAGCAGTAAATGGTTTGTTCAAACATTCTCATAGTCAGAAGAATTCTTATTCAGGAACAGATAAGCAAGGATAAGGACCCTTGTCCTTCCACTTTAAAAGGAAGCTGTCCTTTGATTCTATTCAAAATATGCTAATA
Source organism: Bison bison bison (assembly GCF_000754665.1). Lineage (NCBI taxonomy): Eukaryota > Metazoa > Chordata > Mammalia > Artiodactyla > Bovidae > Bison > Bison bison. The sequence continues at coordinate 2,446,408 of NW_011495082.1, forward strand.
TAGTTACTATGCATTCTCTATTAGGATCCTACCTACGATACTGGATATAAATGTAAATAGAGTCCCAGCTGCTCTAGCTATAGGCATCTACCCTAAGTAAGCCAACTTGAAGGTAATAAAGACAGGTGATTTTTTTGATCTTCCAAATGCAAGTTGAAATAAATCTCTGCTAGAATGTAAACTTCCTATCAATAATTCTTGTCTCTTGTTCACTGCTCAGATGGAGCACCAAAAAGTGACTGGCACAGAGTAGGTACTTCAGTTCAGTTCAGTTGCTCAGTCGTGTCTGACTCTTTGTGAACCCATGGACTGCAGCACGCCAGGCCTCCCTGTCCATCACCAACTCCCAGAGTTCACTCAAACTCATGTCCATTGAGTCAGTGATGCCATACAACCATCTCATCCTCTGTCATCCCTTTCTCCTCCCGCCTTCAATCTTTCCCAGCATCAGGGTCTTTTCAAATGAGTCAAATGACTCAAATGAGTCTTCGCATGAGGTGGCCAAAGTACTGGAGTTTCAGCTTTAGCATCATTCCTTCCAAAGAAATCCCAGGGCTGATCTCCTTCAGAATGGACTGGTTGGATCTCCTTGCAGTCCAAGGGACTCTCAAGAGTCTTCTCCAACACCATAGTTCAAAAGCATCAATTCTTTGGTGCTCAGCTTTCTTCACAGTCCAACTCTCACATCCATACATGACCACTGGAAAAACCATAGCCTCGACTAGACACACCTCTGTTGGCAAAGTAATGTCTCTGCTTTTTAATAGTCCGTCTAGGTTGGCTATAACTTTTCTTCCAAGAAGTAAGTATCTTTTAATTTCATGGCTGCAGTCACCATCTGCAGTGATTTTGGAGCCCCCCAAAATAAAGTAGGTACCTAAACAATAACAAATTTTGCCATAATGTTTTACATGGTAATCCAGGTAAGCTGAAACAGTATTAATTCTATGCTTTAATAGACCTTTAAATAGACCTTTAATAGACCTTTAAATTGGAGATATCCAGGGTTCAAACACTTGACCATTATACATATATATAACCTGAGTTATGGTGAACATAAGAATATGTATTAGCCCCTCTATAATAACTACCATTATTACAGCTCTTAGAGGGCTTCCCTGATGGCTTACACAGTAAAGAATCCACCTGCAATGCAGGAGACCTGGGTTCAATCCCTGGGGTGGGAAGATCCCCTGGAGGAGGGGATGGTAACCCACTCCAATATTCTTGTTTGGAGAATCCCATGGATAGAGGCACCTGGCGGGCTACAGTCCACAAGGTCACAGAGTCAGACACGACTGAGCAACTAAGCACACAGCACAGGGAACACTTATTTCATCCAAGGATGGACATGATAAAGGACAGAAAAGGTAAGGAGCTAATGGAAGCAGAAGAGATCAAGAAGAGGTGGCAATAATACAAAGAACTGTACTAAAAAGGTCTTAATAACCTGGATAACCACCATGTGGCCACTCATCTAGGACATTCTGGAGTGTGAAGTCAAAGTGGGCCTTAGGAAGCCTTACTACGAAAAAAGCTAGCGGAGGTGACAGAATTCCAACTGAGCTATTCAAAATCCTAAAAGATGATAATGTTAACATGCTGCGCTCAGAATGTCAGCATATTTGGAAAACCAAGCAGTGGCCACAGGACTGGGAAAGGTCAGTTTTCATCCCAGTCCCAAAGAAGGGCAATGTCAAAGAATCTTCAAACTACCACACAATTGTGCTCATTACGCATGCTAGCAAGCCAGTCCGAACACTTAATGGCAGATGGAGAAAAAGTGAAAACAGTGACAGATTTTATTTTCTTGGGCTCCAAAATTACTGCAGATTGTGACTGCAGTCACGAAGCAGAGATATCACTTTGCCTACAAAGGTCAGTACAGTGAAACTTATGGTTCTTCTAATAGTCATATGCAGATGTGAGAGTTGGCTGAATGTGAAAGAATTGATGCTTGCGAATTGTGGTACTATAGAAGACTCGAGAGTTCCTAGCACTGCAAAAAGATCAAAACCTGTCAATCCCAAAGGAAATCCACCCTGAATATTCACTGGAAGGACTGGTGCTGAAGCTGAAGCTCCACTACTCTGGCCACCTGATGCGAAGAGCCGACTCACTGGAAAAGACCCTGTGCTGGGAAAAATTGAGGACAAGAGAAGGGGGTGAAAGAAGATGAGACGGCTGGATGGCATCGCTGACTCAATGGACATGAGTTTGAGCAAACACTGGGAGAAAGTGAAGGACAGAAGAGTCTCGTGTGCTATATATTCCATGGGTCGCAAAGAGTCAGACACGACTTAGAGATTGAACAATAACAACAATCAAGAGCAATAACTCTCTGGGATAATATACTCAAAGTGAAAAACAAGAAAGAAGACGTTTTACTCTAAGATCTGTTTTCATCCGTGGTAATAACAAAAATATAAATTATTTACCACTCGGGGTTATAAATTTAAAGGATATTCTAAATTAAAAGGCTTGGGCTTTGTATTCTTAAAGCTTATTTAGAAGACAGCTCCCCCTTTTAAATGTCAAAAAAAAAAAAAAATGAAGTACAAGAATAGCTCATTTTTCTATTCCTGGGGCAATCAGCCCTTCAGAAGTGTGTGATGGGAAGTATCACTAATAACCACCCTAGTCACTTTTCCGGCAGTATTATCCCCTCTCTCAACTTTCACTGTTCACACCTCGGTTAATTCCACTCTAGCTAATCTTCCTTTCACATGAACCTCTGTTACTTTTTCTCAAATACCATGATTCAAGATAAACACTTGCTCATATTTATTTTCCTAACTACTTATTAGCAAAAGCATTATTTTCTTTGAAAAACAATGTGTCCGTATGTGCTAGTTACAGATCAAATGAACTTTCATGGGCTAATCTGGGAGGAAATGCCTTTTAGCATTATTTTGCTTAAAAGATTATTTTATTTCCAAGCATTTCAGAATACAATCTACATGCAAGTTGGAGGTACCATCTAAAAACTGCTGTCTTAGCAATTTACCTGAACTCGTTTTTGGCCATACCACATGGCATGTGGAACTTTCTGGACCAGAGACTGAACTTGCGCCCTCTGCAGTGGAAGTGCAGAGTCTATGCCACTGGGCAACCAAGAAGTCCTTATTTCAACTTTTTAATATATTTCCTTACAGGCTATTATAAAGATATTAGTTATAGTGCTACATTCTATGAAATACCTGATTTCCTTTCCAGACAAGAGAAAACCAAGCATGAAAAGCTAGATGACAACCTCTGCACTTTTTGATTAAAAAGATCTCAACTTTGTAATAACAAATACATGTTTTAGGACATATATAATCAGAAATACATATACTGTAGAGCTCCAGCATACACCTTCTGAAGACATTTACCAGGCACATTACTTTCATTCTAAATGTCTTATGTTCACCATAACTCAGGTTATATATATGTATAATGGTCAAGTATTTGAGCCAATTACTTCTTTAAAGTAAAAATTAAAACTAATAAACAAGCAAATGCCACTGGTTTACATTAGTTCCCTAACCAAATACTCAGCACCCTGACACAGTCTTGCTCAATTTAACTCTGCAGGACTCTTGGTTATAAACCAATAAACAGATATCTCAAACTGTCCTGAAGAGCTTAAACCTCATAATAACAGATGTCAGTTTTTCTATGATACTGAACATTAGGAGAAAAGGGAAGCCAAATTATTTTCTAATAAGGGAAATAAATTTACAAGTCTTATATATCTGCAAAACTAACAATCTTTGCAAATTACAGTAAGAATTTAAAGAGTGATATTTACACTCTAGTTCTTACTTTGTAATGTAGAATTCTGTGGTACTTCCATGTGCTATTCCTTCAAAATGCTTTCTTAAATCATCTAACATTATTCTCTAAGTTTTCCCTAAACATAGTTGTCAATCCACTTCCTATTTTGGCTAACAGCTACTAAATCATTTATAAGCACTAAGAGTATACTGCATCACTGTAGAAGTTGGCATGATTTTGTTACATTAAGCCTAAGCAAGGTTGTCAAATTGATAGGATGTTAATTTCAATTAAAATGATTAATGGGTATTTAACAAAGCACATTTAGTTTCCATGTCATTTAAAGATTAAGTGAACTTTTAAAACTTCTCTATAACTTAATCATTGCATACACATCCTATTACTATTTTTTCTCCTTTTCAATTAGAATATCATTCATTTCAGAGTTCTTGCAGTTATGCTCTTAAATGAAAGACATTGATAGTCTACAGTTGCTTAAACTGGAAAGACTCTAGAGGGGAAAAAAAAATTAGGAAGATTAGGTATCCAGGAAGAAAATGACAGTAAACGCCAGTTCCAGCTAGAGGAAATAAAGGCAGGGCCTGCCTCACCCTCAGTGCAAACCCATCCCATTAACCTGGGTGAAGATATATTGTATGTAATGAAAGGTGCTTCTGAGAGGAGTTAGCTGCCAGTGCAGACAGAAAAAAAGGTTACAAGGCATAACTCTAAGCCCTCTTGCATAATCTAAGCTCTTGGAATAGTTTCCTACTCCAAATTTTCTAATTAACTAAAGTAATAAACACTGCAGTTTAAATTTACATTATGATTGATTTTTTTTGGTAATTCAATTAATAAAGAAAAACTACAAAGTTAAGACTTCCCTGGTTAATATTCTGAACTCCTTAGAGGAGAGAACAGCATTATAAGAGTCCATACACAATTATTTTTAAAATTATGTAATTTTAAAGCACAACTTAATTTTACTTATGATTAAGAAGTGATATAAATCACTTCAGTAAGAGCTGAAGCCAGGTTAAGTGTAAAAAATATGAATGCAAATAACAAAGGGAAAATATCTGATTTTTGAACAGAGGACTACTGGCTCTATTCCTCATGCAAACTGTACCTTTTCTTATAACGAAGTAAAGTACCAAGTTTTCTAAGACAGCAAGATAAGAACAATTTCACAAGTCTTTAACTTCATCTAACTTTTAACATGCAAGATGGAGTTTTATGAAACATGAAACACTGTTTAAAAGTGGTGACACGGGACTTCCCTGGTGGTCCAGGGGTTAAGGATCCACCTTGCAATGCCTGGTTGGGGAAGCAAGATCCCACATGCCAAGAGCAGAGCCTGCCTGCCGCAACTACTGAGCCTAAACATTCTGGAGCCCACACTGCATGAAGGATCCTGCGTCAAGAAACTAAGATCCTGTGTGCTGCAACTAAGACCTGACACAGTCAAATAACTAATTGTAAAAAAAGTGGTAAAGACATCCTAGAAAACAGGTGCTCAAACTTTTCTCTCCAGGATATTCTGAATCCCATGCTCCTTATCTATCTCTTTGCCACAACTTAAAAATAACACAAACAAAGCTAGTGGTTCATTTTATTAGTACCAAACACTATGGGTCCATCTCTTTACTGGCAATCTGAAGAAGGGCTTACATATTAGGAGATAATAAGGAAAAAGGAGCAATATTTAAAAACACAACATAAAAACTCCAAACACCACAAAAGAAATGCTTCTGAGACTTAGCTATGATTTCTCTCATTGCCTGGGGGACCCCAAGTCTAGGTTGGAAAAACACTGCTTCATTTTTACTGAAAATGGATACAAGAGTCTATAAAGAAGACAATTTCAAACTCCTTCACTTACACTAAAAAGCAAAATAACATCTTCAGCCAGAAATGGTATCAAATGACCAAAAGGAAATTTCTCAAAGATTACACCTACTGCCAAATTTTGATACCACAGAATCATTAAATAACTTACAAGGTATATCAACACTAAAGGAAGAAAAAACAAAATTAGATGCAATCAAATTCAGGTGGGAAGTATAATCATATATCATTAATATGTTAATATAACACTATACCACAAAGACCTAAAATGTTATAATGCCTACATCCAGAATTCATACTAGAAAAATCTTCAAACCAATTACTTATTGAACGCCATACTGGAACAAAACCTTTCCATAACCCATAATGTAAACACTCAAACAAATATTCTGATGTAAAATACCACGCTCTGGCTAGGGCCAAAGGTTCAAGCTTTCATCCAATAGTTCACAAGCCTCCACTTAAATCAGAACAGTATATTTACAATCTCTTAAGTGTAAAGCCTTTGACTGTGTGATCACAATAAATTGCAGAAAGTTCTTAGAGATGGGAATATCAGTCCAAATTACCTGTTTCCTAAGAAACCTGTCAAAAAGCAACACTTAGAACTGGACATAGAACAGGAGACTGGTTCAAAATTGGGACAGTAGTATGCCAAGGCTGTGTATGGCCATTTTGCTTATTCAACTTATATGCAGAGTACATCATGCAAAATCCCAGGCTGGAAGAAGCACAACCCGGAATCAAGATTGCCGAGAAATATCAATAATATCAGCTATGCAGATGATACCACTCTAACGGCAGAAAGTGAAGAGGAACTAAGCTGCTGCTGCTGCTGCTAAGTCACTTCAGTCGTGTCCGACTCTGTGCGACCCCATAGACAGCAGCCCACCAGGCTCCTCCGTCCCTGGGATTCTCCAGGCAAGAACACTGGAGTGGGTTGCCATTTTCTTCTCCAATGCATGAAAGTGAAAAGTGAAAGTGAAGTTGCTCAGTGGTGTCCGACTCGTTGTGACCCCATGGACTGCAGCCTAACAGGCTCCTGCGCCCATGGGATTTTCCAGGCAAGAGTATTGGAGTGGGGTGCCATTGCCTTCTCTGGAAGAGGAACTAAAAAGCCTCTTAATTAACCCCTCAGTTCTACCTGAATAGAACACCTCCTTTAAATGCTAGCTTATTTTGCTTTATAAGATCTTCATTTCTGAAATAAACAGAATGTTCAGTTCAGTTCAGTCGCTCAGTCATGTCCAGCTCTTTGCGACCCCATGAATCGCAGCACGCCAGGCCTGTCCATCACCAACTCCTGGAGTTCACCCAAACCCACGTCCATTGAGTCTGTGATGCCATCCAACCATCTCATTCTCTGTCATCCCCTTCTCCTCCTGCCCTCAATCTATCCCAGCATCAGGGTCTTTTCAAATGAGTCAGCTCTTCGCATCAGGTGGCCAAAGTACTGGAGTTTCAGCTTCAACATCAGTCCTTCCAATGAATATTCAGGACTGATTTCCCTTAGGATGGACTGGTTGGATCTCCTTGCAGTCCAACGGACTCTCAAGAGTCTTCTCCAACACCACAGTTCAAAAGCAGCAATTCTTTGGCGCTCAGCTTTCTTCACAGTCCAACTCTCACATCCATACATGACCACTGGAAAAACCACAGCCTTGACTAGACAGACCTTTGTTGACAAAGTAATGGCTCTGCTTTTGAATATGCTGTCTAGGTTGGTCATAACTTTCCTTCCAAGGTGTAAGTATCTTTTAATTTCATGGCTGCAGTCACCATCTGCAGTGATTTTGGAGCCCAGAAAAATAAAGTCAGCCACTGTTTCCACATCTATTTGTCATGAAGAAAAACATCTATTTCTGCTTTATTGACTATGCCAAAGCCTTTGACTGTGCAGATCACAATAAACTGTGGAAAATTCTGAAAGAGATGGGAATACCAGACCTGCCTCTTGAGAAACCTATATGCAGGTCAGGAAGCAACAGTTAGAACTGGACATGGAACAACAGACTGGTTCCAAATAGGAAAAGGAGAACGTCAAGGCTGTATATCGTCACCCTGATTATTTAACTTCTATGCAGAGTGCATCATGAGAAATGCTGGGCTGTAAGAAGCACAAGCTGGAATCAAGATTGCTGGGAGAAATATCAATAACCTCAGATATGCAGATGACACCACCCTGATGGCAGAAAGTGAAGAGAAACTAAAAAGCCTCCTGATGAAAGTGAAAGAGGAGAGTGAAAAAGTTGGCTTAGAGCTCAACATTCAGAAAACTAAGATCATGGCATCCGGTCCCATTCAGCTCAGTTCAGTTCAGTCGCTCAGTCGTGTCCGACTCGTTGCAACCCCATGAATCACAGCATGCCAGGCCTCCCTGTCCATCACCAACTCCCAGAGTTCACTCAAACTCACGTCCATCGAGTCGGTGATGCTATCCAGCCATCTCATCCTCTATCGTCCCCTTCTTTTCCTGCCTCCAATCCCTCCCAGCATCAGAGTCTTTTCTAATCAGTCAACTCTTCGCATGAGGTGGCCAAAGTACTGGAGTTTCAGCTTTAGCATCATTCCTTCCAAAGAAATCCCAGGGCTGATCTCCTTCAGAATGGACTGGCTGGATCTCCTTGCAGTCCAAGCGACTCTCAAGAGTCTTCTCCAACACCACAGCTCAAAAGCAGCAAT